>NC_136413.1:200167564-200567564 GCF_051521515.1 Lactuca serriola | reverse complement strand
TGATGATGGTTTCGTTTTAGTCACAAAGAAAAACAACAAAGGGCAAAAAATCAATAATGGTGTGATTATTAATGAAGAAGGGAAAGTGGATTTAATTAAGTCCTTGGAGAAAAACTCAAAGCTTGTTAATGAAGAAATGGATGTTAACAAGAATTAAGCAAGTTCAAGAGATATGGATAATCAAGAAATGGGAAAAAATAAAAAAGTTAAAGAGCAAGAAAATCAAAAAGAAATCCAAAAAGAAGATCGAAGCAATAAAGGGGCAGAAAATCGGAATAAAGGGGGTAATTATTCGAAATTTGCTGTAGGAAATCTAAAAAAAGATGAGAAAGAGAGAGGGGTATTTCAGTCAAAAGAAGATAAAAATGGGAAAAAGAGTGGAACAGGGGTGTTTATTCCAAAAGAAAAATTAGGAACAAGAGTGAAGAATGTAATCGAAAACTTCAATGCCAAGAAAGATGGAATGCAGGGGAAAAAAGAAGAAAATCAGAAAAAAGTGTATATCCCAAAGAAGCAAATGGAGTTTAAAGTGAGTTCTAATTTTGATAATATAAGTTGTACTTTTGGAAAAGATGTTCAAGATGAAATTATAACACAAAACCCTTTTGATGTTCTTGCTGATTTGGGTTTAAGGGATATGTCTTATCTTGATGAGATGGATCCGGAGATTTTAACTGGAGGTGGCCAGGAGACAAACACTGAAAAAGAATTTGTTGATCAATGATGATGAATATAGGGTGTTGGAATGTGAGGGGTTCGAATTTAAGGCCAAAACAGGAGGAAATAAAGAATGTGATTAGAAGCAATAATTTGTCTTTGTTTGCTATTCTTGAGTCTCAGCTAAGATTCAATAAGTTGCAAACGACGTGTAATAATGTTTTTGGGAACTGGATGTGGATTTCAAATCAAGATGTGAGCCCTAAAGGCACTCGTATTATTATTGGATGGGATCCGGATGAAATTGTGGTCATGCCGTTGGATGCTAATAGCCAAGTGATGCATTGTCAAGTTCTTTTCATAAAAGATAATAAAAGGTTGTTTTGTTCTTTTGTCTATGGATGCAATTATTATATAGACAGAAGAAAGCTTTGGGATTCGATGGAAAAGCATTTTTATTTGGTTAATGGTCAATCTTGGTTGATTGCTGGAGATTTTAATGTTACTAGGGAGCTGGTGGATTCAATGGCTGGTAGTTCAAAAATAACAAGGGGTATGGTGGAATTCAATGAATGCATTAATCGTATTGAAGTCCAAGATATTAATCGAAATGGGCTACATTACACGTGGAATCAAAGGCCGAGAGGAGTTTCTGGAGCTTTGAAAAAACTTGATCGCGTCTTGGGGAATATGAAGCTTATTGAAGACTTTCCCAATGTGTTTGCTAATTTTCAGCCTTATAGGAATTCGGATCACAGCCCTATGATTATTAAATTCCCAGTTAAAAAGAAATTCAGGATAAGACCTTTCAAGTTTGTGAATTCTCTTGTGTTGGTTGATAATTTTCTCCCCATTGTTGAAAATTTTTGGAATTCTGAAATTGAGGGGCTTGGGATGTTCAGGTTGTGTCAGAAATTAAAAATTCTTAAAAAGCCTCTAAGGAATTTGTTGAAGACCCATGGCAATTATGCAGAAAAAGTTTCCAAGTGCAGAGAGGAATTATGCAGGATCCAAAATTGTCTTGACATTGATCCTCATAATGAAGATTTGAGATTTGAAGAAGGAATTTATCTTCAATCTTTTCTGAAAGCTAGCTGGGAAGAAGAGTGTTATTTAAAACAAAGAGCAAAAGTTCAATGGCTCAAGGAAGGAGATGCTAATTCAGCCTATTTTCATAAAGTTGTAAAAGGAAAAATTAACAGAAATAGAATAGAAACTATCGTTGATGGAAATGGAAGTTGGAAGGAAGGAGAAGAGGCTTTTAAAGTAATTGTTGATTATTTCAGCGAATTTCTTGGAGTTGAGCATGCTGTGGAACCTATTGTTAATCCGGAAAATCTGTTTTTAAGGAAACTTGATAACCAACAAGCTGTTGAAATGGTAAAAGAAGTTACAAATGAGGAAATCAAGGCTGCTCTTTTTGATATTGATGATGACAAAGCGCCTGGACCTGATGGCTATTCTTCCAAATTCTTTAAAAAGGCTTGGAGGATTGTTGGGGATGATTTTTGCTGTGCAGTTAAGGAATTTTTTCTGTCTAAAAAGATTCTCAAGGAAATAAATGCCACGGTTATTGCTTTAGTTCCGAAAATTCCGACTCCTGGCAAGGTTGCAGATTATCGCCCGATTTCTTGTTGCAACGTCATTTATGAATGCATTAGTAAAATTATAGTTAATCGTATCAGAGAACATCTTGGGTGTTTGGTTTCTGATAACCAGTCGGCTTTTATCCCGGGGAGGTCTATATTGGATAATGTTCTTCTATCTCAAGAACTTGTCAAGGGCTATCACATTGATAGGGGATTTGCTCGTTGTGCTATGAAAGTGGACATTCAAAAAGCCTATGATACGGTTAATTGGAATTTTCTTCTAAGCATTTTGAAAGAGTTTGGATTCCATGAGACTATGATAAAATGGATCATGAACTGTGTTTCTACTTCTTCATTTATGATCAATATAAATGGGAACTTTCATGGGTTTTTTCAAGGAAGAAGGGGACTTAGGCAGGGATGCCCCCTTTCCCCTTACCTTTTTACCCTTGTTATGGAAGTGTTTAACCTGATGCTTAAAAGGGGTATAAGGGAGAGCAACGATTTCAAGTATCATTGGAGATGTAAAGAGCAGGAAATCACACACTTATGTTTTGCTGATGATTTGATGGTATTTTGTCATGGAAATGCTGGATCGATAAAGGTTGTTAAGAAGGCAATGGATGAATTTGCTATTTCAACAGGTCTTGTTCCCAATTTAACTAAAAGCCATATATTTTTTGGGAATGTTAAGGAACCAGTTAAAAGGAAAATTTTAAGAATTCTTCCTTTTGTTGAAGGAAAGTTGCCTATGAAATATCTTGGGATTCCTTTGGTCTCTACTAAGTTATTTAATAGAGATTGCAAGGGTCTCATAGATAAAGTGAAGAATAGAGTTAATGACTGGAAGAACAAGTCTCTTTCTTATGCGGGCAGGCTTCAATTGATCAGTGCAGTTCTTACTTCTCTTCCTGTCTACTGGGCTTCTGTGATGTTATTACCGAAAGGTATAATCAAAGAAGTTGAAAAATTAATGAGAAATTTCCTGTGGAGCAGTGGACAAAATAGTAAAGGAATTGCCAAGGTCTCTTGGAATGATATCTGTAAGCCAAAGAAGTATGGTGGGCTTGGGTTGAAAAACCTTCAAGATTGGAACATTGCTCTTCTTTCAAGCAGAATTTGGAAAATTATCAGCGGGCATGATTCTCTGTGGGTGAAATGGGTCAAATTTTATCATCTTGAAGGAAGGAGTTTTTGGGATGTGGGAACAAAAGATAAAATGAGTTGGAGTTGGAGGAATTTATTGAAGATAAGACCTTTTTTGCGAGATTCTTTTTACACTCAGATTGGTAATGGAGAAAATACTTTCATGTGGTTTGATAATTGGCATAAGTTGGGGCCTTTATGTTATGTCCTGTCTCCTAGGGAAATTTCTAATGCAGGATATAATATAAAGGACAAAGTTAGCGAGGTTATTGTTAATGATAATTGGAATTGGCCTGCTGATTGGTTAAATATGATTCCTCAGCTGAATGAATTTCCAGTGCTTAAGCTTGTCAGGGGAAAAAAGGATGAGGTGTGTTGGCGGAATTATAATGGTAAGATTGTTCCTTTTGCTGTTAGCCAGGTTTCTTCGTCCCTTATATGCAGTGAGCCAATTGTAGAATGGTATGAGTTGGTGTGGTTTCAAAATCGAATTCCAAGCCATTGTTTTATTCTTTGGCTTGCTATTCTTGGAAGACTCAGAACACAAGATAGGATGAAGAAATGGAAAGACACAAGTGAATTTTGTTGTGTGTTCTGT
Source organism: Lactuca serriola (assembly GCF_051521515.1). Taxonomy (NCBI): domain Eukaryota; kingdom Viridiplantae; phylum Streptophyta; class Magnoliopsida; order Asterales; family Asteraceae; genus Lactuca; species Lactuca serriola. The sequence continues at coordinate 200,563,574 of NC_136413.1, read as the reverse complement.
AATAATCAAATAGATTCCCATTCGCACTTATTCTTCGAATGCAAATACCCAAATGAAGTTTGGAATTTGATCAAGATTAAGGTGAACATGAGTCACAGACCTGGCAATTGGAGTGAGATAATCAAAGAATTCCAAAGTTCTTTAAAGAGAAAGAGTATTGAGAATTTCATCAAAAAAATGGCTTTGGCAGCTTCTGTTTATCATATCTGGAATGAAAGAAATAAAAGGTTATTTGGAAAACAGAGAAATTCGGTGGATGTCACTGTTAAGATAATTATGGATGATATTAGGCTTAAGATATTCAGTCTTAATATGGGATATCTTGGGCTTAATGAAGAAATCTGCAAGAAGTGGAATGTCCCTGTTAATAAAATTGATCATATCCATGAATTTTGTAATTAAGAAAAGGATTGGATCGAATGAGATGTTGAGCTGGTGGATGGTGAGGAATCGATGGCAGATTAATGATTCTGTTATCGATATGGAGGAAAAAAGAAGGGAAATTAATAAAACCGAGAGATTAAAAATCTGGAACAAAGGGTATTTTGGTCAATTTAGGAGGAAAAATAAAAAGGATAATCAGGTCGTGGGCTGTGGGTTCGTGTATGACCTCGATTATAAGGATTTTTTGAAAGCTTGGCAGGAGATAGAATTGAACAATGAAAGCAGCCGTTTTTTCTTCATGGAACAGGGGCTGATCGAGAATTACAAAAATGATGACAGAATGCGAAGTGATGAGAATAATTACAGGAATTTGATGGGTTGGTCTTGCGATAAACAAATAAAAATTGAAGGTAGGAATGGGTGGGGTAATGATCTACGTGTCCTGGGCTTAATTGAGTTAGAAAACAAGCAAGGGCATTTTGGGCATTATTCTATTTATGGTAAATTTGGTAGCTGGGAAGATCATTATGGAGTTTGGTGGGTCTCACATAGTGATAGGAATATCATTGAGAAAATATTTCCCTGGAATATTAGGATGATGAGGCAGGGGCAATATGGTCAAATTAATGTGAAGGAGTTCATTTGTTGTTCTTTTGCGATATTTTCTTCGAGTTTGGCTGGGTTTAATAAAATAAAGAAATGTGATTTTATTAAAACCATTGGTTTGGAGTATAACAGAAGTGTGAATGTTATTATGGTTAAAGGGCAAAATTGGAATTATTGGATATTGTTGAATTTGTTTGATTATGAAGAAGTCCATATCCAATATTTTTTCAAAGGAATTGACAGTCATGGGATTTCTACCAATTTTTCCCTTAAAATTGGATTGCAACTCGGTTTAATCCCGAGTATCATTTGGTTTATACCTTATGATGTGGTCAAATTTCATCAATACTTGGAATTTATTTTCATTTATTGTGAATTTCCGCCTTGGAAACAAGGTGTGTATTTTCAAGGATTTGACGGATATGAGATTTTTATTACTTTTTCCCTTAAAAGTAAAGTGCATCTCGGTTTGATCCCGAGGTTCATTTGGTTAAGTCCTTATGAAGTGGAATTTTATCATTTTCAATTGGGGTTTCTCAATTGTTATGATTTTCCGTCTTGGAAACGAGACGTGTATATAAAAGGAATTGACGGAATCGGGATTTTTATCATTTTTTCCCTTAAAAATGAACCCCGGCCTTGGAAACAAGGTGTGTATTTCAAAGGAATTGACGGAAGGATATTTAATTATATCCTTAATTTTTTCGGCAATTTATTGCTAGAGGGTTCAATTCCCGAAAATAATTGGTTCAATCCTATTCATTTAGGGATAAATCTTGGTTCAATTCCAAGTGATATAGTCAAGTGGTTTGCCCCTTTTTTCCAAAAAAGGATGATTTTGTCCGGTTCAAATCCGGAGCTTTTAGTCGGGTGGTTTTCTTTCTTTTTCCATAAAAAGAATTTAAATCTTGGTTCAATTCCAAGTAGTCTAGTCATGTGGTTGGCCCCTTTTTTCCAAAAAAGGATGAATTTATCCGGTTCAAATCCGGGAATTATAGTTTGGTTTTTCAACTTTTTCCGTAAAAAGTTCAAAAATCTTGGTTCAAATCCAAGTAATTTAGTTGGTGGGTTTTATGATTTTATCCATAAAAAATCTAGAGATGGGAAAAGCATCAAAGAGGCGAGGATAGTGAATATTGAAGATGGCAAATGGAATGGAAAGAGGAAGAGTCAAAGAGATCAAAGATGGTTGGATGAAGATTGCAAAAAGTGGAAGATTGTGAATAAGAAAAAAAGAGAGAATGATACTTTGGCTTTTTATAGCAATATACTTTTGAGATGCATAAAAGATAATAAAGACAAAAGAATAGTGAGAAGAAAGAATATGGTTATGGTGGTTATTATTGGGAATTGGAAAAGTGACATTATTTGCATTTACTTGTGGGACACACGGGATAATTTTGTTCATAGACTTTGTGTTATTTTACACTCATGGATGTGGAGTATATATAGAGATTGCATTTTTGAAGTTTGGAAGGAAAAAAGGCGAGTTCATTTCAAAAGGGAAAGGAATTTTGAAGACCACTCCGGATTGTGGAGTTGGGATAGAATAAAATGTATTTTCTTTGGATACTTTGTTGCTAGGGTTAGCCTTTGGTTTTGGTATTTACTTGACATTTGGATTTTGGTCATTTTTGGGGTTTGTCCTAAAATGACATAACTCTTGTTTTTCTTTTTTTGAATTTATAAAATCTTTGCCAAGGCTTCGGCCTTTTTCCCAAAAAAAAAAAAAAAAAAACCCTAAACCCTAAACCCTGTGTTTCCCCCGTTTTTTCAACCGTTTTTCCGGCACCGGTCCTTGCTCCGTCGTCGGAATTTGTTGAGGCCGGTCTTATTTTGATCGTCTTCGTCTGCTCGTCCTGTGGATATCATTGATTTGGTTCCATGGAGGGAGTTCCACCAGATTTGGAGGCTGATGTTATTATGAAGAAAAAAGGAAAAAGTGTGGTTGCGAAAAATAAGTTGAAGTTTGATGCCGGTATTGTTCCTGTGGTATCATCTGACTCATTGAAGGCTACATCGGTATCTCTTCTCGTTAATAAGTTTGAATTGGAAGCAAATATGACTGAATCCAAAGGATTGGGAGATGCGATTGTTCATGATTCTTCTAAGTCTGAGTTGAATTCAATGGATACTTCCTTTATTGATGGAAATGCTATGAATCCTAGTGAAATTAAAGGGATGAATGATGTGATTGGGGGTTCTGTGAATGGTTCTGCATTGGCATCTGTGGGATCGGTGATTGGAGTGAAGAATTCGTCTAAGTCTACTTTTGATATCATAGCTGGAGCTTCCATGGTATCTTCTAGTGTGAGCATTCCAATTATAAAGACTGAAGGTTCGTTATCAAATCTAAGCCCTGCTGTTATTGAATTTGAGAAAGATATTAATCAATTTTGTTGTCCTGGAGAGAAGAATGCTATGTTGACCTTCTGGAACTGTTTATCGGTAAGTGAAAAGGAAGGCTTTGTTCATGGTCTCAGATTCACAAAGAAGAAATATGGTAGTGGTAGTGATGCTGAAAATTCTAATGAGGACTTGATTGATTCTGTAAAGAAGATTTCATCTGTGAGTCAAAGGAATGATCTCCTCTTGAACTGGAAGGATCTTAGCAACAAAAAGAAAGAGAAGGTTTTCCACAAGCTATGCACTAGCAAAGTCAAAAAGCAGGTTGAAGCTAATTTTGGTAAGAATAGAATTCCTTTTAAAGCTTCTTCTTCTTTATTTCCAGCTTCTATTGAGATGAAGAGATCTTCTGGGGTTGAAGCTTCTATTGGTTTAGGAAAAGTTGGGGAAACAGTGGTTAGTATATTGCTTGAGGGTGTTCCTATTGTTGAAGATAATGGTCCTATTGTGGTTGAATTGGAAAAAATTTGTTCTATGCAGCCTTTAGTGAAGGTTAAGAAAGAGAAAGGAAAATTTGAAATAGATGAGCTGGTTAGCAAGCAGCTAGAAGAGGTTTGTAATGAAATTGTTTATCATTTTCCTGCGAAATTCAACCAATTAGACATTGAGAATGATGGAGAATTTAGATTTAATTTTGTTGATGAAGAGGAAGAAGAAAAAGATGAAAAGATGGTTATTGATGGGAAAGATTCTAGCAAAGAGAAATTGAAGAATAGCAATGGTGGTCTTCTAATTTCCGAGTCTATGCTGGAAGAAGTTAATTGTAGTAAATCCAAGAGTAAAAGTCAAATTCCTAATTCAGCTCCTGTGGAAAATGATATTAAGTCTGATGGAAGTGATATTAAGAATGTGAGCCAGATTTCTTATGCTGAAAAAGTGAGTGGAAAGAAGCTTAATGCAGCTAATCTCATTGCTAGTGTGAAAAAAGATTCTAAACTTCCGGAGGGAGTTGTAGAAATGCCTATTAGTGATATTTTAAAAGGTTGCAGCCCTTTTAAAACCACTTTATATGGATATTTCATTGACAAGCATGTGAGTTTTTTCAATGTCAACAAATTTGCGCATAATATGTGGAAGAAATTTGGTCTTGAAGAAGTTATGGTCAATGATGAAGGCATCTATTTTTTCAGATTTAGTAATGAGCAAGGATTAATCTCGGTTCTGGAAGGAGGTGTATGGATGGTGTTTGAAAGTGCTCTTTTTGTAAGAAGGTGGACTACTGGTGTTAGTTCAGTAAAGGATCAGCATGATAAAGTTCCAGTTTGGGTCAAAATTTTCAATGTTCCTTTAGAATATTGGAATGGGACGGGGTTAAGTTACATAGCTTGGGAAATTGGGAAGCCTCTTGATGTTGATTCTCACACTGCTAATATGTGTCAAAACCACTGGGGTAGGCCGGCATTTATGAGAGTTTTGATTGAGATGTCGGCTGCTAAGGAATGGCTTAAAGAAATTCAAGTTTGCTCTTCTGATTTAATTACGGGTGAAAGAATTGTTTCTAAATGCAGAATTGAAAATGCTTGGAATCCTTCTAAGTGTTCCCACTGTAAAGTTTATGGCCATAGGGATTCTAATTGTGGAGTTGTTATTGCGAAAGAAAAGATAGAGGAAGAGGAGAAAAGCAAAATTGAAAAAGGGAAAGAAGGAGTTACAATTGATCTTATGGAAGTTCTGTTAGCTACAACCAAAGAAGTTAAGGAGAAAAATGATGGGTTTGAAACTGTGGTGAAGAAAAACAAAGGAAATAATTTGAATGCTAGTTCTAAAGAAGCTGCTGTTGGAAATAATCATAAATTGAACCAGGGGCAATATGCGAATTTTTCGAAAAATGGAAGAATTGGGGCAGGTCGGCTATATGCAAACCTGTTGCTAATGGAGGGTTGGGCCTAAGAAGTTTGAGAATGTGGAATAAAGCTATTCTTTCCAAACGAATTTGGATGATTCTTTCTGATGTTGATTCTCTTTGGGTTAAGTGGGTTAAGTTTAATCTCTTAAAAGGAAGAAGCTTTTGGGATGTTGAGAAAAAGAATGGTCTTAGTTGGAGCTGGAGGAATTTGATAAAGTTGAAATCGGTTTGTCGTGATCATTTTTGTAATGTGATTGGTAATGGAGAAATTACATACATGTGGTATGATGATTGGCACCCTCTTGGCCCTTTTTCTTATGTGTTGTCCCCGAGAGAAATAACAAGTGCTGGATTCAATATTTCTGATAAGGTGAAAGATGTTGTGATTGATAGTTCTTGGTTTTGGCCGGAAGATTGGTTTTAGGGTTTTAGGGTTTTAGGGTTTAGGGTTTAGGGTTTAGGGTTTAGGGTTTAGGGTTTAGGGGTTAGGGTTTAGGGGTTAGGGGTTAGGGGTTAGGGGTTAGGGTTTAGGGTTTAGGGTTTAGGGTTTAGGGGTTAGGGGTTAGGGGTTAGGGGTTAGGGTTTAGGGTTTAGGGGTTAGGGTTTAGGGTTTAGGGTTTAGGGTTTAGGGTTTAGGGTTTAGGGTTTAGGGTTTACGGTTTAGGGTTTAGGGTTTAGGGTTTAGGGGTTAGGGGTTAGGGGTTAGGGGTTAGGGGTTAGGAGTTACAATTGATCTTATGGAAGTTCTGTTAGCTACAACCAAAGAAGTTAAGGAGAAAAATGATGGGTTTGAAACTGTGGTGAAGAAAAACAAAGGAAATAATTTGAATGCTAGTTCTAAAGAAGCTGCTGTTGGAAATAATCATAAATTGAACCAGGGGCAATATGCGAATTTTTCGAAAAATGGAAGAATTGGGGCAGGTAATGGAAATCGCATGCAGGGGCATAATGGGAATAATTCAAATTATGGAAATTCTGGTGCTAGTTCTGGGAATCGCTTTCAAGGGCAAAATGGGATTGGTTCAAAAAATGTTAGATTTGGAATAGAACAAGGTGGGAAAATAGGAAGTAATAGTTCTCAGGGGTATAACGGGAAGAATAAAGGAGGGAATAGTTATAAAGGGGTTTCTTCACATGAAAAAGGGCAAGGAAGTAATTTCAAAAATATAAAAGTGGAACAGGGGCAGAAAAATAAGAATAATAATTTTTTTTAAAAAGAGAATGATGCAGGGGCTGTTTTGGGAAATAAGAATAAATTGGGGATAATTTCTGGGAACTACAATATTCAAGAAAATAAAAAGGAAGAAGAAGTGATGATAAGGGCTGGAGGAGATCATAAATATATTCCGAATTCAGGGGGTGGTATCAAAATTAGCTCTAATTTTGATCGGATTCAGCAAAATGTAAAAGATGGAAATTCTGTGAATCTCTTTTCTTCTAATAAATTTGATGTTTTAAAGGATCTGGAAGATGAAAATCAATTTGATTTTTCCAAGGGTGTTGCAGAAGCTGATTTAGACTATCTGGACACTGTAGACCAAATGGAAGTTTTAGGTGGTATCCCTGAGGATGATACCAATATGGAAGCTTATTCCAATGGTGTTTAGTTTTGGAATTTGGAATATTGGGGGATTTAATCAATCTCCTAAGCAAAAAGAGTTAATTAGTTTAATAAAGAGGAATAATTTGAGTTTACTTGCTGTTCTTGAGCCTCAAGTCAGTGTTAGTAAACTGAAAGAGAAGTGTGATAAGGTTTTTGGATCTTGGAAGTGGATAGCTAATAAGGGTATTTCTGGAAATACCATTCGAATTATTGTTGGATGGAACTCTAATCTCTTTGATGTAAACTTGATTGATCAAAATGATCAAGTTTTACATTGCAAAATTAGTTTTCCAAACAATAATAAATATGTTTTCTGTTCCTTTGTCTATGCTGCCAATAAGTATACTGAAAGAAAAGTTTTATGGTCTTCTCTCAAGAATCATAAGGGATTTGTTAAAGATGATCCGTGGGTTATTGGAGGGGATTTTAATGTTAATTCTCAATCTGAATGAAAGCACAGCGGGTTCGTCTAGACTCACAAATGGGATGGTGGATTTTCTTGATTGCATTAACAGCCTTGATCTTCAAGACATAAACTGCAATGGTTTGAACTTCACTTGGAACCAAAAGCCTCGTGGAAGTAATGGCATTCTAAAGAAGCTTGATCGTGTTATGGGAAACAGCAGATTGATTGAGGATTTTCCCACCATTTATGCTTCTTTCCTTCCTTACGGTATTTCTGATCACAGCCCTGTGATTATTAAAATTCCTTTGAAGATGAAGTATAAAGTCTTACCGTTTAAATTCCCTAATGTTCTCACTCTTTGTAATGAGTTAAAACCTTTGGTTGAAACTCATTGGAGAAATGAAGTTCACGGAATAAAGATGTTTCGGCTAGTTAAAAACTCAAGATTCTTAAAAAGCCAATACGGAAATTATTTAAAGATCAAGGTCATCTGTCTGAGAAGGTTACTCATTGTCGAAAAGAGCTTGATGCTGTGCAAGTTGATCTTGATAAAGATCCGTTTAATCCAGATCTTAGGGAGTTGGAAGCTATTTTTCTTGGTGAATTAAATAAGGCTCATGCAGAAGAAGAGTGTTTTTTAAAGCAAAAGGCGAAAGTGAGCTGGTTAAAGGAGGGAGATAGCAACTCAAAATATTTCCATAAAATTGTCAAAGGCAAAATAAATAGAAATAGCATACGTGCTGTTTTGAATGAAGAAGGAAAATGGGTTGAGGGTGAAAATGTTCCTAATGTTTTCATTAAATATTTTAGTGAGTTTCTGGGAACCGAGATACCTTGTGCTGTTATTGATAATCCTTCTTCTTTGTTCTCTAAGAAACTTGATCTTGTGCATGCTGCTGATATGGTTAAAGTGGTCACTGATGAGGAAATAAAAAGTGCGCTTTTTGATATAGAAGATGATAAAGCTCCGGGGCCTGATGTTTTTTCTGCAAAATTTTTTAAATCCATGTGGGATGTTATTGGGAATGACCTGTGCCAAGCTGTTAAGGAATTTTTTTGTAATGGCAGATTGCTCAAAGAAGTTAATGCTACGGTGATTGCTTTGGTGCCCAAGATTGATACTCCTGGGAAAGTTAGTGATTACAGGCCGATTTCTTGCTGCTCTGTTATCTACAAATGTATAAGTAAAATAATAGTTGGTCGTATAAGGGATTATTTGAGGTTCATTGTGTCAAATAATCAGTCGGCTTTCATTCCTGGTCGTTCAATCATTGATAATATTTTGTTATCTCAAGAATTAGTTCGAGGATATCATCGTGATCGTGGGTTTTCTCGGTGTGCCATGAAAGTGGACATACAAAAAGCTTATGATACGGTTAATTGGTCTTTTCTCCAGGACATTCTTTTTTTCTTTGGATTTCATCATGTCATGATTAAATGGATAATGTGTTGTGTGACGACTCCTTCATTCATGCTAAGTATAAATGGTTCCTTCTATGGGTATTTTGATGGCAAACGTGGGCTTAGGCAGGGTTGTCCTTTGTCTCCTTATTTATTCACGCTTGTGATGGAAGTTTTTAATTTGATTCTGCAAAGAAAGATTCGTAATGAGAAATTTTTCAAGTACCATTGGGGCTGTAAAAAGCAAAAGATTACTCACCTTTGTTTTGCAGATGATTTAATGATTTTCTGTCATGGTAATAAAGCTTCTGTTAAGGTGATCAAAGAGGCTCTTGATGAATTCGCTGGTGTGGCTGGGCTTAATCCTAATCTTGCTAAAAGTCATATTTTCTTTGGAAATGTGAAGGCTAATATGAAGAAGAAAATTCTTGACTCTCTTGCTTTTGTGGAGGGTAAATTACCAATGCGTTATTTGGGGCTGCCATTGATTTCTATGAGACTTTTTATTAGAGATTGTAAGAGGCTGGTTGATAAAGTCAGGAAAAGAACAGGTGATTGGAGGAATAAGTTTTTATCTTATGCTGGAAGATTACAGCTCATTTCTTCAGTGCTTTTTTCGTTTCCTGTGTATTGGGCTTCCAGTATGCTTATTCCTATGAGTGTCATCAAGGAAATTGAAAAGATGATGAAGAATTTTTTGTGGAACCATGATGAATCGAAAAAAGGAAGAGCAAAAGTGGCTTGGTCGGCTATATGCAAACCTGTTGCTAATGGAGGGTTGGGCCTAAGAAGTTTGAGAATGTGGAATAAAGCTATTCTTTCCAAACGAATTTGGATGATTCTTTCTGATGTTGATTCTCTTTGGGTTAAGTGGGTTAAGTTTAATCTCTTAAAAGGAAGAAGCTTTTGGGATGTTGAGAAAAAGAATGGTCTTAGTTGGAGCTGGAGGAATTTGATAAAGTTGAAATCGGTTTGTCGTGATCATTTTTGTAATGTGATTGGTAATGGAGAAATTACATACATGTGGTATGATGATTGGCACCCTCTTGGCCCTTTTTCTTATGTGTTGTCCCCGAGAGAAATAACAAGTGCTGGATTCAATATTTCTGATAAGGTGAAAGATGTTGTGATTGATAGTTCTTGGTTTTGGCCGGAAGATTGGTTTTAGGGTTTTAGGGTTTTAGGGTTTAGGGTTTAGGGTTTAGGGTTTAGGGTTTAGGGTTTAGGGTTTAGGGTTTAGGGGTTAGGGTTTAGGGGTTAGGGGTTAGGGTTTAGGGTTTAGGGTTTAGGGGTTAGGGGTTAGGGGTTAGGGGTTAGGGTTTAGGGTTTAGGGTTTAGGGTTTACGGTTTAGGGTTTAGGGTTTAGGGTTTAGGGTTTAGGGGTTAGGGGTTAGGGGTTAGGAGTTACAATTGATCTTATGGAAGTTCTGTTAGCTACAACCAAAGAAGTTAAGGAGAAAAATGATGGGTTTGAAACTGTGGTGAAGAAAAACAAAGGAAATAATTTGAATGCTAGTTCTAAAGAAGCTGCTGTTGGAAATAATCATAAATTGAACCAGGGGCAATATGCGAATTTTTCGAAAAATGGAAGAATTGGGGCAGGTAATGGAAATCGCATGCAGGGGCATAATGGGAATAATTCAAATTATGGAAATTCTGGTGCTAGTTCTGGGAATCGCTTTCAAGGGCAAAATGGGATTGGTTCAAAAAATGTTAGATTTGGAATAGAACAAGGTGGGAAAATAGGAAGTAATAGTTCTCAGGGGTATAACGGGAAGAATAAAGGAGGGAATAGTTATAAAGGGGTTTCTTCACATGAAAAAGGGCAAGGAAGTAATTTCAAAAATATAAAAGTGGAACAGGGGCAGAAAAATAAGAATAATAATTTTTTTTAAAAAGAGAATGATGCAGGGGCTGTTTTGGGAAATAAGAATAAATTGGGGATAATTTCTGGGAACTACAATATTCAAGAAAATAAAAAGGAAGAAGAAGTGATGATAAGGGCTGGAGGAGATCATAAATATATTCCGAATTCAGGGGGTGGTATCAAAATTAGCTCTAATTTTGATCGGATTCAGCAAAATGTAAAAGATGGAAATTCTGTGAATCTCTTTTCTTCTAATAAATTTGATGTTTTAAAGGATCTGGAAGATGAAAATCAATTTGATTTTTCCAAGGGTGTTGCAGAAGCTGATTTAGACTATCTGGACACTGTAGACCAAATGGAAGTTTTAGGTGGTATCCCTGAGGATGATACCAATATGGAAGCTTATTCCAATGGTGTTTAGTTTTGGAATTTGGAATATTGGGGGATTTAATCAATCTCCTAAGCAAAAAGAGTTAATTAGTTTAATAAAGAGGAATAATTTGAGTTTACTTGCTGTTCTTGAGCCTCAAGTCAGTGTTAGTAAACTGAAAGAGAAGTGTGATAAGGTTTTTGGATCTTGGAAGTGGATAGCTAATAAGGGTATTTCTGGAAATACCATTCGAATTATTGTTGGATGGAACTCTAATCTCTTTGATGTAAACTTGATTGATCAAAATGATCAAGTTTTACATTGCAAAATTAGTTTTCCAAACAATAATAAATATGTTTTCTGTTCCTTTGTCTATGCTGCCAATAAGTATACTGAAAGAAAAGTTTTATGGTCTTCTCTCAAGAATCATAAGGGATTTGTTAAAGATGATCCGTGGGTTATTGGAGGGGATTTTAATGTTAATTCTCAATCTGAATGAAAGCACAGCGGGTTCGTCTAGACTCACAAATGGGATGGTGGATTTTCTTGATTGCATTAACAGCCTTGATCTTCAAGACATAAACTGCAATGGTTTGAACTTCACTTGGAACCAAAAGCCTCGTGGAAGTAATGGCATTCTAAAGAAGCTTGATCGTGTTATGGGAAACAGCAGATTGATTGAGGATTTTCCCACCATTTATGCTTCTTTCCTTCCTTACGGTATTTCTGATCACAGCCCTGTGATTATTAAAATTCCTTTGAAGATGAAGTATAAAGTCTTACCGTTTAAATTCCCTAATGTTCTCACTCTTTGTAATGAGTTAAAACCTTTGGTTGAAACTCATTGGAGAAATGAAGTTCACGGAATAAAGATGTTTCGGCTAGTTAAAAACTCAAGATTCTTAAAAAGCCAATACGGAAATTATTTAAAGATCAAGGTCATCTGTCTGAGAAGGTTACTCATTGTCGAAAAGAGCTTGATGCTGTGCAAGTTGATCTTGATAAAGATCCGTTTAATCCAGATCTTAGGGAGTTGGAAGCTATTTTTCTTGGTGAATTAAATAAGGCTCATGCAGAAGAAGAGTGTTTTTTAAAGCAAAAGGCGAAAGTGAGCTGGTTAAAGGAGGGAGATAGCAACTCAAAATATTTCCATAAAATTGTCAAAGGCAAAATAAATAGAAATAGCATACGTGCTGTTTTGAATGAAGAAGGAAAATGGGTTGAGGGTGAAAATGTTCCTAATGTTTTCATTAAATATTTTAGTGAGTTTCTGGGAACCGAGATACCTTGTGCTGTTATTGATAATCCTTCTTCTTTGTTCTCTAAGAAACTTGATCTTGTGCATGCTGCTGATATGGTTAAAGTGGTCACTGATGAGGAAATAAAAAGTGCGCTTTTTGATATAGAAGATGATAAAGCTCCGGGGCCTGATGTTTTTTCTGCAAAATTTTTTAAATCCATGTGGGATGTTATTGGGAATGACCTGTGCCAAGCTGTTAAGGAATTTTTTTGTAATGGCAGATTGCTCAAAGAAGTTAATGCTACGGTGATTGCTTTGGTGCCCAAGATTGATACTCCTGGGAAAGTTAGTGATTACAGGCCGATTTCTTGCTGCTCTGTTATCTACAAATGTATAAGTAAAATAATAGTTGGTCGTATAAGGGATTATTTGAGGTTCATTGTGTCAAATAATCAGTCGGCTTTCATTCCTGGTCGTTCAATCATTGATAATATTTTGTTATCTCAAGAATTAGTTCGAGGATATCATCGTGATCGTGGGTTTTCTCGGTGTGCCATGAAAGTGGACATACAAAAAGCTTATGATACGGTTAATTGGTCTTTTCTCCAGGACATTCTTTTTTTCTTTGGATTTCATCCTGTCATGATTAAATGGATAATGTGTTGTGTGACGACTCCTTCATTCATGCTAAGTATAAATGGTTCCTTCTATGGGTATTTTGATGGCAAACGTGGGCTTAGGCAGGGTTGTCCTTTGTCTCCTTATTTATTCACGCTTGTGATGGAGGTTTTTAATTTGATTCTGCAAAGAAAGATTCGTAATGAGAAATTTTTCAAGTACCATTGGGGCTGTAAAAAGCAAAAGATTACTCACCTTTGTTTTGCAGATGATTTAATGATTTTCTGTCATGGTAATAAAGCTTCTGTTAAGGTGATCAAAGAGGCTCTTGATGAATTCGCTGGTGTGGCTGGGCTTAATCCTAATCTTGCTAAAAGTCATATTTTCTTTGGAAATGTGAAGGCTAATATGAAGAAGAAAATTCTTGACTCTCTTGCTTTTGTGGAGGGTAAATTACCAATGCGTTATTTGGGGCTGCCATTGATTTCTATGAGACTTTTTATTAGAGATTGTAAGAGGCTGGTTGATAAAGTCAGGAAAAGAACAGGTGATTGGAGGAATAAGTTTTTATCTTATGCTGGAAGATTACAGCTCATTTCTTCAGTGCTTTTTTCGTTTCCTGTGTATTGGGCTTCCAGTATGCTTATTCCTATGAGTGTCATCAAGGAAATTGAAAAGATGATGAAGAATTTTTTGTGGAACCATGATGAATCGAAAAAAGGAAGAGCAAAAGTGGCTTGGTCGGCTATATGCAAACCTGTTGCTAATGGAGGGTTGGGCCTAAGAAGTTTGAGAATGTGGAATAAAGCTATTCTTTCCAAACGAATTTGGATGATTCTTTCTGATGTTGATTCTCTTTGGGTTAAGTGGGTTAAGTTTAATCTCTTAAAAGGAAGAAGCTTTTGGGATGTTGAGAAAAAGAATGGTCTTAGTTGGAGCTGGAGGAATTTGATAAAGTTGAAATCGGTTTGTCGTGATCATTTTTGTAATGTGATTGGTAATGGAGAAATTACATACATGTGGTATGATGATTGGCACCCTCTTGGCCCTTTTTCTTATGTGTTGTCCCCGAGAGAAATAACAAGTGCTGGATTCAATATTTCTGATAAGGTGAAAGATGTTGTGATTGATAGTTCTTGGTTTTGGCCGGAAGATTGGTTTTAGGGTTTTAGGGTTTTAGGGTTTAGGGTTTAGGGTTTAGGGTTTAGGGTTTAGGGTTTAGGGTTTAGGGTTTAGGGTTTAGGGGTTAGGGTTTAGGGGTTAGGGGTTAGGGGTTAGGGGTTAGGGGTTAGGGGTTAGGGTTTAGGGTTTAGGGGTTAGGGGTTAGGGGTTAGGGGTTAGGGTTTAGGGTTTAGGGGTTAGGGTTTAGGGTTTAGGGTTTAGGGTTTAGGGTTTAGGGTTCAGGGTTTAGGGTTTACGGTTTAGGGTTTAGGGTTTAGGGTTTAGGGTTTAGGGGTTAGGGGTTAGGGGTTAGGGGTTAGGGGTTAGGAGTTACAATTGATCTTATGGAAGTTCTGTTAGCTACAACCAAAGAAGTTAAGGAGAAAAATGATGGGTTTGAAACTGTGGTGAAGAAAAACAAAGGAAATAATTTGAATGCTAGTTCTAAAGAAGCTGCTGTTGGAAATAATCATAAATTGAACCAGGGGCAATATGCGAATTTTTCGAAAAATGGAAGAATTGGGGCAGGTAATGGAAATCGCATGCAGGGGCATAATGGGAATAATTCAAATTATGGAAATTCTGGTGCTAGTTCTGGGAATCGCTTTCAAGGGCAAAATGGGATTGGTTCAAAAAATGTTAGATTTGGAATAGAACAAGGTGGGAAAATAGGAAGTAATAGTTCTCAGCGGTATAACGGGAAGAATAAAGGAGGGAATAGTTATAAAGGGGTTTCTTCACATGAAAAAGGGCAAGGAAGTAATTTCAAAAATATAAAAGTGGAACAGGGGCAGAAAAATAAGAATAATAATTTTTTTTAAAAAGAGAATGATGCAGGGGCTGTTTTGGGAAATAAGAATAAATTGGGGATAATTTCTGGGAACTACAATATTCAAGAAAATAAAAAGGAAGAAGAAGTGATGATAAGGGCTGGAGGAGATCATAAATATATTCCGAATTCAGGGGGTGGTATCAAAATTAGCTCTAATTTTGATCGGATTCAGCAAAATGTAAAAGATGGAAATTCTGTGAATCTCTTTTCTTCTAATAAATTTGATGTTTTAAAGGATCTGGAAGATGAAAATCAATTTGATTTTTCCAAGGGTGTTGCAGAAGCTGATTTAGACTATCTGGACACTGTAGACCAAATGGAAGTTTTAGGTGGTATCCCTGAGGATGATACCAATATGGAAGCTTATTCCAATGGTGTTTAGTTTTGGAATTTGGAATATTGGGGGATTTAATCAATCTCCTAAGCAAAAAGAGTTAATTAGTTTAATAAAGAGGAATAATTTGAGTTTACTTGCTGTTCTTGAGCCTCAAGTCAGTGTTAGTAAACTGAAAGAGAAGTGTGATAAGGTTTTTGGATCTTGGAAGTGGATAGCTAATAAGGGTATTTCTGGAAATACCATTCGAATTATTGTTGGATGGAACTCTAATCTCTTTGATGTAAACTTGATTGATCAAAATGATCAAGTTTTACATTGCAAAATTAGTTTTCCAAACAATAATAAATATGTTTTCTGTTCCTTTGTCTATGCTGCCAATAAGTATACTGAAAGAAAAGTTTTATGGTCTTCTCTCAAGAATCATAAGGGATTTGTTAAAGATGATCCATGGGTTATTGGAGGGGATTTTAATGTTAATTCTCAATCTGAATGAAAGCACAGCGGGTTCGTCTAGACTCACAAATGGGATGGTGGATTTTCTTGATTGCATTAACAGCCTTGATCTTCAAGACATAAACTGCAATGGTTTGAACTTCACTTGGAACCAAAAGCCTCGTGGAAGTAATGGCATTCTAAAGAAGCTTGATCGTGTTATGGGAAACAGCAGATTGATTGAGGATTTTCCCACCATTTATGCTTCTTTCCTTCCTTACGGTATTTCTGATCACAGCCCTGTGATTATTAAAATTCCTTTGAAGATGAAGTATAAAGTCTTACCGTTTAAATTCCCTAATGTTCTCACTCTTTGTAATGAGTTAAAACCTTTGGTTGAAACTCATTGGAGAAATGAAGTTCACGGAATAAAGATGTTTCGGCTAGTTAAAAACTCAAGATTCTTAAAAAGCCAATACGGAAATTATTTAAAGATCAAGGTCATCTGTCTGAGAAGGTTACTCATTGTCGAAAAGAGCTTGATGCTGTGCAAGTTGATCTTGATAAAGATCCGTTTAATCCAGATCTTAGGGAGTTGGAAGCTATTTTTCTTGGTGAATTAAATAAGGCTCATGCAGAAGAAGAGTGTTTTTTAAAGCAAAAGGCGAAAGTGAGCTGGTTAAAGGAGGGAGATAGCAACTCAAAATATTTCCATAAAATTGTCAAAGGCAAAATAAATAGAAATAGCATACGTGCTGTTTTGAATGAAGAAGGAAAATGGGTTGAGGGTGAAAATGTTCCTAATGTTTTCATTAAATATTTTAGTGAGTTTCTGGGAACCGAGATACCTTGTGCTGTTATTGATAATCCTTCTTCTTTGTTCTCTAAGAAACTTGATCTTGTGCATGCTGCTGATATGGTTAAAGTGGTCACTGATGAGGAAATAAAAAGTGCGCTTTTTGATATAGAAGATGATAAAGCTCCGGGGCCTGATGTTTTTTCTGCAAAATTTTTTAAATCCATGTGGGATGTTATTGGGAATGACCTGTGCCAAGCTGTTAAGGAATTTTTTTGTAATGGCAGATTGCTCAAAGAAGTTAATGCTACGGTGATTGCTTTGGTGCCCAAGATTGATACTCCTGGGAAAGTTAGTGATTACAGGCCGATTTCTTGCTGCTCTGTTATCTACAAATGTATAAGTAAAATAATAGTTGGTCGTATAAGGGATTATTTGAGGTTCATTGTGTCAAATAATCAGTCGGCTTTCATTCCTGGTCGTTCAATCATTGATAATATTTTGTTATCTCAAGAATTAGTTCGAGGATATCATCGTGATCGTGGGTTTTCTCGGTGTGCCATGAAAGTGGACATACAAAAAGCTTATGATACGGTTAATTGGTCTTTTCTCCAGGACATTCTTTTTTTCTTTGGATTTCATCCTGTCATGATTAAATGGATAATGTGTTGTGTGACGACTCCTTCATTCATGCTAAGTATAAATGGTTCCTTCTATGGGTATTTTGATGGCAAACGTGGGCTTAGGCAGGGTTGTCCTTTGTCTCCTTATTTATTCACGCTTGTGATGGAGGTTTTTAATTTGATTCTGCAAAGAAAGATTCGTAATGAGAAATTTTTCAAGTACCATTGGGGCTGTAAAAAGCAAAAGATTACTCACCTTTGTTTTGCAGATGATTTAATGATTTTCTGTCATGGTAATAAAGCTTCTGTTAAGGTGATCAAAGAGGCTCTTGATGAATTCGCTGGTGTGGCTGGGCTTAATCCTAATCTTGCTAAAAGTCATATTTTCTTTGGAAATGTGAAGGCTAATATGAAGAAGAAAATTCTTGACTCTCTTGCTTTTGTGGAGGGTAAATTACCAATGCGTTATTTGGGGCTGCCATTGATTTCTATGAGACTTTTTATTAGAGATTGTAAGAGGCTGGTTGATAAAGTCAGGAAAAGAACAGGTGATTGGAGGAATAAGTTTTTATCTTATGCTGGAAGATTACAGCTCATTTCTTCAGTGCTTTTTTCGTTTCCTGTGTATTGGGCTTCCAGTATGCTTATTCCTATGAGTGTCATCAAGGAAATTGAAAAGATGATGAAGAATTTTTTGTGGAACCATGATGAATCGAAAAAAGGAAGAGCAAAAGTGGCTTGGTCGGCTATATGCAAACCTGTTGCTAATGGAGGGTTGGGCCTAAGAAGTTTGAGAATGTGGAATAAAGCTATTCTTTCCAAACGAATTTGGATGATTCTTTCTGATGTTGATTCTCTTTGGGTTAAGTGGGTTAAGTTTAATCTCTTAAAAGGAAGAAGCTTTTGGGATGTTGAGAAAAAGAATGGTCTTAGTTGGAGCTGGAGGAATTTGATAAAGTTGAAATCGGTTTGTCGTGATCATTTTTGTAATGTGATTGGTAATGGAGAAATTACATACATGTGGTATGATGATTGGCACCCTCTTGGCCCTTTTTCTTATGTGTTGTCCCCGAGAGAAATAACAAGTGCTGGATTCAATATTTCTGATAAGGTGAAAGATGTTGTGATTGATAGTTCTTGGTTTTGGCCGGAAGATTGGTTTTAGGGTTTTAGGGTTTTAGGGTTTAGGGTTTAGGGTTTAGGGTTTAGGGTTTAGGGTTTAGGGTTTAGGGTTTAGGGTTTAGGGGTTAGGGGTTAGGGGTTAGGGTTTAGGGTTTAGGGTTTAGGGTTTAGGGGTTAGGGGTTAGGGGTTAGGGGTTAGGGTTTAGGGTTTAGGGGTTAGGGTTTAGGGTTTAGGGTTTAGGGTTTAGGGTTTAGGGTTTAGGGTTTAGGGTTTAGGGGTTAGGGGTTAGGGGTTAGGGGTTAGGAGTTACAATTGATCTTATGGAAGTTCTGTTAGCTACAACCAAAGAAGTTAAGGAGAAAAATGATGGGTTTGAAACTGTGGTGAAGAAAAACAAAGGAAATAATTTGAATGCTAGTTCTAAAGAAGCTGCTGTTGGAAATAATCATAAATTGAACCAGGGGCAATATGCGAATTTTTCGAAAAATGGAAGAATTGGGGCAGGTAATGGAAATCGCATGCAGGGGCATAATGGGAATAATTCAAATTATGGAAATTCTGGTGCTAGTTCTGGGAATCGCTTTCAAGGGCAAAATGGGATTGGTTCAAAAAATGTTAGATTTGGAATAGAACAAGGTGGGAAAATAGGAAGTAATAGTTCTCAGGGGTATAACGGGAAGAATAAAGGAGGGAATAGTTATAAAGGGGTTTCTTCACATGAAAAAGGGCAAGGAAGTAATTTCAAAAATATAAAAGTGGAACAGGGGCAGAAAAATAAGAATAATAATTTTTTTTAAAAAGAGAATGATGCAGGGGCTGTTTTGGGAAATAAGAATAAATTGGGGATAATTTCTGGGAACTACAATATTCAAGAAAATAAAAAGGAAGAAGAAGTGATGATAAGGGCTGGAGGAGATCATAAATATATTCCGAATTCAGGGGGTGGTATCAAAATTAGCTCTAATTTTGATCGGATTCAGCAAAATGTAAAAGATGGAAATTCTGTGAATCTCTTTTCTTCTAATAAATTTGATGTTTTAAAGGATCTGGAAGATGAAAATCAATTTGATTTTTCCAAGGGTGTTGCAGAAGCTGATTTAGACTATCTGGACACTGTAGACCAAATGGAAGTTTTAGGTGGTATCCCTGAGGATGATACCAATATGGAAGCTTATTCCAATGGTGTTTAGTTTTGGAATTTGGAATATTGGGGGATTTAATCAATCTCCTAAGCAAAAAGAGTTAATTAGTTTAATAAAGAGGAATAATTTGAGTTTACTTGCTGTTCTTGAGCCTCAAGTCAGTGTTAGTAAACTGAAAGAGAAGTGTGATAAGGTTTTTGGATCTTGGAAGTGGATAGCTAATAAGGGTATTTCTGGAAATACCATTCGAATTATTGTTGGATGGAACTCTAATCTCTTTGATGTAAACTTGATTGATCAAAATGATCAAGTTTTACATTGCAAAATTAGTTTTCCAAACAATAATAAATATGTTTTCTGTTCCTTTGTCTATGCTGCCAATAAGTATACTGAAAGAAAAGTTTTATGGTCTTCTCTCAAGAATCATAAGGGATTTGTTAAAGATGATCCGTGGGTTATTGGAGGGGATTTTAATGTTAATTCTCAATCTGAATGAAAGCACAGCGGGTTCGTCTAGACTCACAAATGGGATGGTGGATTTTCTTGATTGCATTAACAGCCTTGATCTTCAAGACATAAACTGCAATGGTTTGAACTTCACTTGGAACCAAAAGCCTCGTGGAAGTAATGGCATTCTAAAGAAGCTTGATCGTGTTATGGGAAACAGCAGATTGATTGAGGATTTTCCCACCATTTATGCTTCTTTCCTTCCTTACGGTATTTCTGATCACAGCCCTGTGATTATTAAAATTCCTTTGAAGATGAAGTATAAAGTCTTACCGTTTAAATTCCCTAATGTTCTCACTCTTTGTAATGAGTTAAAACCTTTGGTTGAAACTCATTGGAGAAATGAAGTTCACGGAATAAAGATGTTTCGGCTAGTTAAAAACTCAAGATTCTTAAAAAGCCAATACGGAAATTATTTAAAGATCAAGGTCATCTGTCTGAGAAGGTTACTCATTGTCGAAAAGAGCTTGATGCTGTGCAAGTTGATCTTGATAAAGATCCGTTTAATCCAGATCTTAGGGAGTTGGAAGCTATTTTTCTTGGTGAATTAAATAAGGCTCATGCAGAAGAAGAGTGTTTTTTAAAGCAAAAGGCGAAAGTGAGCTGGTTAAAGGAGGGAGATAGCAACTCAAAATATTTCCATAAAATTGTCAAAGGCAAAATAAATAGAAATAGCATACGTGCTGTTTTGAATGAAGAAGGAAAATGGGTTGAGGGTGAAAATGTTCCTAATGTTTTCATTAAATATTTTAGTGAGTTTCTGGGAACCGAGATACCTTGTGCTGTTATTGATAATCCTTCTTCTTTGTTCTCTAAGAAACTTGATCTTGTGCATGCTGCTGATATGGTTAAAGTGGTCACTGATGAGGAAATAAAAAGTGCGCTTTTTGATATAGAAGATGATAAAGCTCCGGGGCCTGATGTTTTTTCTGCAAAATTTTTTAAATCCATGTGGGATGTTATTGGGAATGACCTGTGCCAAGCTGTTAAGGAATTTTTTTGTAATGGCAGATTGCTCAAAGAAGTTAATGCTACGGTGATTGCTTTGGTGCCCAAGATTGATACTCCTGGGAAAGTTAGTGATTACAGGCCGATTTCTTGCTGCTCTGTTATCTACAAATGTATAAGTAAAATAATAGTTGGTCGTATAAGGGATTATTTGAGGTTCATTGTGTCAAATAATCAGTCGGCTTTCATTCCTGGTCGTTCAATCATTGATAATATTTTGTTATCTCAAGAATTAGTTCGAGGATATCATCGTGATCGTGGGTTTTCTCGGTGTGCCATGAAAGTGGACATACAAAAAGCTTATGATACGGTTAATTGGTCTTTTCTCCAGGACATTCTTTTTTTCTTTGGATTTCATCCTGTCATGATTAAATGGATAATGTGTTGTG
The DNA here is from genome assembly GCF_051521515.1 of Lactuca serriola. NCBI lineage: Eukaryota > Viridiplantae > Streptophyta > Magnoliopsida > Asterales > Asteraceae > Lactuca > Lactuca serriola. The sequence goes on along the minus strand of NC_136413.1, from coordinate 200,542,477 downwards.
TGACGACTCCTTCATTCATGCTAAGTATAAATGGTTCCTTCTATGGGTATTTTGATGGCAAACGTGGGCTTAGGCAGGGTTGTCCTTTGTCTCCTTATTTATTCACGCTTGTGATGGAGGTTTTTAATTTGATTCTGCAAAGAAAGATTCGTAATGAGAAATTTTTCAAGTACCATTGGGGCTGTAAAAAGCAAAAGATTACTCACCTTTGTTTTGCAGATGATTTAATGATTTTCTGTCATGGTAATAAAGCTTCTGTTAAGGTGATCAAAGAGGCTCTTGATGAATTCGCTGGTGTGGCTGGGCTTAATCCTAATCTTGCTAAAAGTCATATTTTCTTTGGAAATGTGAAGGCTAATATGAAGAAGAAAATTCTTGACTCTCTTGCTTTTGTGGAGGGTAAATTACCAATGCGTTATTTGGGGCTGCCATTGATTTCTATGAGACTTTTTATTAGAGATTGTAAGAGGCTGGTTGATAAAGTCAGGAAAAGAACAGGTGATTGGAGGAATAAGTTTTTATCTTATGCTGGAAGATTACAGCTCATTTCTTCAGTGCTTTTTTCGTTTCCTGTGTATTGGGCTTCCAGTATGCTTATTCCTATGAGTGTCATCAAGGAAATTGAAAAGATGATGAAGAATTTTTTGTGGAACCATGATGAATCGAAAAAAGGAAGAGCAAAAGTGGCTTGGTCGGCTATATGCAAACCTGTTGCTAATGGAGGGTTGGGCCTAAGAAGTTTGAGAATGTGGAATAAAGCTATTCTTTCCAAACGAATTTGGATGATTCTTTCTGATGTTGATTCTCTTTGGGTTATGTGGGTTAAGTTTAATCTCTTAAAAGGAAGAAGCTTTTGGGATGTTGAGAAAAAGAATGGTCTTAGTTGGAGCTGGAGGAATTTGATAAAGTTGAAATCGGTTTGTCGTGATCATTTTTGTAATGTGATTGGTAATGGAGAAATTACATACATGTGGTATGATGATTGGCACCCTCTTGGCCCTTTTTCTTATGTGTTGTCCCCGAGAGAAATAACAAGTGCTGGATTCAATATTTCTGATAAGGTGAAAGATGTTGTGATTGATAGTTCTTGGTTTTGGCCGGAAGATTGGTGTAATATTATTCCTCAACTCAAGGACCATCAATTACCGATTCTTGATGATGTTAAGACTGATAAGGTTATGTGGAGGAACAATGCTGGGAAAGAGATAGAATTTAGCATTAAAAAAGTTTGTGATGATTTGTATGATTTTGGGAATAAAGTTTCTTGGGTTCATCTTGTTTGGTTCAAGCATCGTATTCCAAGTCATAGCTTCATTTTGTGGCTTGCCATTCAAGAGAGACTTTTGACTCAAGACAGGATGAGATTTTGGGACAAGAAGAAAAATCTCAATTGTGTTTTCTGCAATACTCAGCCAGATTCTCACTCACATCTGTTTTTTGAATGTCCTTATTCTTCTTCTATTTGGGATGTGGTGAAAGATAGAGTGGAGATTCGAAATAATTCTAGTGGATGGAAAGAACTTGTTGAAGATCTTACGATTCTTTTCAAAGGAAATAACATTAGCATTTTCATCATGAAAATTGCTTTTGCTGCCACTGTGTATCATGTTTGGAAAGAAAGAAATTCTAGATTGTTTAGAAAAGGAAAGAATGTGGAGGAAAAAATTATTTTGAATATTTTTGAAGAAATTCGTCTCAAGCTTATTGGTTTCAAAGGTGAAGTTTTGGGGTTTGACAATGAAGTCAAAAGGAAGTGGGGTGTTCCTGTGGGAAAGAAGAACCATGACTATTCTGATGTTTAAAGGAATTGATGGTTTTGGGTTTAGCAATTTTCCTTTAAAAATTGTTTTGCATATCGGTTTGATCCCGATTTTCTGGAGGATTTTGCCTCTTGAAGTGGTTTTTCTCATGCAAATGGGTTTTATCCCCATTATTGGTTGTTTTCCTCCTTGGTAACTTGGAGTCTCCACTTCGGTGGGTGCCACTACTAGTTCGATTAGCAAGTGGTGGGATAATTACCCGTCAATACCAGGGATTGGGTACGTTTTCCTTAAACTGTACCACATTCAGGTTGGTTGTTTCCTTTGTTTACATAAAAACAACCACTTTTTATTGTCTTGGAATACTCATATGGTTAATGCTATCCGGTTTATCCCGGATTTCATAGGTAGTTTTACCTTTGAAGTGGTTCTTTTCTTGATACAAATGGGTTTGATTCCCATTATTGGTTGTTTTCCTCCTTGGCAACTTGGAGTCTCCACTTCGGTGGGTGCCACTGCTAGTTCGATTAGCAAGTGGTGGGATAATCACCCGGTAATACCACGGATTGGGTACGTTTTCCTTAAACTGTACCACATACAGGTTGGTTGTTTCCTTTGTCTTCATAAAAACAACCACTTTTGGATCCTTAGGGATTCTTTTATTGATATTTGCTTTCTGGTTTATCCCAGAATTCATTGGATTTTTTCCTTTGAAGTGGTTATTTTTTTAAAGCAAATGGGTTTGATCCCCGTTAGTTGGAATCTTCTTCCTAGGCAACTAGGAATCTCCATTTTTGTGGGTGCCACTGCTAGTTCGATTAGCAAGTGGTGGGATTTTTACCCGTTAATACACTGGATTGGGTACGTTAACCTTAGACTGTACCACATTTGGGTTGGTTGTTTCCCTTGTTTACATAAAAACAACCACTTTTGGAGCTTTGTTTCTTCTTGGTTTTACCAAATTTTTATTGCAAACCGGTCTATCCCGGTTATCATTGGTATTTTTACCTTTGGTGTGGATTTGGAAGGTTTAATTCTTAATTATTTAGGAATTAACCTTCAGGGGTATTTTTGGAATATTCCCATTAAAAAAGGAATTGACGGGTTTCTTATCCTTGGAGTGGTTCTTAAGAAGAGTGTTGGCGGAATGGAATTTTTTAACCTTGAAGATTGTGGTTTTTCCGATCCTAAGAGCTCTTTTTTTATTAGAAGATGGTTTACTCATCAAGGGCATTTTTGGAATTTTTGGTTTATTCTTTTGGAAGAATTTTTGAAGATTAATTGGAATAGTTTGTGCAAGAAAGATTTTGGAGAAAAGTTGAAGAATGTTTGGAAATGGTGGATTTTGATTGGTCTTCTCGGTTTTAGCAACATACTTTCAAGGAATTTGAAGATTTTTGCTTTAGTTAAAGAGGATATTGGAAAATTTATGGAAGATCTTATTGAAAATTTTAGGAATTGTTTCAAGAATTTTGTGATGGATAATGAGCTTATTTTTTGTAGCATATGGGTTCTTCAAGTGAAGATTGGAAAGAAGCTCAAAAATTGGTTTTTGGAGAAGGTTGGAAAGTATTATATGAAGAGTAAAGCTCAAAGTTCAAAGTTGATTGCTATTATTGGATCTAGTCCGGTTTGGAGAATTTTGAAATTTTATGATGGTTTGATTGATTTGGCCAATGATTCTCTTGATTTGGAAGTTCCTTGGATGTTTTGTAAGATTAATATTATCCAAACCTTGGATTATTTATTTGAGTATGAGGCCATTTTTTGGGATTTGGTTTGGTGGAGGTTTAAAGGCTACTTGAAGATTGAAGATTTTGAAGATTACACAAGATGGAAGATTTTTGATATGGAGCTCATTGTTTATTTCTTTGGAAGCTATGATTGGTTTCATTCTTTGCTTTGGAGTTGGACATGGAAGTGGATTAGTTGGTGTTTATTAGATAGGTCTTTTTGTCCTTTTAAAAATTATTGTTTAGATTAGTTTTTTTGTTGTTTGTTAGGTCTTTGTAGTTAGTTTTTTTGGGGCGGTTGCCTCTCTCCTTTTGTAATTTTTTTTCTTTTCAATAAAATTTGCCAAGGGATCTCCCCTTTTATCCAAAAAAAAACCCTAAACCCTAAACCCCTAAAACCCCTAAAACCCTAAAACCCTAAACCCTAAATCCTAAACCCAAGTCATTTGCTAAAAATTTTTCTCTCTCTAACTTTCTCTCTCTAAGATTTTCTCTCTTGTTTGTTCCAGTTTTTGCGAGTGACTTGCTGGGAATTCTGGTCGATCGGAGCTCTTACCGGTGCCGGAATTCCACCATCCTTGTTTGGATTTGATCTAGTTTCATCTTCAATTGTCTGTGTAATTGGAGGTGGGATGTTCGGGAAAATTGGAAATATGTTCGGAATGAATTACACAGATCCTCCTGATCCAGATAATCTAAAAGTGTATGAAGATGAATTGGATGCTGATGTGGGAGCTAGAAGAAGAGGAAGAAGAGCTGTACACAAGGAAATTTCTCCCTATGCTGGGGAGAAGCCTCTTCGTTTGAAAGGAAAATTTGAATCTAAGGCAAATAGAATTCAGGAAGAAAAGAAGTATTTGAGTTCGAAGTCTCCAATTGAAAGATCGAAGGTAGTGCTAAAGAGCTGGAGTTCGTGATGTAATTAAATCTGGATATGGAAAAGAAAATGTCGATCCAGAATTTATTAAAGCGGAGCTTGATGCATTTGAGAAGGCGATAGAGGATGAGAAGAAAATGGAATTGCAGAATAAATCTAAAATAATTGGGGTGTCTAAATTGAAGGATGAAATGGTTGAGGAAAAAGGATTTGTAATGCTTCCAGTAACATCAGACATGCTTGAAGGATTTATTTCTTCAAAGGATATCAATGGCGCTAATCGATCTTCTTCCCAGTCACCTGTTGATGAATCGATTGCTTCCAGGGGCATAAAATCTTCGAAGGATATGGCTAATGGATCTTCTTCTTCAACTTCTGGTTACATTATTGAAGCCAATAAAGACAAGGGCATTTTGGGTAAGTCTCCTCTATCGCAAATTGATCCTAATGATTTAGGTTCCCCTTTGATCTCTGGTATGAATCCTAGCAGCCCAATTAATTGTTCTACTAGTTGTAATGATGAAGATATGAAAGATTTAATGAATGAAAGTGAGAATGTGGAATTTGATGCTGTTAGCAATGAGAAGTTGGAACAGGGAGTTAATTTTCTGAAGACAGATTTCTCTAAACCTGTCATTTCCCCTGCAGCTAAGATGGTTAGTGATTTCAATAAAAAATCTTATGCTCGTATGGTTGAGGCTACAAACACTGTGGTTGATTTAAATATCAAAGTAATTCCAAAAGTTGAGGGGAAACCTATTGGGAAAGTTGAATTGCCTTATGCTGATCTTATGCTTGGGGGAGCTCCTTATCATGCTACACTTTATGGCTTCTTTGTAGGGAAGAAACTCGCATTTCCAACAGTTAACCATTTTTCCTTTAAGATGTGGAAGATTTTTGGTTTAAAGGACATAATGGTAAATGATGAAGGTTTCTTTTTCTTTAAGTTTGATTCTAAGGAAGGCATGATGAGTGTTTTAGAGGGAGGTCCATGGCTTATTAACAATGTTCCAATGTTTGTTCAAAGATGGAGGCCAGGATTAGTGCTGAGTAAACCTCAAATTAATTCAGTTCCTGTGTGGGTTAAAGTGTTTAATGTTCCCTTGGAGTATTGGAACAGCAAGGGAATCACAGTGATTGCTAATGAAATTGGGAAACCTATAGCTATGGATAAAATCACTCAGAAAATGTGTAATGAGCATTGGGGAAGGCCGGCATTTATGAGATTTCTTGTGGAAATGTCTGCAGAGTCAGAATGGATTAAAGAATTGAGTGTTATTTCAATTGATTTTGGGACCGGAGAAAAGGTTGAATCAAAATGTAGAGTTGAGTATGCTTGGAGGCCAGATATTTGTACGCACTGTAAAATATATGGGCACAAAAATAGCAGCTGTGGGATTCTAAATAGTCAAAAATCTGAAAGGATTGCTGATGCAAATAAGACAGAAGATGGAAATGGGAAAAAAGAACAAATTGATGATGAAGGATTTATATTGGTCACGAAAAAGAATAATAAAGGGTTGAAGGCTAGTTCTGGAGTTATTATTAATGAGAATGGAAAGGTGGACTTGATTAAGTCCTTGGAGAAAAATACGGTTCCAGCCAATGAGGAAGCGGCAGTTAATAATAATGAAGAAATTGTAAAAGCTGTGGGTGATCAAGGAGACCAAAAAAGCAAGCAAGTTGAAAAGCAAAAAAGTCAAAAAGAAATTAAAAATGAAGATCCTGTTAGTAAAGGGGCTGATAAAAGGAATGATGGGGGAAATTTCTCAAAATATGCTGTGGGTAATTTGAAAAGAGATGGGAAAGAGAGAGGGGCATTTCAGTCAAGGGAGAGCAAAAATGGGAAAATGAATGGAACAGGGGTGTTTATTCCGAAAGAAAAATTGGGGTCAAGAGTGAAGAATGTTATTGAGAATTTTAATGCTAGGAAAGATGAAATACAGGGGAAAAAAGAGGAAAATCAAAAAAAGGTTTATGTTCCAAAGAAGCAAGTGGATTTCAAAGTGAGTTCTAATTTTGATAATGTGGGTTCTACATCAGGCAAAGATGATCAAGATGTGATCCTTTCCAAGAATCCTTTTGATATTTTATCTAATGACTTGGGGTTGAGGGATATGACATATTTGGATGAAATTGATCCGGAGATTATTACTGGAGGTGACCAGGGGATAAGCACCGAAAACAAAATTGTTGGTTAATGATGATGAGTCTTGGATGCTGGAATGTTAGAGGCTCTAATTTAAGACCTAAACAAGAGGAAATAAGGAATGTGATCAAAAGAAATAACTTGTCTTTGTTTGCTATTTTGGAATCTCAGGTGAGATTTAATAAGCTTCAAATGACTTGCAATAAAAATTTTGGGAGCTGGATATGGATTTCAAATCAAGAGATGAGCCCTAAAGGTACTCGTATAATCATTGGATGGGACCCGGATGAATTAGTTGTCATGCCATTGGATGCTAACAGCCAGGTTATGCATTGTCAAATTCTTTTTATCAAAGAAAATAAAAGGGTCTTTTGTTCTTTCATCTATGCTTGCAATTACTACATAGATAGAAGGATTTTATGGGATTCGCTGGATAAGCATTTTCATTCGGTTAATAATTGCCCATGGTTGATTCTTGGGGATTTCAATGTTACGAAAGAACTTGTTGATACTTCGGCTGGAAATTCTAGAATTTCAAAAGGAATGGTTGAATTTAATGATTGTATGAATCGCATTGAAGTTCAAGATATTAACAGAAGTGGATTGCATTATACTTGGAATCAAAGACCAAATGGGCTTAATGGAGTTCTGAAAAAATTAGATCGGGTGCTGGGAAATTTTAAATTTATTGAGGATTTTCCAGATGTGTTTGCTAACTTTCAGCCGTATAAAAGTTCTGATCATAGCCCTATGATCATAAAATTTCCTGTTAAAAAGAAGTTTACAGTCCGGCCATTCAAGTTTGTTAATTCTCTCACTCTTCTGGATGAGTTTCTTCCTTTAGTTGCTAATGTTTGGAAAACTGAAGTTGAGGGTTTTGGTATGTTTCGTCTTTGTCAAAAGCTGAAACTTTTGAAGAAGCCTCTCCGAAAGTTATTAAATTCACAAGGAAAATATGCTGAAAAAGTGTCCAAATGCAGAGATGATTTGAGTAGGATACAGTTTGAACTTGATAGAGACCCGGGCAATGAAGATTTAAGAATTGAAGAAGGTTTCTATCTCCAATCTTTTCTAAATGCTAGTAGAGAAGAAGAATGTTATCTAAAACAAAGAGCAAAAGTTTAGTGGCTAAAAGAAGGAGATTCTAATTCTGCTTATTTTCATAAAGTTGTTAAAGGAAAATAAACAGGAATAGAATTGAAAATATTCTTGACAGTAATGGCAATTGGAAAGAAGGGGAGGATGCTTTTAAAGTGATAGTTGATTATTTTGGAGAGTTTCTTGGTGTTGAACATGAGGTTTCGCCACTTGAGTTTCCAAATAATCTCTTTACTAATCGCCTTGACAACATTCAAGCTCTTGACATGGTTAAAGATGTCACGAGTGAAGAGATTAAAAGTGCTTTATTTGATATAGATGATGACAAAGCCCCGGGGCCTGATGGGTATTCTTCAAAAATTTTTAAAAAAGCTTGGAGGATTGTGGGGGATGATTTCTGTGTTGCGGTGAAGGAATTTTTCTTGTCCAAGAAGATCTTGAAGGAAATTAATGCTACAGTTATTGCCTTAGTCCCTAAAATTCCAACTCCTGGGAAAGTTGGGGATTATAGGCCGATCTCATGTTGTAATGTTGTTTACAAATGCATCAGCAAAATTATCGTTAATCGCATCCGTGATCATCTTGGCTGTTTGGTCTCGGATAACCAATCGGCTTTTATTCTAGGGCGTAATATTTTGGATAATGTTTTGTTATCCCAAGAGCTTGTCAGAGGATATCATATTGAAAGAGGTTATGCTCGTTGTGCCATGAAGATAGACATTCAAAAAGCATACGACACAGTTAATTGGAAGTTTTTGCAGCATATATTGAAAGAATTTGGGTTTCACAATTCTATGATCATGTGGATTATGAATTGTGTTACTACTTCTGCGTTCATGGTTAACATTAATGGAAGATTTCATGGGTTTTTCCAAGGCAAGAGGGGTCTGCGACAGGGTTGTCCTCTATCTCCATATCTTTTCACTCTTGTTATGGAAGTGTTCAATCTCATGCTCAAAAGGTGTATTCGGGACAATAATGGATTTAAGTATCATTGGAGATGTGAAAAGCAAAAGATTACACATTTGTGTTTTGCTGATGATTTGATGGTTTTTTGTCATGGCAACTCATGCTCCATTAAAATCATCAAAAAAGCTTTGGATGAATTTGCCAATGCTGCGGGTCTTGTGCCAAATTTAGCTAAAAGCCACATATTTTTTGGGAATGTTAAGGGTCCTTTTAAAAGGAAAATTCTGAGGATCCTACCGTTTGTTGAAGGAAAATTGCCCATGAAGTATCTTGGTATTCCATTAGTGTCTACTAAATTATTTATTAGAGACTGCAAGGGTCTTGTTGATAAAGTGAAGCGTAAAGTCAATGACTGGAAGAATAAGTCTCTATCTTATGCAGGAAGATTTCAATTAATTAGTGCTGTGCTTTCTTCTCTCCCTGTGTATTGGGCTTCAGCGGTTTTGTTACCAAAGGGCATCACTAAGGAAATTGAAAAAATAATGAGGAATTTTCTTTGGAATAGTGGGCAAAATAGAAAGGGAGTTGCTAAGGTGGCTTGGATTGAGATTTGCAAACCTAAGGTTTATGGTGGTCTTGGGTTAAAGAATCTTAATGAATGGAACATTGCTCTGCTATCTAGTAGAATCTGGAATATCATAAGTGGACAGAACTCTTTATGGGTCAAATGGGTTAATTTTTATCTTCTTGAAGGTAGAAGCTTCTGGGAAGTGGGCTTAAAAGACAAAATGAGCTGGAGCTGGAGAAACTTAATGAAAATTCGAACTTGTGTTCGAGATTTTTTTGTTAATCAGATTGGGAATGGAAAGGGAACAAACATGTGGTTTGATAATTAGCACCAACTGGGACCTTTGTGTTATGTTCTATCGCATAGAGAAATTTCTAATGCTGGATATAACATAAGGGACAAAGTTAGTGATGTTATTGTTGATGGAAATTGGAACTGGCCTGCTGAATGGATTGAAATGATTCCGCAGTTAGGTGATTACCCTGTGCCAAGACTTGTTACAGAGGAAAAGGATCAGGTTCATTGGATAAATCACAAAGGTAAAATTGTCCCATTTGCGGTTAATCAGGTCTTCTCCTCCTTTATTTGCCATGAGTCAATTGTTAAATGGTATGACTTGGTTTGGTTTCAAAACAGAATTCCAAGTCATTGTTTCATTCTTTGGCTTGCCATTCTGGGAAGACTTAGAACTCAAGACAGAATGAAGAGATGGAAAGGTTCTAATGATCTTAGCTGTGTTTTTTGCAACTCTCAAATGGATTCTCATGCTCATTTGTTTTTTGAATGTAAATACTCAAAGGAAGTGTGGAACCAAATGAAAGATAAGGTGAAAATTAATCATAGACATGGCAATTGGTTTGATATCATCCTTGAACTCCAATGTTCTTTAAAAAAGAAAAACATCAATGACTTTATTAAAAAGATAGCATTGGCGGCTTCTGTTTATCACATTTGGAATGAAAGGAATAAAAGATTGTTTGGAAAACAAAATAATTCAGTGGAGAATGTTGTTAAGACTATTACTGAAGACATTAGATTGAAGATTTTTAGCCTTAAATTGGGATATCTTGGGCTTAATGAAGAAATTTGTATGCAGTGGAATGTTCCTGTTAAAAGCAAAGAGTATCCTCATGAAAGTTGAAATTAAGTTGAGAATTGGGTTATGTGAAGATTTGTCAGAGTGGCTGGCATGGAATTGGTGGGAAGGGAGCAATTATGGGGTTCGGATGGTGATAATAAGAAAGAATGTTAATAAAAGCGTGTTTTTGAGTAATTCAATTAAAGGGTATTTTGGTCAAAACTGGAAATTTAATAAATTGGAAGAATTAATAGCGATTGGCTTGAATGTGGAAGGTATCGGCTATAATTCTGACACAGGGGATTGGAAGGAGATGGAATTGGAAAATAAAAATCGCAGATGCTTTTCTCTTGTTCAGGGGCTGTTTGGAATTTGGTCTGATAGAGAAGCGATTGGAATAGTTTTTGTCGTGATTGACAATTCCTTTTTCATAGAGAGGGGTATAAGCTTGCGTTTAAGTGATTGTTGTCACCGAGATGGAAAAAATAAAAAACAGGGGCAGTATGGGATTTTTTTAATTGATAGCGAATCTGAAGTTTGGGTTGAGGGGTATTTTGGTAATTCTGATTTTTTCTGGCTCTTTATTCGTTTTAGAGATAACAGTGGGAGGGAGGATAAAAGAAAGAATTTTAAAAAAAGCGGAAAATTAAGAATTTGGATAAAAGGGTATTTCGGTCAATATTGGGGAAAAATTAAAATGGAAGAACAATTTGTGAATGGCTTGGGGATGATCGAAATTTGGAGGAAGGTCATAGCGAGAAGGGACCTGATGGATGGGTTTTTTGAAAAGCAATTAAAAGTTGGAAATGGTAGTGGGTGGAGTGATATCAAGTGGATTTTGGATTCAAATAAGATAAATAACAAGCAAGGGCAATTTGGTCATTATCTTAATTTTGATGAATCTTGGGGCTGGTACGATCATAATGGAGATTGGTTGGTCTTGCAAAGGGTTTGGAATATTATTTTTGGGAAGCAAATCTCTTTTCAAATTAGTATGAGGAGATAGGGGCATTTTGGTCAAATACATGAGAAGGGCACTTGTATTAATTCTCTTAAAATGCTTCTCTGGAGTTTGGCTGTTAAAAGGAAAAATTGGAATTATTGGATATGGATGAATTCTTTTGATTATGAAGGAGTTCATACCCAATTTTTTTATATAGGAATTGACGGACATGGGATTTTTACCATTTTTTCCCTTAAAAATGGATTGCAACTTGGTTTAATCCCAAGTATCATTTGGTTCATGCCTTATGATGTGGTTCATTTTCATCAATATATGGGGTTTATTCTCATATATTATGAATTTCCACCTTGGAAACGAGGTGTGTATACAAAAGGAATTGATGGATTTGGGATTTTTCTCACTTTTTCCCTTAAAAGTGAATTGCATCTCGGTTTGATCCCGAGTTTCATTTGGTTAAGACCTTATGAAGTGGACTTTTATCATTTTCAATTGGGGTTTCCCAATTGTTATGATCTTCCGTCTTGGAAACGAGGCGTGTATATAAAAGGAATTGACGGGATCGGGATTTTTATCACTTTTTCCCTTAAAAGTGAACCCCCGCCTTGGAAACAAGGTGTGTATTTCAAAGGAATTGACGGAAGGATATTTTATTATATTCTTAATTTTTTCGGCAATTTATTGCTAGAGGGTTCAATTCCCGATAATAATTGGTTTAATCCTATTCATTTAGGGTCAAATCTTGGTTCAATTCCAAGTGATATAGTCAAGTGGTTTGCCCCTTTTTTCCAAAAAAGGATGATTTTTTCCGGTTCAAATCCGGAGCTTTTAGTCGGATGGTTTTCTTTCTTTTTCCATAAAAAGAATTTAAATCTTGGTTCAATTCCAAGTAGTCTAGTCATGTGGTTGGCCCCTTTTTTCCAAAAAAGGATGAATTTATCCGGTTTAAATCCGGGAATTATAGTTTGGTTTTTCAACTTTTTCCGTAAAAAGTTCAAAAATCTTGGTTCAAATCCAAGTAATTTAGTTGGTGGGTTTTATGATTTTATCCATAAAAAATCAAGAGATGGAAAAAGTATCAAAGAGATGAGGATATTGAATGTTGAAGATGGCAAATGGAATGGAAAGAGGAAGAATCAAAGTGATCAAAGATGTTTGGATGAAGATTGCAAAAAGTGGAAGATTGTGAATAGAAATAAAAAAGAGGATGATAGTTTGGCTTTTTATAGCAATATACTTTTGAGATGCATAAAAGATAATAAAGACAAAAGAATTGTGATAAGAAAGAAGATGGTTATGGTGGCTATTATTGGGAATTGAAAAATGGACATGATTTGCATTTTCTTGTGGGACACATGGGATATTTTTGTTCATAGGCTTTGTGTTATTTTACACTCATGGATGTGGAGTATATATAGAGATTGCAATTTTGAAGTTTGGAAGGAAAAAAGGCGAATTCATTTCAAGAGGGAAAGAAAGTTTGAAGACCACTCCGGGTTGTGGAGTTGGGATAGATCAAAATGTATTTTCTTTGGTGACTTTGTTGCTAGGGTTAGCCTTTGGTTTTGGTATTTACTTGACATTTGGATTTTGGTCATTTTTGGGGATTGTCCAAAAATGACATAACTCTTGTTTCTCTTTTTTTGAATTTATAAAATCTTTGCCGAGGCTTCGGCCTCTTTCGCAAAAAAAAAAACCCTAAACCCTAAACCCTAAACCCTAAACCCCTAAAACCCTAAACCCTAAACCCTAAAACCCTAAAAGCTTAAAACCCTAAACCCTAAACCCTAAAACCTAAACCCTAAGCCCTAAGCCCTAAGCCCGAAACCCGAAACCCGAAACCCGAAACCCAAAACCCCAAACCCCAAACCCCAAACCCTAAACCCTAAACCCTAAACCTAAAACCCTAAACCCTAAACCCACTTTCTCTCTCTTTGTTTCTCTCTCTTCTCTGGTGATTTTCCGTTTTCAACCTCGTTTTTCCGGCACCGTTCGATTTTCCGGCAACTGTTCAGCTTGATTTTGGTCTCAATTTGTTCGTCTTTTCATTGTCTATCCATCCATTCTGGTGATTTGGGTGTATGGAGGGTGTTCCTCCAGATCTAGAACCAGACATTATTATGGGAAAAAGAGGAAAAAATGCGAATATGAAGAATAAGATGAAATCTGATCCTGGAGCGGGTTCTAAAGTGTCAATTGACTCTCCCAAAGCTAAATCTGTAATTTCGCTTGTCAACAAATTTGAATCGGAGGTTATCTCTCATGATCCTAAAATTTCGACTGAAGTAAGTAACATCGATAACTCTAATTTGGATAAGATGCTTTCTGTTTCTTCTTCTAATGCGAATAATGAAAATACTCGAATGGAGTCTAAGGAATTGGGGTCGTTTATCAAATCTGATGATGCTGAATTGAAATTGGATGTTAATCCTAGCACTGTTAAACATGATTTTGACGTCTTTTCTATGAACATCCCTGGGCAACTTAAGTCTATCAAAGTGGAGGAGGATATAATTATCAATTTGAGTTCCCCTGTCCTTGAATTTGAAAAAGATATTGCTCAACATTGCAGTCCTGGAGAGAAGAGTGCTATGATGGCATTTTGGAATTGTTTAACTGTAAAAGAGAAGGAAGGATTCGTTCATGGTTTAAGGTTCACGAAGAAGAAATACAAAAGTGGAAACGATTCTAAAGATTCGTTTGCGGATTCTATTGATGATGTTAAGAAGATTTACTTGGTTAGCCAAAGAAATGAGCTGCTCTTGAATTGGAAAGATCTTAGTAGTAAGAAAAAAGAGAAGGTATTCCATAAGCTTTGCACTAGTAAAATGAAGAAGAAGGTTGAAGATAATTTTGGGAAGAATCGCATTCCTATTAAACCATCTTCTACTCTATTTCCTTCTGCTGTTTCTATGAAGAAAGCTTCTGAGTTTGAAGCTTCTGATGGTCTTCAAAAAGTTGGAGAAGCTGTGATGAATCTATTTCCTGAAGGAGACCCCAATCTTAATTTGAAGGAACCTGTTATTGTTGATCTTAATAATGCTTGTTCTATGCAGTCTTTGGTTAAGGATAAAAAGGAAAAAAGAAAGATTGAAGTAGATGAAATAGTGAGCAGGCAGCTGGAGCAAGTTTGTAACGAAATCATTTATAACTTCCCAAGTGAGTTCAGCCATCTTGATATTGTTAATGAAGGAGAATTTCAATTCAAGTATACAGCTCATGATATGGAGGGTAGTAATGTCCAAATGGTGATTGATAAGAAAGTGGAAAAGAAAGAAAATGTTCGAAATAGCAATGGAGGTCTTCTCATTTCTGATATTATGCTGGATCAAATGAAGGCAGGAGAGTTAAAGAATAAGGACTTATCTTCTTCTTCAAAACCTAGCCCTGTGGAATTGAAGATGAATGAACCAGTTTCATATGCAGAAAAAGTGAGTGGTAAGAAGCTTAATGCAGCAAATCTCATTTCCAAAGTCAAGAAAAATGCTAATTTTCCTGATGGTGTTGTGGAAATGCCTTTGTGTGATATTCTTAAGGGATGTAGTCCTTTCAAGACTACTCTTTATGGGTATTTTATTGACAAACATGTGAACTTTTTCAATGTTAACAAGTTTGCGCACAATATGTGGAAAAAATATGGGCTGGAAGAGGTCATGGTTAATGAAGAAGGGATTTATTTTTTTAGATTTAGTTCGGAACAAGGGATGCTTAATGTGCTGGAAGGGGGTGTGTGGATGATTTTTGATAGTGCTCTTATTGTGAGAAGATGGACAACGGGAATAAGCTCAGTCAAAGATCAACATGACAAGGTCCCTGTTTGGGTGAAAATTTATAATGTCCCTTTGGAATACTGGAACGGGACTGGACTTAGTCATATTGCTTGGGAGATTGGAAAGCCACTAGATGTTGATGCCCACACTGCCAAGATGTGTCAAGAACATTGGGGAAGACCAGCTTTCATGAGAATCCTAATTGAAATGTCGGCTGCTAAAGATTGGCTCAAAGAAATTGAAGTTTATTCTTCGGATCTTGTTACTGGTGAGAGAATTTCTTCCAAATGTAAAATTGAATATGCCTGGAACCCGTCAAAATGCTCTCATTGTAAAGTCTATGGTCATAGAGATGCTACTTGTGGAATTCTTTTAGCTAAGGAAGTAAATTCTATCGATAATTTTAAGGCTGGTGAAGAGATTACAGAAGATAAAAAAATTGATCTCATGGAAGTTCTCATTGCTAGTACAAAGAAAGTGGAGGAAGATAATGAAGGCTTTTCAAACTGTGGTTAAAAGAAATAGAGGAAATAACATGGGAGAAAAGCTGAAGGAGGATCTGAGAACAAGGAATCAATCTTTGAATCAAGGGCAAAAAGGAATAAATCAAGGAGGAGGAAAAATAGGAAATGGAAATAATGTTGTTAATCAGGGGCAAAAAGAGAATAAAATTGAGAAAAATGGGTTCTCGGCAGGAGGAAATCAGTGGAATAAAGGGAAAAGCGCTCAGGGGTATTATGGGAAAAATCAAAGTTCGAATGGAAACTCTTTTGGCAGAAATGTAGAACAGGGGCAATCTAGTAAAAATAATAATTTGTTGAAAAAAGAGAATGGAGATGCGGTCAATATGGGTAAAAAAGACAAAGTGGGATTTTTTTTCTGTTATGGGGGATAAAGAGGTAGCTGTGAATTCGGAAATTAGAGGAAAAAAGAATACAGCTGGGCAAAAGTATGTTCCAAATTCTGGTCAGAACTTTAAAGTGAGCTCGAATTTTGAATTTAATTCTCATTCTTCAAAGGGAAATGATTCTATGAATCTGTTCTCTAAAAATAAATTCGATGCTCTTAAAGATCTGGAAGATGAGAATCCTTTTATTTTTTCTAAAAAGGGAGTGGATGAAGAGGATCTTGCTTACTTGGATTCTGTTGATCAAATGGAGGTTATAGGAGGTATCCCTTTGTCAGATACCAACATGGAATCTATTATCAATGATGATTAGCTTTGGAATTTGGAATATAAGGGGATTTAATTTCTCCCCTAAGCAAAAAGAAATAAAAAAGTTGATTGAGTCTAATAATTTGAGTCTTCTTGCTATTCTGGAACCTCAAGTTAATTTTGATAAACTTGAAGTTAATTGTGATAGGATCTTTGGGTCTTGGAAGTGGATTGCTAATAAAGGACCAGGTCGTACTTCTCGTATTATTATTGGGTGGAATCCAAATTTTTTTAATGTTAAATTGATTGATCACAATGATCAAGTTTTTCATTATAAAGTTAATTTTCCCCATAATAATAAGTATGTTTTCTGTTCTATTGTCTATGCTGCGAATAAGTATATGGATCGAAGAAATCTATGGGCTTCTTTAATTCATCATAAAGGTCTTGTTAAGGATGATCCTTGGTTGGTTGGGGGTGACTTTAATGTTACTCTTAATCTCAATGAGAGCATTGCTGGATCTTCAAGATATACAAGAGGCATGGCGGATTTTCTTGATTGTGTTAATGCTATTGAAATTCAAGATATTAATAGCAACGGGTTAAACTTCACTTGGAACCAAAAACCGAAGGGTAGCAATGGAATGTTGAAAAAACTTGATCGTGTGATGGGCAATTGCAAGTTACTTGATGTTTTCCCTTCTATTAATGCTTCTTTTCTCCCATATGGAATTTCTGATCACAGCCCAATTGTTATCAAATTACCGATGAGGATTAAGTTTTCAGTTCTTCCCTTCAAATTCCCTAATGTTCTTACTTTGAAGCCGGATTTGAAGGACTTGGTGGAGAAGCAATGGAAAATTGAAGTTCAAGGAATTAAAATGTTTCGTTTAGTGCAAAAACTTAAATTACTCAAGAAGCCAATTCGCAATCTGTTAAAGGCTCAGGGGCATTTTTCTGAGAATGTCAATCACTATCGTAAAGAGCTGGAGGCGACACAAAAGGATCTCGATTTGGACCCTTTTAATTTGCAGCTTCGTGATTTGGAAGGCATTTTTCTGGGAGAATTAAAAAAAGCTTATGAAAAAGAGGAAAATTTCTTGAAACAAAAATCCAAAATACATTGGCTCAAAGAAGGTGACAGCAATTCAAAATTCTTTCACAAAATTGTCAAAGGGAGATCACATAAAAACAGAATTGAAGCTATCCTGAATCGGCAAGGGGAATGGATAGAAGGAGAGGATGTTTATAAAGAATTTGTGGAATATTTTAATGATTTTCTTGGTTCTGATTTTCCCTGAGATTATTCAACCAAATTCTTTGTTCATTAAAAAATTAGATCTTGCTGATGCGGTTGGGATGATCAAGGCTGTGTCTAATGAAGAAATTAAAGCTGCTCTTTTCGATATTGGTGATGACAAATCTCCTGGACCTGATGGATATTCAGCGAAATTTTTTAAATCTTTGTGGGCGATCATAGGGGAGGATTTTTGCCTTGCTGTCAAAGAATTTTTTGCTAGCGGGAAAATTCTTAAAGAAGTTAACGCCACAGTTATCGCTTTAGTCCCTAAAGTTGATTCTCCGGGTAAAGTGAGCGATTTCAGACCCATTTCCTGCTGTTCGGTCATTTATAAATGCATTAGTAAGGTGATTGTTGCTAGAATAAGGAATCACTTGGGATCTATTGTTGCTGAAAATCAATCTGCTTTTATTCCCGGTAGATTGATCACGGATAATATTCTCCTCTCTCAAGAACTTGTCCGAGGTTATCACAGAGATCGAGGTTTTTCCAGGTGTGCTCTTAAGGTGGACATCCAAAAAGCTTATGATACTGTTAGCTGGTCTTTTCTCCAAGACATCCTTTTTCTTTTTGGATTCCATCCAGCTATGATTAAGTGGATCATGCAATGTGTGAGCACCCCTTCATACATGATCAGTATTAATGGATCTTTTCATGGTTATTTTGAAGGAAAGAGAGGTCTCAGACAGGGATGTCCTCTATCCCCTTATCTTTTTACTTTGGTCATGGAAGTTTTTAATTTGATTCTTCAAAGAAAGATTATAAGTGAGCCGTTTTTCAAGTTTCATTGGAGATGTAAGAAGCTTAAGCTTACACATCTCTGTTTTGCCGATGATTTGATGATCTTTTGTCATGGAAATACTGCTTCGGTTAGAGTGATCAAAGAGAGCCTTGAAGAATTTGTTGGTGTGGCTGGCCTCCATCCCAATTTTTCTAAAAGTCACATTTTCTTTGGAAATGTCAAAGCTAATGTGAAGAGTAAAAGTCTTGATACTCTTCCTTTTGTTGAAGGGAAACTGCCAATGAGATACTTGGGAATTCCTCTTATATCCACTAGACTGTTTATTCGGGATTGCAAAAGACTTGTTGATAAAGTTCGATGCAGAATTGGAGATTGGAGGAACAAACTCTTATCTTATGCGGGAAGACTTCAGCTCATCTCATCGGTCCTTCTTTCTCTCCCGGTTTATTGGGCTTCTTGTCTTCTTATACCGGCTGCTATAACAAAAGAGATTGAGATATTGATGAAAAATTTTCTGTGGGATTGTGATGAATCTAAAAGAGGGAAAGCCAAAGTGGCTTGGTCTTCAATTTGCAAACCAGTGGAGTATGGAGGTCTTGGTTTAAGAAATCTCAGAGCTTGGAATAAAGCTATTCTTTCTAAGAGAATTTGGATGATCATTTCTAATCATGACTCTTTATGGGTGAGATGGATAAATTCTTATATTTTAAAAGGGAGAAGCTTTTGGGATGTGGATGAAAAACAAGATTTGAGTTGGAGCTGGAGAAACTTGATGAGATTAAGGCCTCAATTTAGAAATCATTTTTATTCTAAAGTTGGGGATGGTGCAAATATTTTTATGTGGTATGATGATTGGCACCAACTTGGAGCATTATCTTATGTTCTTTCGCCAAGAGAGATTGCTAGTGCTGGTTTCAGAATTTCAGACAAGGTCAAGGATGTTATTGTTGATAATTCCTGGTTTTGGCCTTCGGATTGGATTTCTCTTATTCCTCAGCTTGAAGAATTTCAACTCCCTGTTCTTGATTCTCGGGTTGCTGACAGAGTTTTATGGAGGAAAAGAAATGGTCAATTGGTTGATTTTGACTTACATCAAGTGTGGATTGACCTAAGTAGTTATGGTCAAAAGGTTCCTTGGGTCCATTTGGTTTGGTTCAAGCAGCATATTCCAAGGCATAGTTTTATCTTATGGCTGGCTATTCAGGAAAGGCTTATGACACAAGATAGAATGAGATTTTGGGATAAAAATAAGAATCTCAAGTGTACTCTTTGTAATTTGCAATCGGATTCTCATTCCCATTTGTTCTTCGAATGTCCTTACTCTTCTTTGATCTGGAAATATGTGAAAGATAGAGTGGAATTGAAAAGTGTCTCTCTTGGATGGAAAGAAATTATTGAAGAAATGCAGGATTCTCTTAAAGGAAGGAGCATTCAAGTTTACATCAAGAGAATTGCTTTGGCTGCCACGGTTTATCATGTTTGGAAAGAAAGGAACTCTAGACTTTTTCGCAGAGGCAAGAATGAAGAGAATAAAGTTATTTTGTATATCTTTGAAGAGATTCGTCTTAAGCTCATTGGGCTTAAAGATGGTTTTTTGGGTTTTGATAACTCAATTAGAAGGAAGTGGGGTATACCTATTGGAGAGAAGAACCATGATTTTTCTGATGATTAAAGGAATTGACGGTTTTGGGTTTAGCAATTTTCCTTTAAAAATTGCTTTGCATATCGGTTTGATCCCGATTTTCTGGAGGAATTTTCTTCTAGAAGTGGTTTTTTTCTTGCAAATGGGTTTTATTCCCATTATTAGTTGTTTTCCTCCTTGGCAACTTGGAGTCTCCACCTCGGTGGGTGCCACTGCTAGTTCGATTAGCAAGTGGTGGGATAATTACCCGTCAATACCAGGGATTGGGTACGTTCTCCTTAAACTGTACCACATTCAGGTTGGTTGTTTCCTTTGTTTACATAAAAACAACCACTTTTTATTGTCTTGGAATGCTCGTATGGTTAATGCTATCCGGTTTATCCCGGATTTCATTGGTAGTTTTACCTTTGAAGTGGTTCTTTTCTTGATACAAATGGGTTTGATTCCCATTATTGGTTGTTTTCCTCCTTGGCAACTTGAAATCTCCACTTCGGTGGGTGCCACTGCTAGTTCGATTAGCAAGTGGTGGGATAATCACCCGGCAATACCACGGATTGGGTACGTTTTCCTTAAACTGTACCACATTCAGGTTGGTTGTTTCCTTTGTCTTCATAAAAACAACCACTTTTGGATCCTTAGGGATTCTTTTCTTGGTATTTGCTTTCTGGTTTATCCCAGAATTCATTGGAATTTTTCCTTTGAAGTGGTCATTTTTTTAAAGCAAATAGGTTTGATCCCCGTTAGTTGGAATCTTCTTCCTAGGCAACTAGGAATCTCCACTTTAGTGGGTGCCACTGCTAGTTCGATTAGCAAGTGGTGGGATTTTTACCCGTTAATACACTGGATTGGGTACGTTAACCTTAGACTGTACCACATTTGGGTTGGTTGTTTCCCTTGTTTACATAAAAACAACCACTTTTGGATCGTTTTTTCTTCTTGGTTTTACCAAGTTTTTAATGCAAACCGGTCTATCCCGGTTATCATTGGTAATTTTACCTTTGATGTGGATTTTGAAGGTTCAATTCTTAATTATTTAGGAATTAACCTTCAGGGGTATTTTTGGAATATTCCCATTAAAAAAGGAATTGACGGGTTTCTTATCCTTGGAGTGATTCTTAAGAAGAGTGTTGGCGGAATGGAATTTTTTGACCTTGAAGATTGTGGTTTTTCCGGTTCTATGAGCTCTTTTTTTGTTAGAAGATGGTTTACTCATCAAGGGCATTTTCGGAATTTTTGGTTTATTCCTTTGGAAGAATTTTTGAAGATTAATTGGAATAGTTTGTGCAAGAAAGAATTTGGAGAAAAGTTAAAGAATTTTTGGAAATGGTGTTGGTCATACCGGTTTTAGCAACATACTTTCATGGAATTTGAAGATTTTTGCTTTAGCTAAAGAGGATATTGGAAAATTTTTGGAAGATTTAATTGACAATTTTAGGAATTGTTTCAAGAATTTTGTGATGGATATTGGGCTTATTTTTTGGAGCATATGGGTTTTTCAAGTAAAGATTGGAAAGAAGTTCAACAATTGGTTTTTGGAGATGATTGGAAAGTATTGCATGAAGAGTAAAGCTCAAAGTTCAAAGTTGATTGCTATTCTTGGATTTAGTCCGGTTTGGAGAATTTTGAAAGTTTATGATGTTTTGATTGAATTGGCCAATGATTCTCTTGATTTGGAAGTTCCTTGGATGTTTTGTAAGATTGACATTATCCAAACCTTGGATTATTTGTTTGAGTATGAGGCCATTTTTTGGGATTTGGTTTGGTGGAGGATTAAAGACTTCATGAAGATTGAAGATTTTGAAGATTTTGTGACATGGAAGACCTTTGGTATTGAGATCATTGTTTATTTCTTTGGTAGCTATGTTTGGTTTCATTCTTTGCTTTGGAATTGGACTTGGAAGTGGATTAGTTGGCTTTTGTTAGATAGGTCTTTTTGTCCTTTTAAAAATTATTGTTTAAATTAGTTTTAGTTGTTTGTTAGGTTTTTTGTAGTTAGTTTTTTTGGGCGGTTGTCCTCTCTCCTTTTGTAATGTTTTTCTTTTTAATAAAATTTGCCAAGGGGTTTTCCCCTTTTATCCAAAAAAAAAAAAAACCCTAGACCCACTTTTATCTCTCTTTGTTTCTCTCTCTTCTCTGGCGATTTTGGCGATTCCTTGTTCTTTTCCTCGTTTTTCCGGCGCCGATCATTATTCCGGCAGAGTTTGAGCTTGATTTTGGGCTCATTCTTTTCATCTTTTCATTCTCCATCTTTTGATACTAGTGATTTGGATTCATGGAAGGTGTTCCACCGGATATAGAACCCGATGTAATAATGTCAAAAAAAGGGAAAGGTGCGAAATCGAAGAATAAAGCAAAAAAGAGCTTCCGAATTTGTTCAGGAGAAGAATATTAGCACGATTCAACCTAAATCGGTTTCGATGCTGGTCAAAAAATTCAATTCCGAGGTTAATTCTTCTGAAATTGAGGATGAGGGTAAGCTTGGTGATATCGATAATGATAGGGCTGAGCATATGATTTCGTCTAATTCCCCTGTGGCTAATCTCGCTATTCCTCCTGTGGTTCCTTCGATTAATGGTATCCCTATTAAGAAGGAGGAAGGATCGATTGAAGAATTGAGTTCCCCTGTTCGTGAATTTGAAAAAGATATCGCTCTTTTTTGTAGTCCAGGAGAGAAGGATGCGATGCTGCTATTTTGGAATGGGTTAACTACTAATGAGAAAGAAGGTTTTGTCCATGGATTAAGGTTTACTAAGAAGAAATACAACAGTGAAGGTGAGTCTAATTCTGATTTTGATGATTCAATTGATAACATTAGGAAGCTTTCTTCAGTGAGCCAAAGGAATGATATCCTTTTGAATTGGAAAGATCTTAATCATAAGAAGAAGGAGAAGGTGTTTCACAAATTATGTACTAGCAAAATTAAGAAGCAGGTGGAAGCTAATTTCGGGAAGAATCGAGTGCCTTTTAAGCCTTCTTCTTCGCTATTTCCTGTGGCGATTGATATGAAGAAGACTTCCGACCTTGAAGCCTCGAATGGCTTACAGAAAGTTGGTGAAACAGTTCTGAATCTTATCCCTAAAGGAGTCCCTGTTTCGAACTCTAATGAACATGTGGTTGTTGATCTTCAGAAACTTTAATCTATGCAATCTCAGGTTAAGGAGAAGAAGGCTAAAAAAAGGATTGAAATTGATGAGATGGTTAGACAACAGTTGGAGCAAGTTTGTAATGAAATTGTCTATCATTTTCCTAGCAAGTTTAATCATCTTGATATTGCTAATGTTGGAGGATTCAAATTCAATTATGTTGATCCTGATGTTGAGGGTAATAATGTCCAAATGGTAATTGATGGTAAGGAGGATATCAAAGGGAATATTCGGAATAGCAATGGAGGGTTACTCATTTCGGAGGTTATGCTTGAACAAATGAAGACAGGGAATTTGAAGAGTAAGGTGAATCAGTCTATTCCTAATCCTATTTCTGTGGAATTGGAAAACAATGAACAAGTTTCCTATGCTGATAAAGTAAGTGGTAAGAAACTCAATGCTGCCAATCTTATATCTAAAGTTAAAAAAAATGTTGATCTTCCAGATGGAGTTGTTGAAATTCCCTTATGTGATATTCTAAAAGGATGCTGCCCTTTTAAGACTACTCTGTATGGTTATTTTATAGATAAGCATGTGAACTTTTTCAATGTTAATAAATTTGCCCAAAATATGTGGAAGAGGCATGGGCTAGAAGAGGTTATGGTAAATGATGAGGGTATCTATTTTTTTCGGTTTAGTACTGAACAGGGTATGTTAACTGTTTTGGAAGGTGGTATTTGGATGATTCTTGAGAGTGCTCTTGTTGTTAGAAGGTGGACTACGGGTGTTAGTTCTGTGAAAGATCAACATGATAAAGTCCCTGTGTGGGTTAAAATTTATAATGTCCCATTAGAGTATTGGAATGGTACTGGTCTTAGTCACATAGCTTGGGAGATTGGAGGACCGTTGGATGTTGATTATCACACTGCGAATATGTGCCAAAATCATTGGGGAAGACCTGCTTTCATGCGAATTTTAATAGAATTGTCGGCTGCTAAAGATTGGCTAAAAGAGATTCAAGTCTATTCTTCGGATTTAACTACTGGTGAAAGAATTGTTTCAAATTGCAGAGTTGAGTATGCTTGGAACCCTTCTAAGTGTGCTTACTGTAAAGTTTATGAACACAAAGACTCTTCCTGTGGAATTTTAATAGCTAAAGAATTGAAAGAAAAAGAGGAGAAAAATAATGTTGATAAAGGTAAAAAAGGTGTTACTGTCGATCTTATGGAAGTTCTTTTAGTTTCCACTAATGAAGTTAAGGAAAAGGAAGATGGATTTGAAACTGTGGTGAAGAAAAACAAAGGGCATAACTCGAAAATCAGTCAAAATGAAGGTTCAGGGGGGATTAACAATTTTTCGAATCAGGGGCAATTTGGGAATAATTCGAAAAATGGAAGATTAGGGACTATCGCTGGAAATCGATTGCAGGGGCAAAATGGGAATATCTCAAAAAATAAAAATTCTGGAATGTTTGCTGGAAATAGCGCTCAGGGGTATTATGGGAATAACTCCAATTTGTCGGGAAACAGCTCTGCTCAAGGAGGGAAAACTGGCAGCAAAATTGAACAGGGGTATTTAGGGAAGAATTCTGATTTTAATGGTAAAAATGGAATTCATTTGGTTGGAAAAGGGCAAAGCAATAATTCTAAAGGTTTTAAGTCAAAAGAAAGAGGTTCTGGGGTTTCTCTTTTTCCTGAGGGTAATTTGGGAAGTTCTAAGTGAAAAAGGAATTAATTTGGAACATTTGAAAAAAGAGGAAATGGGCAACAAATCAGTTCTTTCGCAAAGCTATGTTCCAAAATCTGGAGGGGCTTTTAAAGTTAGCTCTAATTTTGATAAGCACTATCAAAATGTTAAGGGTGCGGCTCCGGTCAACTTAAATTTAAACAATTCGTTTGGAGTTCTTCAAGATTTTGACAATAAAGAAAATATGGAAGCTTTGTATGAAGAATTTGGTTTGGATAATTCTGCTTATGAGAATTATATGAAGCAAGGGGAAGTTGTTGATGGTATCACGGGTTTGGATACCAACATGGATAATGTTATCAATGATGACTAGCTTTGGGTTCTGGTTTGTGATGGGTTTGTTTTTTCTTCCGATCCAAACTGTTTTTGGGTTCTGGTTTGCTTGGAAGTTTGGTGATTTTGGGTCTTCTCTTGCTTTGGATTATTTTTTGAGTACCAATTTTTTCTCCTTGATTTGGTGGAGGATCAAGAGTTTTGGGATTGAAGCCTTTGTTGCTGCTTTGAGTTTGAAGAACTTTGATTTTGAGCTCAGTGTTTATTTTTTTGGTAGCTATGTTTGGTTTCATTTGGAGCAATGGAATTGGACTTGGAAGTGGATTGGCTGGAGGAGCTTAGATAGGCTTATGTTTTTTATTTAGTTGTAGTTTTGTTGGTTAGTTTTCTTTTTTGTAGTTAGTCATTTTGGGGCGGTTGCCCTCTTCTCTTTGTAATGTTTTTTCTCTCTTTTTAATAAAATTTGCCAAGGGGTTTTCCCCTTTTATCCAAAAAAAAAAAAAAAACCCTAAACCCTAAACCCTAAATCCTAAAACCTAAACCCTACAAACTAAACCCTAAACCTTGAACCCTGAACAATGAACCCTGAACCCTGAACAATGAACCCTGAACCCTGAACCCTGAACCCTGAACAATGAACCCTGAACCCTAAACCCTAAACTCTAAACCCTAAACCTTAAACCCTAAAACCCTAAAACTCTAAAACCTTAAACCCCTAAACCCTAAACCCTAAACCATAAACTATAAACCCTAAATCATAAACCCTAAAACCTAAACCCTAAACCCTAAACCCTAAACCCTAAACCCCTAAAACCCTAAACCCTAAACCTTAAAACCCTAAAAGCTTAAAACCCTAAACCCTTAACCCTAAACCCTAAACTCTAAACCCTAAACCCTAAAACCCTAAAACCCTAAACCCTAAACCCTAAACCAACAAATCATTAACTTTTTCTTTCCCTTTTGATAAAGATGCAACATTAATAATAGACAACTGAGAATAATGAACATCCTCAAGATCACTAATTTCACTGATATTATCATAATTATCTTCAATATCAGCAAAATTATATTGAGCATCAGATGTTGAAGTTTCAGTCTTTTTCAAAATGTGAATTTGTTCAGACTTAGTCAAAGTATCTTTTACAATTTTAACTAATTTAGTAGCATTAAGACATTCGTCTACTTTGACTATTCCACATCTATATCTATCATTAGGAACTTTGTCAAATTCAACTATTTCTTTCTCACAATCATACGAAATATTATCTACCTTAGCTCTTTCGTAGGATAAAAAAGGCAATAACTTTCTATGATGTTCTTTACTTATCTCACACGAATGATGTAATTTTGTTAATTTCCCATACAATCTTTTAGCTGAATTACAATAAATGTTTCTTTGTGCTAACAACAATTTTATTTCACTTGCCAAATTATCCATATCAACCATAATGTTTGTAATTTGAAGTTCTAAACAATTTACTTTCGTGTTTTTCAATTCTAACTTCTTCTCTGTCTCTAATAACTGCGTAGAAAGCTTCTTAGCCTCATTGCTAGCAGACACCATAATTGAATCAAAATAAGTAACAGTTTCATCAAAAGATACCAATTCAGAATTATAAGCATGTACTGGAATATTAAAAGATTCAAGAATATTGCGTACCTTTGTTGTCATTGGAGATTTGTCTGCAGCCTTTGATACGAAGCATCTTCCTTTAACTTCGTATACTTCCTCATCGGATTCCTCCTCCATCTTCGCAAACATTGCTCCATGTGTTGGATTTCGCATCTCCTCATCATCTTATCTAGATGACCAGACTTGATAAGTTCCATCATCATCTTGTTCTCCCATGGAAACCAATGACAAGTTCTTTGCCTTCGCACGAACCTCTTCCAGTCTTTCAGCGTAGTAAGCTTCATCTTTTACCTTATTTTTCTTCCCATCTTTCTTCCTCAACATGCAATCATTGGCTAAATGATTGGCACCTTTATAGTAGTGTCACACCCCAAAACCGAGAACGGCGGAAAGTTCTGGGGCGGAGGACGTCATGTAGTGTATCACAACAATGTAAAGTAGTAAACAAGCAACAACATCATCTATTGCATTACTAGTATAATTTTAATTACAAGTGTTCTTTCATAGTATAAGACAACATAATGAATAATCAAAATAAAAGAGGAGTCTTGATTTCTCCATCTTCACAAAACCTAGTCATCGTACCTGTCTATTTGTGACATGAGAATACAAGTTATTTTGAAAGCGAGTATCAGCAATAAAGTTGATGAATTCATAAGTATTAATGTGTCTTTGATTTGTAAAACTGGAAAGTACAAACTTGTAAACATTTGGAGAAAAGTTTGTATAAGTATGAAATGTTTGAAAGTAGTTGAAAACGTTTGAGCATCCTACCAAATCCCTATGATTCCTACTAGTATAAAAAGTAGTCTTCTACCAAGACCTAACTGTTTTGAAAATAGCCTTCTACCAAGACTAGACTATACACCTATTAATATTATTTTCTACCTCATCGATTATGTGAATGTGGCACATGGTAAAGGTATTAATAATATATTACCCGGATTTTTAATCCGTTTGCAATTGTCGTATGCAAAGTGTAAGTACTGTAGTATTTGTAATAAGTGACTACTTTGTACTAATTTGCCTTAATTGAGGGTTAAGGCATAATGTGATGGCTAGAACCCATACTATACTCTCTCTATCATGAGATTTTGGAACCAAGAACGAACCTGCATTTCTACAAGCCGTGAACATCCACATTACTATGATCAAGTATACCCAATATAATAATCACAATGTAGAGTGATTATTTGGTATGGTTAGATCCTGAACTTGTTCCATACTATAGCACCTTGTTATGTTAGCTCTGTTATCGTGTATCGTAAGTGTATTTGTGTAGGCGTATCTATGTAAGCGTATTCACGTAAGTGTAATCATGTAAACATATTCATGTAAGTGTATCTATGTAAACGTATTCATGTAAGCGTATCTATGCAAACGTATTCATGTAATCGTATCTATGGAAACGTAATCATGTAACATGTAATGTATTAGTTACTCATCATAGTATCGTTGTATATGTTCTCTTTCTAGTATAGTTGTATATGTTCTCATTATAGTATAGTTGTATATGTTCTCAATGTAATAAGTAATGACTCATGAATGAACTGACTCTTGTGTGATTCCTTGTACTTGGAATGGTAAATAGTATCTCCTAACTACACCTATTATAGTTACTAATGACGTACGAGTATAACCGGAAGTATACCTTTGCTACCCAAAGGTACTAAACTGACTCGGGGAACCTTTATACCTATATATGTATACATGATATATAATTAATATTTAGACGACATTAGGACGAGCAACCGATGCCCTAAGGCCACATCCCAACGAGGAAAAGGAAATAAAGCGAGCTAGTCGTCCTAAGTACTTTAAACATTATTTATATAACTATACATATCTAGGCATGCATTTTTCAATATAAAAGTATAAAAGAATTTTTGTAAAACCTTTGAAAAGTTTAATACTAAGAAACGATGAATTGATGTCAGTTTATAAAACGATTTGAAAGTATTTTGTTTGATAAGACAGTTGAAGTAATAGGAAAACCTTTGTTTGAAAACGCATTTGTAAAAGAGTTTGAAAGGAAACTTACAGCATTTAAGACAGTTTGATAAAGAGTTTTAAACATGTAAAAACGTTTAAGAAAGTCATTTAAAGAAATCCGCTTGGTAAAACAGTTAACGTTTAGTAAATCCATTTGCATGCTAGTTATTAATCACATGTGATTGATATAATAACTAAACATGTTTCAACTTGAATTCTCCCCCATAAAGCATTTATAAACATTTAAAAACATTTAAAATATTAATTAAGGGGTATGAACTCACCTGCAGAGAGTGGATCGGATGGAAGTGTCGGATAAGTGCTTGGTGTCAAGTGAAGACTTAGACACACATAATGATCCTAATAACATATGAAGACATATGTATATATATAATTAGTGATTATAACACTAATTAAATATGTATAAACATCCTAATGTGAGGAAAAACACTTTGGTCAAAGTGTTAGGAGGCCATTGGGTTGCGACAAAGGAGTGCAAGGCCTTATACGGGAGTTTATGGTCAATGGACCATGTTTGTTGGAGTTTACGGCCCAGGGGAGTTTACTCCTGGCCGTAAACTCTCAATTGGGTCACCAAATGAGGCTTAAAACTATTATAACTTATGTGGTTAAGTGTTCCAAGGCTTAAACAAGAGGTTGGGTGAGTTTAAGGTCCAAGAATGGCCTTGCATGATGTTTACTGCCCTGGGACCACTTCCCCATGAGTTTACGGCCGAAAACTCATGGTATGAAGTACTAAATCGTGTAATGAAGTCCCTAGTTCAATGGTATAAGGTTCTATGCTAAGTTCCAAGGCTCACTAAGGGGTTAGGGTGTCATTTGCACCCTTAAAAGGGGTTTACGGCCCAAGAACATGTCTTGGCCGTAAAATCCTTGAATCCTGTGATTCCTTATGTTTTCCAAGCTCTAAACATGTTAAACCTAGTGTACAATGAGTTGGAACAAGAGTACTTACGATCTAGGAGCTTGAATGGTTGATTTTTGGCCAAGAACACTAGTGTGTGTTCTTGGTGAAACTCGAAGATCTACAAAATGGAATGATTTCACGGATGAAATCATGTAAGATTACTAGTTCATGCAAGATATCAACTAGTTAAGACAATAAACTTACGAGATTTGAAGATCGGGGACGAAGATCGGGATGATACTTGAGAGGATTTGGGCAAAAGGGAAGGGAGGAATGAACAAATGACCACCTCTTCATCATATAAGCAAGAGTTTACGGCCCACATGGAGTTTATAGCTGTAAACTCCCATGTGTTCGCCATGAACTCCTTGCAGGGGTGTTTAAGGTCATTTCTTTGAGCTATAACTTCAGCCGATAAACCCCGACACTTATTCCTTAAGTGTACAAGGCTCAGAATGATCAAATAAAATCCTAATTGTGCTAAAAGATAACAGCAATGAGTTTGACTTTCAATGAAGTGTTAGACTGAACTGGATGGAAATTTTCGGGTTGTCACAAGTAGTGACAGTCTACTCCAGCATCTCCTTTCAACTTCTTCTCAATCTTTTCCTCAATATTCTTTGCATCCTTCTTTTCCTCCTTCTTCTTCCCATCATTTGCAATTTTATTCACAAAACTACCTTTAATCTCAGTTGACTTGATCTTCGAATTGAATGGATTTTTGAAGAACTTTTTGACACGATTGTTTGAATAGAATGCTATTGCTTCATCATCAGAATTCATGATGAATCCCTCTTCTTCATCAGAATCACTTTTCTCATGAACTTCTTTCTCAGTCATTTTTGAAACCAAAGTTAATGGACCTCCCAAGCTCGCCTTCATTTCTTCAGCAATTTCGCTCACTTCATTTTCGTGTGATTTTAACTGATTGTACACATCATTCAAAGTTGACGTATCAAAGCTTTGTTGATTTTTTACCATCATACTGACATTTCTCCACTCCTTTCTCAGACCCATAACAAAGATGAGATTGAACTCCATGACTGAGTTGGTGATTCCATATCTGTTGCATCGATAGATCAATTCATTCAGACGATCGTAATACGCCTCAATAGTTTCACTTTCTTTATGTTTGAAGTCTTTCAATTCAACCAAACATTGTTTCACATAATTAAATCTTGTCTTCTCACTTCTTTGAAATTTCTCCTTTAGATTGTTCCAGATTTCTTTTGCAATTTTACAACTCCTCACATAGTTGTAAACAACTGGAGGCAAAGCTCCTCTCAGCTCTCTCATGCATTTCTTCTCCAGCTTTTTCATACGTTCAGTTTGATTCTCTACTCCATAACTTGCAGAGACGCTCCAAGTGGTTGAACATTTGATGGAGGATTGATATTACCAGAAATACAAGTTCACAGTTCTTCATCTAAACCATTGAGATAATCCTCCATACGATCAGCCCACTGATCGTAATACTCAAGAATTAGCATTGGAATTTTTGTTGAAGATCCCAACAAATGAGAAAATGAAGTCATGGAATTAAGATTGAATGACGCCATTGTTGTACGGAAGAAAACCTTGAGAATTTGAAGAAAACTTGAGATTTTTAACAGCAAACTAATTGATTCAAATTGAAACAACTAGGATAACACTCGATTCAACAATTCAAGTGCAGAATCGAATCACAGACTTAGATCCAATGAACTTTTCACTTTTCAAAAAGTGTGGAAACTTTTAAACCAAAAAATTAATTTAAAAACTTTTGAAAGGATGAAAATCAAATCAGAGAAATGATTCCTGCTCTGATACCAATTGTAGAATCTAAGAATCGAGTTTGAATATTAATCAGAGTAAGTAATTAGAAATTGTATGAAAGATTGAACACTGATGTAAATAAGATCGTGATTCAGCTCAATATTACGCTTTAGGTTTACAGAGTACAAAAGTAGACAAGACTGTAAAAACCTTATCTAACTCTAGTAAAGACTCCTATTTATAGGAGAGTAAAAGTGTACAAAAAATATACTAAGGACTAGACATCAAAGCTTCGTATAAAATGCCTTAGTAAAATAGATATCAAAACATACGAAGAGTACATACAAGACTTCGACTCTTTACAACCAAACTACCCTAACATCTTCTGATCAAGTGAGTGTGTAGTTACTTTCTTCTAACGCATAATTATGAAGTATTTTATATAAAATACGTGTTATGTGTGTATTTTGTTGTGATATGTGTGAATGTATATTCACTTTCTTCTATCTCATAGATATGATTTATTCTCTATGATATACGTGTTATGTGTATGTGTCTCATCTGTTGTTTGGAATATGTATTGAATGAGAATGCTATACACGTTTTAAACTATGTATAAAAATATATATTTTTATCTACTAATATGTTGGGTAGATAGTTGATGTGTGATAAATAGATGAGAGGCCTCGATGTTGTTGTTGCTGATGTAGTTATTCAGCGGAGTATAGATAACGACCACAGACTCTTTCTAGATAGTCATCTGGAATGCTATCAGGTTCATAACCTGTAGGTGTTGTGAACGATGTGTTCACCGGTGTACTCTATCCCCCTCATGGTTTCCTTTAGGACATCTATTGTTGAGGAAACCCCTTTGCAGTAATGTCTGTCCCGATGAAAATCCTAGATTAGGTCCCTGGTAATAGATGTTGTTTTAGGGACGTAAAGCGAGGATAACGGGAATGGGTAATCGGGCTATTGTTGGTTGGTGAAATTAAATATAATTATTTATTGTGGGTTGAAAATCCTATATGCTCACCAGGCTCCCAAGCCTGACCCACTCAGTTTATTTGTATTACAGGTAGTGGCGCGAGGGCATAAGACGGATAAATCATCAAGTTATTTTGTGTGTTAGACCAGTTGTTATATGTAACTATTGTATGGTCTATCTTTTGTTGTTTATGCTTTTGTGTCTGTATCGGAACATGACATCCTGAGTTTTGATTATATAATAAAAATACATTTATTTATGAAATGTTTTGGTAAATGTTATTTTATCATATTTTGTCTCTGGAATTATTTTAAAAGCATAAATGAAACCGGTCTTTTCTGGCCGTGATTTTGGGGATGTCACATAGCCTATCTCCTAGCATGCATCACTAATATCTCAATAATAACTCACAAAAATAACAAGTAAGGGTATTTTGGGAAATCGCCGTTCGGGCTCTGGCTCATTGTACACACTACTCCTTCTCATTTTTCCTCTTAGAACTCTTGCTCGTTTTAGAAAACCATTTCTTTTAAAAATCTTTCTCAATTCCTCAGTTTGAGTTCATATATACCCGAAGGTGCATCCAAATCCCTCAAACCAAGGCTCTCTAACCAACTTGTAACACCGTAATTTTCAAATAAATTTATCTTTTAAAAATCACATAATTCTCATATCACGTTTCAAGAAAACTCCATTTAATTTATTTACAAAACACAACTCTATATTTTTTTTAATAATAATAATCCAGGATCCTCAAATCATAACTCCTTCTCTGGTGTGTACAATCGATGTGGTGCCTTCCCGCGAATCTGAGAAAACTTGAAACACATAACACATAACACGGTAAGCACGAAGCTTAGTGAGTTCCTCAAAATACCACACACATCACATTATCCACTTGAAGCTATAACTCTATAAGACCCTCTGGTCGATGTGTCTCAGTGGGACCCTCCGGTCCCACAACTCAGATGGACCCTCCGGTCCCTTAACTCAGCATCTCAATATAATACACATGAAGCTTAACACAAAGCAAATAGCAGGATATCTCATTACACAACTCATGCACATAAGACCCTCTGGTCACACATAAAAATTACCACTCAAGGTAAGTATAGTGAGAAGACTCACCTCGGATGATGAACAACCCCTATAACGTTGCTACTACGCATCGGCCTCTAACTCTAAGCCAAAACCATAATTAACCCATTTAGAAACTAAGTCCAGACTCTCACTCATTAGGTCTAAAGGAAGACCACTAACCAGCCCATTAAAAGCCTAAAGCCCATTAGGCCCACCAAGGCCCAATAATAAATGGGCTCTCCCGTGGCCCACTCTCAAAACTAAATGGAAAGCCCAACACAAGGGCCCAAGGAAAATTTATAATATTTCTCTGCTCATAGTCTCTAATTCACAAGCCCAAAGATTCAGGCCCAACCCTCATGGCCCATGATAAGATCCAACCCAAAAAGCCCACAATAAAGTTACGCAGGGCGTACCTCTCTTGGTACGCTTAGCGTACTCACGCATGCATGAAACTGATCGGGGACTCCAACCCAGTATGCGGGGCGTACTGGAGCTTACGTTGGGCGTACGTCCAGTTTTGCTTTAGTCCATTCTCTTGGTCTTAACCCGTTAAGACCTTAACTCATTTCTCAGATCTGGACTCCCTATCATCTCTTACTCCATAAAATTAGTGACCTTAAGCCTTTGCATGGTTGATAATGTCACAAACACATAAAACTCTTATTATCTTAACTCAAAATGCTCAAATCTCATGCATGGGTTGATTCTCACGTTCAAGACCTCATTTTTATGGATCCTCACCACTAGAAACACTTAAAAGGACAGATATTGAGCTCTAGAGTGCAACAACTCATAAAGTCTCAAGCTTTGGGACCAAAATCCCTAAAATAGACCATATCATGCACAAAACAAAAAGGATGGGAAAGCTTTGAGCTTTATACCTCCAAATGATGCTCCAACAACAGAAAAGCTCAGATCCAAAGCCTGGACTCCATCTCTATTCTCTTCCATGCTCCTTCTTCACTCCAAAAATTCCACAATAACACTTATAAGCTCATAATGGTCACACACAAGCTTAAGAATGAGGATTAAGGTTTAGGGGGGTTTATTGAATGAGGATGGTGACCAGGAATGAGGCAATCTCATTATTTATATAGGGATACTCCTCTTAATTAGGGTTTTCTTCTGTGCCTAGTACGCCCAGCGTACCCTCTGTTACGCCCATCATACTAGGTGGTTCATCTTAAATGTCATGCGTATGAGTATGCTAAGCGTACACACACGTACGTCCAGTGTACTCCGCTGCCATCACTTTCACCTAAAGGACTTACCCTACCAAATCATCAAACTGACATCGCTTCCTCGACATAACCCTGATTCCCATGAACCTCATACCCCCGGATAGGTGACGAGATGCTTAAGCTCCTAGCAACTCGTCACAACCCCGAGACTCCTCATGCCCATTTTGCAGCCCATGAACCCTAATCACGGACGATCAGAAACAAGATGTTATATCCAAGGTCCTTCATAGCAAAACACTTCCCAAGCCAGGACTTCACTTCCTGCAGAGTTAGGATGTCATTTCCTATGAGTAGTATGTCATCCACATACAATACCAAAAAGCTGACTATACTCCCACTAGCCTTGACATATACACAAGATTCATCTTCACTCTTCAAAAAGCCGAACTCTTTGACTTTTTCATTGAAACAAAGATTCCATCTGCGAGGTGCTTTCTTTAATCCATAGATGGATTTCTCAAGCTACACACTCTATTAGGGTACTCTATACTGACAAAACCCTCTGGCTGACTCATGTAAACATCCTCAGCCAACTTTCCATTAAGGAAAGCGGTTTTGACATCCATTTGCCATGTTTCATAATCATGAAATGCAGTAATGCCTAACATAACCCTAATAGACTTAATCTTTGCTACTGGTGAAAAGGTCTCATCATAATCAACTCCCGGAGTTTAAGAAAAGCCCTTTGCAACCAGTCGCGCCTTATAAGTGTGTACATTACCATCCATGTTAGTCTTCTTCTTGAAGATCCATTTGCACCCAACTGTCTTACAACCTGGTACATTGTTAACCAAGTTCCAAACTTGAGTGTCATATATGGATTGTATCTCGTTGTCCATAGCCTCTTTCCATTTAGCAACCTCAAGGCCTGTCATGGCCTCCGTGTAGATGTTAGGTTCATCCAGACTTACCAGTGTGCTATCACTGATAAGTGTATCACCTTCCGCAGTAATATGGAAACCATAGTAATGCTCAGGTGCATTCCTAACTCTCTTGGAACGCCTAAGAGGTACAAACTCTTCTGTCGGATCAATAGGAGTTTCCTCCTCAGGTTGATTGCTAGGGTTTAAGGTTCATTCATCACTTGACTCTTGAATTTCTTCAAGGTCAATTTGCCTCCCACTGTTTCCTTGGCTCATGAATTCTCTCTCGCGAAAGAGTCATCTCCTTACTATAAATACCACATTATCACTGGGTCTGTAGAAGAGGTAACCAAAGGATCTATGTGGGTAGTCGAAGAAAATACACCTCTCACTTCGAGGTTCCAGCTTATCGTGAGACTCGCGTCTCATAAAAGCCTCGCAACACCAAATCTTGATGTGGTCCAGATTGGGAACTCTTCTGGTCCACATCTCATGAGGTGTTTTGGCAACCTTCTTTGAAGGGACTATATTAAGGATATGGGCGGTAGTCTCTAAGGCATACCCCCATAATGAGATTGGTAGCGAAGTTCGACTCATCATGGAAAGAACCATATCCAACAAGGTTTGATTGCGCCTCTCAACCACACCATTAAGTTGTGGTGTCCTGGGAGGTGTCAATTGTGAGATAATCCTACATTCCTTAAGATAGTCAAGGAACTCTGTACTAAGATACTCACCACCTCGATCGGATCGAAGCATCTTAATGTTCCTGCCCAACTGATTCTCCACTTCCTGTTTGAACTCTTTGAATCTTTCAAAGGTCTCTGACTTATGCTTGATTAAGTAGACATATCCATATCTACTAAAATCATCAGTAAAAGTCACATAAAAGCATTTAGCATCTCTTGTGGCAGTTCTGAAGCGTCTACACACATCAATATGTATGAGATCCAACAAACCCTCACCCCTAGCACAAGTACCAGTGAAGGGTGACTTTGTCATTTTCCCAAGCAAACAAGATTCACAACTATCATGTGAATTTAGGTCAAATGACTCCAAGACTCCATCCTTTTGGAGTTGGCCTATGTGTTTCTTGCTTACATGTCCAATACGACAATGCCATAATGATGCTTTATCCAAACTAGTGGAAGAATCGATACACAACACATTATTTCCTAGGTTATCAACAACCGACACAGTTTCATATACACCATCACAAGGTAATGCTTTAAAATAAAAAAACATTATTAAAGAAAGCATTAATACCACCACTATCATTATCAAATGAAAAGGTAAAACCTTGTTTGTACAAACCATGAAAGGAAATAATATTTCTCGCCATTTCAGACGAGTAACAACACTTATTCAAATCTAACACTAATCCACTGCTTATCAACAAAGAATAAACTCCAATCTTGGTGACAGGTGAAGCTTTCCTATTCCCCATGATCAAATTTATCTTCCCATGCTCCACATTTTCACTTCTTCTTAGTCCCTGCAAATTAGTACATATGTCAATACCACAACCTGTATCAAGGACCCAAGAATTAGAATCGGGTGAATTATTAGACAATATAGTGTATGTACCCGCATGGTTGGGTTTCACTTTCCCATCCTTAACATCTTGCTGGTACTTTGGGCAGTTTCGCTTCCAGTGCGACTTTTCATGGCGATAGAAGCATTCAGCCTCTTTAGGGTTAACAGAAGGAGTGATGAAACCTTTCTTGATTCCACTTGAAGAGGAGCCATCAAGAGTCTTACCCTTGGTACCCTTCGAAGGGATCTTCCACTTCTTCCCTTTACCTTGACCGATTGCCAAGACAGGGGTCGCGGTAGGAGTATGAGTGGTAATAATTGATTTACTCTTAAAACCACTTTCCACGGTCTTCAGGAGTCCTTGAAGTTTGCTAAGTGTGACTTCTTCCTTGTTCATGTGGTAGGTCATACATAATTGATCATAACACGAAGGTAAGGAATGCAAAATGATGTCAATTGACAACTCCTCGGGGAAGTTCACATTAAGTTTTAGCAAACGGTCCACATACCTTTGCATTTTCTGCATGTGGCCCGTGATGGGTTCACCATCCTTCATCTGGGTTGTTATCATGGAGGAGATGATTTCATACCGCTCTTGACGAGCACTCTGATGGTAGCAGTCCATCAAGTCCTGACGCATCTCAAAAGGGTAATAGTACTCATAGGACTTTTGGAGCTCGTCTGTCATTGTGGACAACATGATACATGCCACTTTGGTAGTATCTCTCTCATGTGCCTGATATTTAGCGATCTCCTCAGGAGTAGCAGACTGCTCAAGTTCCTTAAGCTCCTTGTTGAGGACATATTCCTTGTCCTCATACCGAGTGACCATCCTAATATTCCTTGTCGAGGACATAACCTGAACTTTTTGTATGTAAAACAGTTTTGAAAAATATTACCATTAAGGAGGTCAAAACAGTTCGAGATTGGACTAAAACTTTTCTGTCAAGGGCTAATTTTTGAGTTTAAGTTATCTAAGTTTGTTCATAACACTTGTTTTTGCTATTTTAAGTGGGTAAATCTTAGATCTACAAGTTTACATGTATTATATGTGATGACACATACTTTTCTCAAGGTTTTTATGAAGATCCAAGTGATAAACTTCATTTTCAATTAAAGATCTAAAAGTTAAACACATAAACATGCATATATACATAGATCTAACACAAAAGCACTTGTATTCTCCCCCAAAAACATTATAAAACCGAAAACAAGGGGGTATGAAGCTCACCTTGGGGTTTTTGAGATGTAGAAGAAGAAGATGATGAAACTTTGAACCTAACTTGAGTTTTTGGTGAGATCTCGAAATTGTGAGGGTTCTAAGGAGTGTATCACACAACACAGTGTGTAAATTGGATGTTATAAGCAAAATCATGAAGCAAAATACTTGAGTTTTAGTCTAGAACTTACCAAGTTATGAAGGCTAGAAGAGAACTTCTTGAAATCACACACAAAGTCACGAAATTTAAAGGAAAAATGAGGGAGTTTTTTTGAGTTTAAGAGATAATATGTTGGAGATGAAGTTTGGGAATGGGGTGGAGAGGGAGGGAGGGGCCGATTATAAGGGAGAAAGAGAGAGGAGATAGGAGTGGACCTAGGCATGGTGATGTGAGGTGCATGGAAGTTTAAATCAAAGTTAAGATATCTCCGGTGGGAGTTGCTACCTCTTTCTCTTTTTCTGCTTCTGCTAGGATTTTTTCCTGATTAAGCTTTGTTACATGTTGTGCTAATTTGAGGTGGCATGCATTATCCCTCATTTCTTTCTCTCTGTTTTTTTTTTTGTTTTATATGGGCCAACCAAACCAATGAGGTTCTCGGCCCAATTGGAGGCCCAAAAATAGGGGTGTTCAAAAAAAAATTGCTTGGCCCACAAGAGTTTTCGGCCCACTAATATTCTATGCAAGGGTTTTGGCCGAATTAAGAGGTTTTCGACCCAACTAAGGTCCTAGTATATGTTTTTGGCCCAAAAAGGCCCAATAAGAATGTCTTGGTCCAATAAGGGTTTTAGGTTGAGACAATGACCTTGAGAGAAGTTCACTTACACCTCAAAATCAGCTAGCCCTCTATCTTGTACAAGTAGTGCCGATTTTGCTTGCATAGGGGTCTTTATATAGTTGTGGCACAAGTAGGGTTACACCATGTAAACCCTAATTGTCATGGCTTTCCATATTCAATGATCCATGGGTTTGTAACCTCCATGGATTATCCATGGAGCACCTTATGGGTTTTAACCCAATCCATAAAAACCATGGATCATTAACCCACTATACAAGAATAGATGATTTACACAATCTACCCCATATATTTAATTAGTCTCTTTTTGATCACTTAATTAATTCCAAATTAATTCTTTGATCAATACTAATTAAATAATATTATTAATATATTAGAACTTATAATATATTAATATTCCTTAAGTGTCAGTCTATCCAAATGTTGCAATGCCATGCAACCCAAATGGACCATGCTAATCGGGTCAAATACATTCCATAAATAGTTATGAACTTATACACCTAATCCAACAACATCTTACAAAATAGCGACATATGTGGTATGGATTCAGATTATGTTGTGTTTTGGCCTGTCTTCGTGACACGATTCCGGGCTTTGACTTCAGCGGTTTCACAAATAAGGATACCACCCCTCCAAAAACGCAACATTCATTGGCGAGTGATATTTTTAGTAAAATTGTCCAAGACATGGAAGTTCGCTTCGACATGACGATTAGGCAGAAAGCAATTTTTGAGTGTCCAAGGGCCCCACATGCTCAGGATTTTCTTATGACTATTCCTATTGACGGTCTTGGGCAGCATATGTCGCCAGTGGAGTATCGTGTCATCCTCAAGTATCGCCTTATGATCCCTTTATTTCCGGTTGACCAGACTTGCCATGTTTGTCGCAAGGCATGCTTGGACTCCTTCGGGGAGCATGCAGTTCACTGTAAAGAGCTCCTGGGTTTCAAAGTACCAACACGATCTGGTTAGGGATGTTCTTTTCGACATATTTAGGCGCGTTGGGGTTTCTGCAAAAAAAGAGGCACTTGTGAACTTTCTGACTGACCCACTGGAAGGAAAATCAAGACTTAGACCAGCTGATGTTTTAGTATTTAGATGGGCCGGAGGAAAACATGCATGTGTGGATGTAACAGGGGTTTCCCCTCTTGTAGGCTTGGGGAGTGGAGTAGCTACTTTAAAAATTGCATCAAGCAAAGTGGCAAAACATGAGAAATCGTGTATGGAAAATCAACAAATGTTTATACCCTTTGCATTTGATACTTTTGGTTTCCTTGCGCGAGAAGCTGTGGAGCTACTCAATAGAGTCCAACGAGTCATGCATAATAATGTTATGACTCTTAGATCTATAAATAGATCTATAAATGTTATTTTTAAAATTATTGGTGACTTGGTGTTGGTTTTTCTCTTTAATTAAATATATGGCGTTTGAGTTTATGAAAAATACGATTACAAAATACAAAGACGAGGACCAACTTCCGAGTTTCCTTCCTGAAGCTGCTACCGAAATCCGTTCGGATACTTGGAACTCGCGCATTATCATCACAACCCGGCGCTTCTACCGTCGGTGAGCTTTCAATTATTCGTTTTCCGTTTTCCAATTCACAATGAAGCCCTGTGTTAGGGTTTTCAATGAGAGTATCAAGACTAGTTGATTTGAATTTGTCGGTGGTATACCGAAAATCAAAATATGATTGAGGAAATACTGTATTCATTGCTTTCTTATCTTAATCAACTGTGTTTAATGCAATAGAACTTATGTAGTCGTGATTGATACGAACCATGATTTGCACTTTATATCGCAGATAAAACTCACACTCACTCAATCTCAATCTCAATCTCAATCTCAATCGTAATCTTGGGGGACATCAGAATATGAAGCCGCATCCAGCTTGGAGTTCGTCGAAAAACCCAGTTAAGTTCAGAATGTAAGTTAAATCCTGTTGCCTATCAGTCACTTTCTTTTGTGAAATCATATTTTTGATATTTTGTTAACCAGTTGAACATTTGAATTGCAGTCCAACTGCTGAAAATCTTATTCCCATTCGGCTTGATGTTGATATAGATGGTCAGAGGTTCAGGGATACATTCACTTGGAACCCTTCTGGTAATACTAATACAATACTTTTCCCGTGATTGTTACATAGAGTTTGATCAATATCCCCCAAGGCTGAACCTTACATTCATTTATTGTATATTTTTTTCCTTGCAGATCCAGATTCTGATGTAATTTTGTTTGCAAAACGGACAGTGAAAGACCTCAAGCTTCCTCCAGCATTTGTAACCCAAATTGCTCAATCCATTCAAGTAAACTTTCTTCCTGTGGTGTTAGTGTAGCTAGCTACACTTTTTATTTCATTTCTTGTCCTGCCCAATATAATAGATAAATAAGCACCAAGATATATCTGTCTTTGGGCTAAATTGTTATCATTAAGAAACTATGATGAAAACATAAAGTTTTTCAAAAAAAAATTAAAGTCTTTATTACTTGATAGTTTCATTTCATATATGTTGCTACATGTTTATTTTTTTTGGCATGGTATACCTTAAACAGAAGTTAAAAAAAAAAAAAAAAGCAAGTGCCAAGTGGGATTAATATATTTTCTGAACTTATATTTACAATTAACTTTTAAAAGAAATTTTACCAAACTTTGAAGGGTAATTGTGTCACTGGAACTAGTAATTGCATCAGTAATCAAACTTTTACATGATTCATAGTTAATGGGATTTGGGTGTTGTTACTTACATTATTCAAAAATAATTCTAAATTCAACCTACCTTTACATGGTAATCATATCAAAATTTTCTTTCGATACTGGTTCTGAATTGGTGGTAATATATTCTGAATTTCTATTATTTTATATGCAGTCACAGCTTACTGAATTTCGATCATTTGAAGGGCAAGATATGTACACAGGCGAGAAAATTGTCCCTATTAAGGTATTTATTTTTTCATTTCGATCATTTGAAGGGCTATAATAATAATAATAATAAAATAATAATAATAATAATAATAATAATAATAATAATAATAATAATAATAATAATAATAATAATAATAATAATGTATGTCCTTTGATCTCCGTCAGCTTGATCTTCGAGTGAATCATACATTGATAAAGGACCAATTTTTATGGGTAAGTTTAGTCATAATCTTGCTTTTTCTTTTCTTCATATTTGGTGACAATTTTTGAATTTAGAATAACTACTTTTGGTCGTGATCAACATTTAAGTTGAACCAATTTCAGGACTTGAATAACTTTGATAGTGACCCTGAAGAATTTGCAAGAATTATCTGTGAAGATTTGGGTATCCAAGACCCTGAAGTTGGAGTAAGTTATTGACTGTTTAAAAACAGTCCATACAATACAATCAATGGTTAAATGCCATAAATAGCAATGTTCTTTCATTTTTTTTTTTGTGTACATCATACTTTCATCTTTCTTTATTACAACATTGTACCTTCAGTTCTTTGCTTCTTAAAGAATTGTACTTTGAATTACATCATTGTACCTTTATTCTGTTTCTCATTTAGACATTTATACTTAAAAAAAATTATCCGATTATAATAGTGAAAATTGGTTTGTATTCAGATGATATGTTAGATTTTTCAAAGTGCAATGCCATAACAGGAAGAAATGAAATTATATTATAATAAACTAATAAATGAAAGTATGTGGCTACTTTTTTTTTGTTTTTTGTTTTTTGTTTTGTTTTTTTTTGTTTTGTTTTTTTTTTTTTGCATTTAGCCCTACCATCTATGTGCTATAGCCTACAGGCTGAAAATGCAAGACTAATTTAAGTTTTATAATTGACAAAATCTTGTGTTTACAGCCTGCAATTGCGTTTGCAATTAGGGAACAACTTTGTGAGGTTAGTATTTGGTTACTTGTTTAAAGTATATATAAAATATTGAGTTGGTAATGTAATGTTGAGAAAAAATCATGATTTTATTATTTATGTTATAGATTGCAATCCAGAGTGTAGCTTCAGCAAGGGAAACAAGAATAAACAAAAAAGGACGAAGGGGCACTGAACATCTGCCTCTCAGGTTTTTTTTTTTTTTTTTTTTTTTTTTTTTTTTTTCAGATAAAATAATTATTTCTCACTATTCTTTTTATTTGACATCAGTAAGCCAGGTGGAACTGCGTTGGACACGATGAAGTTATTTGGTAACAAATCAAGTGTGATCAGGTAGGTAACACTAATTATTTTGCAAGCTTAAGATGTTGTGGACGAGGTGTTAATTGTTTTTTTTTCTTTTTTTTTAATGTAGGAAAAGAAGGGAGTGGGACTTATATGAACCCATAGTGGATCTTTTGTCCAATGAGGAAGTTGATGCCCTAGAGGCTAGAGAATCATGATTTATTTATATTTTTTCGATATCTTGAAAGAAACATTTTGCTTACTTACACTTAGATAATCTCTTATTCCATGTAGATATCCCTGTATCTTCATTGACTTATTTGGGTGTTTAGGTTGACATTTCTAGATCTTCTATCTTTTAGGTTGTGTTGTGTGTTGTTACTGTCCGGACATGGTTACACAGTTTTTAAGGCTACTTTCGATGACAAGGATGCAAGGACATTAATTTTTTTTATAGGCGAGACCATCTTGTTCTCCCTTTTAGCAAAATTTTGTCCCATTGACATGAGCTTGAATGTACGTCAAATGCAATAGAAGACTTTCTTTTTCTGTTTTGTTCTGGTCTATGTGCATAGCAAACGTAGACTAAACTCTTCCCCACAAAATTGTTCTTGATTTCAATGGAAAATGGAAGTTTTCATTGAATACATTGTAAAACCTTGTGTTTAACTTGATGTTAATAGAATTTGAAATTGGTAAAAGAACACTCTTGTGCTAATCTCACTCGATATGAATGTGTTTTCTTAACATCCATGGCTTGATATTGTTTTCAAAGTAACAAAAGAACATAATTGATGAAAGGCATAGTTTGGATTAAGGATTTCATCAAATGTAGGCATCTCCTATTAATGGGGTATGGGCAGTAACCCACATAATACCAGGCCAGTCAACGAACCCGGCCTGGTAACATAGCCACAAATACAGTAACGATATTGAGCACATAAAACAAGAGTCACCATACTCCTGTACACAACCTATGAAGCATCCCAAGGAAACACGAAAAAGGCAAACATATTTTATTAAAAAGTCTTACCCTTACGACCTAAGGGCCAATGCAAGACCCAAACCACGAACTGGTTTGAACCCTAACTATAAAGCAAGGTTCCATCCAAACCAAGATAGGCAAGCACATTATTTGCAAATTATATCTAATCTGTAAACATGCCCTAAATATGCATCTAACTTAGGCATCGGAGAGCAATAGAGCAATATCGGGGTTCCACCCTCAGTATGGTTTTCTAACATACCTTTGGCAACTCAACGTGTTGCTTGGACTTCTCATTATAAGCAGCCCTCAAATCACGTGGGTCGATTGAAGACATTGTGGTTTACAGGAGTCCGTTCTTTGGGGGCCTTCAATGGCGACTGGCTTTGTTACCAATTAGGTTTGGTGGTTTGGGGTTGTACTCAACAGTAGAGGCTTCCTCCTATGATTTTGTGGCCTCACAAGCTCAATCGTGGGTGTTACAAGACCACATCTTACGAAATAGTGACATATGTGGTATGGATTCAGATTATGCTTGTGCTTTGGTCTGTCTTCATGATACGATTTCGGGCTTTAACTTCAGCGGTTTCACTAGTAAGGACACCGCCCCTCCAAAAGCCCAACATTCATTGGCGAGTGTCCTTTTTAGTAAAATTGTCCAAGACATGGAAGTTCACTTCGAAATGACAATTAGACAGAAAGCAATTTTTGAGTGTCTAAGGGCCCCACATGCTCAGGATTTTCTTATGACTATTCCTATTGACGGTATTGGGCAGCATATGTCGCCAATGGAGTATCGTGTCATCCTCAAGTATCGCCTTATGATCCTTTTTATTTCCGACTGACAAGACTTGCCCTGTTTGTCGCAAGGCATGCTTGGACTCCTTTGGGGAGCATGCAGTTCATTGTAAAGAGCTCCCAGGTTTCAAGTACCGACACGATTTGGTTAGGGATGTTCTTTTCGACATATT
This sequence comes from Lactuca serriola, assembly GCF_051521515.1. Classification (NCBI taxonomy): domain Eukaryota; kingdom Viridiplantae; phylum Streptophyta; class Magnoliopsida; order Asterales; family Asteraceae; genus Lactuca; species Lactuca serriola. The sequence continues at coordinate 200,497,499 of NC_136413.1, read as the reverse complement.
TAGGCGCGTTGGGGTTTTTGCCAAGAAAGAGGCACCTGTGAACTTTCTGACTAACCCATTGGAAGGAAGATCAACACGTAGACCAACTGATGTTTTAGTATTTGGATGGGCTGGAGGAAAACATGCATGTGTGGATCTAACAGGGGTTTCCCCACTTGTGGGCTTGGGGAGTGGAGTTTTCACTGTGGGGCAAGCTACTTTAAAAGCTGCATCAAGCAAAGTGGCAAAACATGAGAAAGCGTGCATGGAAAATCAACACACGTTTATACCCTTTGCATTTGATACTTTCGGTTTCCTTGCGCCAGAAGCTATGGAGCTACTCAATAGAGTCCAACGGGCCATGCATAGTAATGTTATGACTCAAAGATCTATCGATGTTGTTTTTTAAAAAATTAGTTTTGCCATCCAAAAAGGGGTTGCGGCACAACTTGTTGCTCATTTAGCTGTTACATCTATGTAAATCTTTCTTATTTGATGGCATTTCTTGTGGGCTTGAGGATGAAGAAGAAGTTGGTAAAAAAAAAGATGAAGAATTATAGCCAGACAAGCATCTGGGACTCCACGTAGCAACGTTGGCACTATTCGTATATAACCATGCAAGAAAAACAACAAACGACTCGTCCGACTAATGATACACCTTTTAGTCCAATCAGTTTAATCCACACTTTCACACCAACGGTATCAACAACTCCGACCGACGAACCCCAACAACACAACCCACTTCCTACTCGACCAAACAAATGACATGATATGGAAACCAGCAAATGAGCAGCAAGAAGAACAGAAAAAGCCTGGCAAGCAACCTTTGTCACGATGGAGACAATCAATAGTTCAAGCGCAACAGGAGGAAATACATCTATAAGACCTATAAGACTTACTACTCACAATAATGATACCACGATGCAAACGTTGTCGCCTTTACTGCAACAACACCTCATAAATACCTTAGCAACCCACCAAAACGCGCAACATCAGCAAACATACACCATGCAACCTACCCCAGAAGGACAATCAATGCATCAACAACAAACCACACAACTTGTTCATAATAGACACAACAATGCAGCCGGAGACACAAACACTATACGGGTCCTACGATCAGATAATTCACCTTTAGTAAGAAGTATAAGGGAATACCTACTACAAGTCGAAGCAAATATACCGGAAATCACAAAATATGACGGAACAAGAGATCTAAATGACCACATAGAAAATTATAGATGGACGATGGACTCCTATTACATGGATGAAAAGTATTGGTGCATTTTCTTCTCAACTACCTTATCTGGACCAACCCAGTTATGGTATAAATGTTTGTCGACATAAAGCATACATAACTTCAATCAACTATGAGAGGAATTTGTGGGACATTTCGTACAATAAAGGAGATACACAACATACGCACAAGCCATCCTAGGATATAGGCAACGGGAAAACGAATCTATAAGTGCTTTCGTACGATGATTCAATAAAACCACACTTAACACTCTAGAGAAAGCAGATAAAATGGTAATTGCCGCTTTCACATAAGGTTTGCGTCCAGGAACTCTGTTTAAAAAATTTGTAGGAAAACAATCGTCCTCCAGAAAAGAAATAATGGAAAGAGTCCACTGGTACATGAATCAGGAAGAGGTAGCATCTGAAAAACTCAAAACCGACCAGGGTGAAAAAGCAACCCGAGCACCTTACGCCAAAGGAAATGCATTAGAAAATGAAAAACACCAAATCATGAAACAAACTCGTTTCAATCGCTTCTCATATTTGAATTGCAACATGCCAACATCTTGGCATGGCCCTCAAAACGACGTAGTTGTAATAAGCAAAAGCAAAAAGAACACAGGAAATAAGAGCGGAGAGAAGATAGGGAACAAAGATTAAGGGCGATACTGTGAGTTTCATGAATCCACAGGGCACGACATTGTCGAATGCACTATGTTATAACAGGAGCTAGAGAACAAGATGCAGTCAGGATAGCTTACCGATCTGATTAAGAGCCTTCGATCTAAGAACTTGGAAAACATCGCACTAATAGAATTGAAGGTAATGAACACAAGAAAAAATGAAATATTCATGTTGCAACACACGGACCGACAGAAGTTAACCGATAACTAGGAAATTTGCACTTTCACATTTGACAAATGGGATTATAGTCATGACCATCATAGAGGAAACGAACCACCCGTAGTCGGAGGACTGATGAGAAAAAATTATGTTAGTGATATTTATGTCGATAGTGGAAGTTCCACAGATGTCATATACAAGCACTTCTTCAAGCAATTACTTGGTTACATGCAAGCAAAAGTGGAACCATTGGAAAATCACTTGATAAGCTTCGTTGGCCATAATGTGTGGCCAGAGGGAGCAATTACATTACCACTAACCCTTATCGATTATCATAATGGGAGGAATAATACAAAACTCATACATTTTGTTATCATAAATGCATCTTCACAATGGACGAAAATGCATAAGTTCAAGTCCATAGAGTCAACGATTCACAGAGTAGTCAAGTTCCAAACAATATCAGGCGTCGGAACGATATAAACCATGAGAAGATTTGGGAAAGAAGAAAAGTATTTGGATGCCAAAACATGGACAGTAATTTTGGTCGATTCAGAGTTAATAAGGACAACAATATGATGTTGGAGGAAAAAGGGAGGAACACCATTCAAAAAAACAAGCGAGGGCCAACTGAGGAAGTAATGGAAGAAAATGGGTACCTGAAGCAAACATTGCAACTGTTAGTGGATAGAGCATCGTGACATATCACTGAAGGAAGTATGTCTGTAGTCGTCGAGCGATTTAAGTGGACAATAAGCATCACGTCGGCCACCACACATGAAACGAAGTAGGGATCGGAGAGGTAACAAGACGAGGCAACAAGACGAAGTAGCGGGAATAAGAGACAAGGCAACAAGGCACACAAACAATGTACGTGAGACCAGGCACACAAACAATGTAGGCGAGACAAGTCACGAAGAGATACCAAGAGGAGGAGGTAGGAAAATACAACCCAATAAGGGCATGATAGCAGGAAAGAAAGGAGTGTGTCGTCATTATAAGATGACAATATTACTGACCGATATATATATATATATATATATATATATATATATATATAAGGCGAGCGAGAAAAAGGAAGTTCAATCATTGGTAAAAGTTAAAGGGAAAAAGAGATCAATAACATAATTACCAAAGTGAGAAGTCAAGAAAGCTAGAACATAAAGGAGGGAAGCAACATGGTCCATCACCAACTCATGAAGAAACCAAGAAGGCAGAGGGCGAGTATGCCCATCTGACATAAAAAGGCACCGGCCTACTAAAAGCATGTTGTAGGAAAAACGGCCAAAGTCGTCACCGTTGTTTCACGCTAAATAAAAATGGAGGAAATCATGAATACTCAAGAATATATTTATTCTTTTTTAAACATTGTAGCTCAGTCATCCGAATACATCTTTATAAAGTTCGAGGTTTACTCCGACCTAGGGTACCTGCTTAGCCATCTCTATTCTTTTTTAAACATTCTAGCTCTGTCGGCCGATTACATCTTTATAAAGGTCGAGGTTTCAGACTCCGACCTAGGCTACATGCTTAGCCCAAGAATATCTTTATTCTTTTTTAAACATTGTAGCTCGGTTACCTGACTACATCTTTATAAAAGTCAAGGTTTCGTACTCCGACCTAGGCTAGCTGCTTAGCCCAAGAATATCTTTATTCTTTTTTAAACATTGCAGCTCGGCCAACCGACTACATCTTTATAAAGTTCGAGGTTCCATACTATGACCTAGGCTTCCTGCTTAGTCCAAGAATATCTTTATTCTTTTTAAACATTGTAGCTCGGTCAGCCGACTACATCTTTATAAAGGTCGAAGTTCCATACTCCGACCTAAGCTACATGCTTAGCCCAAGAATATCTTTATTCTTTTTAAACATTGTACTCAGTCAACCGACTACATATTTATAATGGTCAAAGTTCCATACTCCGACCTAGGTTACATGCTTAGCCCAAAAATATCTTTATTCTTTTAAACATTGTAGCCTGGCCAGCCGTATACGTATCCATAAAGATCAAATTTCCGTATTGCGATATAGGCTACCCGATTAGCCTAAGGGTACCTTTATTCTTTGAGAACATTATAGTCCAACAGATAGACTATATCTTTAGAATGAGCCACCATACTCCAACATAAGTTCATAAATCCATCGAAACATATATCTACTCCCCACAAACATTACAACACGGCACGACTAGTCGTAAGAAAAGAAGAGCCCCATTCTAACTTATTCAAATTTTCGTTCATTCCTCGAAGACGGAAAACAAACCAAGCAAACAACATCCACAAAATCTGCAACCCACGAGATACCAAGAAACACCTATTTGCGCGACATTTCTCGACAAACATAAAGGATAACATCTTGGAAAATTTAAAACAACATCCCAAATCAATCAATTCGCCCAAATTTACAAATCACCTACCTTAAGAAGTATGGGTACCAAAGTACAAATAAATAGCCCAAACATAGACAAACAGGAACGGATATTGATGAGCTAACAAAAAAGAACAACCATGAAAACATCTGAGTAAATCATCACCACTCTGTTACTACAGATAATGTAAAGAAGAAACATGGAAATCGATATTTGGTTACATCCAAGGCAAAATATTTTAGTACTTGTAACGCCCGTAGATCCGAGCTAGTCAATATAGAGATAATAGGTGTCAAAAACGACTTTTTGAAGAAATATTATTTAGAATAAATAATCTTAACCAACTTGTAGAATACGTCTCAAGGGTTCCGTACATATAAAGAACGCCGAAATCCGAGTTATAACGAAGAAGTTATGGTCCGTCAAAGTTTTACGGCAAAACCGACACGACACCGGAAGACGTAAATATTGAATTTACGATGATTGACTTTTTAGCCTTAGTAATCTAAACAAAATTCATAGAATATGTTAAAATGAGAGCGTCCATAAAAAGAACACCCAAATCTGACTTTGTATGAGGAAGTTACGATTTTTCTAACATTTAGCATAACAGAGCACAACCCGTAAATTCGAATTTTAGATTAGTCGATTTTTAGCCAAAATAATCTAAACGAGAAATGAAGATATCGTTAATACGAGTTAAATGATAAAAAGACAGTCGAAAACGGAGCTCGTATGTGAAAGATATGGACGAAGCATAGTATCTACTCTTCGAGCGCAGCGAATTCGATACAGTGTTGTAAATCCGAAATAGAATGAGAATTAGCCAACGGTGTCTAAATGAAAGTTGTATTACTCATAAATACCGACATGTAGATATAAATAACGTCAAAAACGAAGCTCGTATGTGAAATATATGGACGAAACTTAGTCTCTACTTTTCGAGCGTGGCAAATTCGAATACAGTTTTGTAAATCTGAGATACAATAAGAATTAGCCGACGGGGTCTAAATGAAAGTTTTAGTACTCGTAAATACCAAAGCTTGGATATAAATAACATAGAAAACGGAGCTCGTACGCGGAAGATACGGAAGAAGCTTAGAGACTACTTTACTATAAAACTCCTATAAATAAAGGGTGAACTCCTCATATTTTCTTCACACCATAAGCTTTTCTTTCTCTCTCTAACTTCTCTCTAGCCTCCCTAAACCCCTCACAATTCTAGAGAACCTCCCTAGCACGAGAAGGAAGCCCCGGAGCGCCCGACGGCTCCGAGAAAAAAAGCTTTTGGCTCTGAAACGCTGCTCCAGTGAAGCCCGGTTTTCCATAAAACCCGCTGTAAGTGAGCTACGCCTACGCTCTTTTTTAAATAACTTTTATTTAGTTATAGTAATGTTATTAGGAACTTATAATAAGTACTTTGGCTATTATTATGGGTTATATAAGTATTGATTACCACTTATATAATAGTAATAATAGCTAGACTATTAATTAGTCTCGACGAATAATAGACTAAACTCTAGTGGTAATAATACTAGGTGGTCGAAGGAATTTTTTTTTTAAGAAGCGAAGCGCTGTCTGAGTTCGGAATCACCACCTTTTTCAAGTGAGTGCATAGTTACTTTCATCTTACACATAGATATGAAGTTTTTTATATAAATTACGTGCTATGTGTGTATATTGTCTGAATACTTGTTGTCTGTGTTGGGTGAAAGATTTTCATACATGTTTGAAATTATTTAAACTATATACGTATTTTATATCTACAAAATGTGTGGGGTAAAACTGATGGGTTTTAGCCATAAGAACTTTCCTATGTGCACATGCAAAGCCCTAATGCTTGGATCTAGGCTTTCTAATAAACATGCTTTGAATCCAAGACTTCTAATGACTAATTAGGTTAAATAACAACATTGAAATAGATCTAGAACCATACCTTTGAGTTCCTTGTTGATCTTGAGGTCTTGGAGCTTCTAGAGTCACAAATGTCACTCCTCTAATGGCTTACAAACACCAATAGCAAGGAAGATGATTTAGGAGAGAGGAGAGGGGAGGAAATCGGCCAGGGTTCTCTTGCTTTAGGAGAGGTGCTGATTTCCCTTAGCTATGGGGTCTATTTATACTTGTAGACTCCTTAAGGGTTACAACCTAAACCCTAATCATAAGTTTATCCAAATCCTTTCCATAGATAAGCCTTGGACGATTTGGAAGCTATCCTAGCTTCTAGAATCCGTTCCTAGCACATCCATAAGGATTTACAGTCTAAAGCTTGACTATCAAACAGTTGACAGTTTATACCCCTTTATTTAATTAATCTCTTTAAGTCACCAAATTAATTCTAATTAATTCTATGACTTATATTAATCAAATAACAATATATTATTCTTTATATTATTCTTATAATATATAAATAATATTTACTCTCTCTTAATAAATCGTCCTATCAAGTTGCTATGGTGAAGGCAACCCAAAAGGACCATGCACAACCGGGTCAAATACTTGCCTAATATAGTTGCAGCCTTAGACACTATTCCAACAGTCTCCCACTTGGATAAGTCTAGTAACTATATACACAAGTACAATTCGGTTTGCAATTGTAGCTCTCAAAGACGCTGTCAAACTCTGATCTAATCAATCTTGTCCTTTAGATAAGGGATCGTACAGTCCTCTGTTAGATATCATGCTGACAATCCTATGGAATGGTGAGTCAAGAATTTAGGTTTTTCGATCTCTGATTTATTTGACATAGAACTTAATCGAACACATCAATTCAGTTCTGACCGGGCCCGGCACATAAGTCAAATCAAATCATCGAGCGACCGAGATATCGCTTTTACCTTCTTAGATAAAAGTTACAGATAAACTTCGACTTATATGCATTTACTTATTCATTAACCAACTATACACAACAATACGTTTTATAACACCAAGTTACTGATGCGTTTTCGTATTATCAATGTACAATCAATTAACAAATAACAAATCATATATCTAGGTTTTAAGACCATATGATATTATCGTCTTGCGATCACCTTTTATATCGTATTCCATAAGGTGATTCCAGCAAGCGAGGGTTTGTTCCAATGCTCAAAACTAGTTCATAAGCACTCATGAACGTTGCAGCAATCCTTTGCTATGTCTAATACCATTTAGACATTCTACACACCAATTCATGACAATCTTCATTCATATCTACTCCCAACATATGAACGATTGTGGACCATTTGAACAATTTCTATTATTCTTAATAATCTTAATTATTCTGGAAGTCAAAACATGCAAAATGAAACAATAGCTAAACAATTAACATAAGATAGTAACATTACTCATAAATAAAACTCCTTTATTTAATCATCAAATGTTAATTACATTTATCTATTACATGTTTCTAATACTATCTAATCTATGCTAATATCATCCTTCAGCCCAATACTCCTAGCATGCTGCAAGTGCTTAACCCTACTCAGTCCCTTCGTAAGCGGATCTGCTGGGTTATCTTCTGATGATATCCTCTTCACTACGAGTTGTCCTTCTTCTACACGATGTCTGATGAAGTGATATTTTCTATCGATATGTCTTGATCTACCATGATCCTTCGGTTCCTTGGTCAAGGCAACCGCGCCTTCGTTATCACAGAAAATCTTCATTGGCTCCTTTATGGCAGGTACAACTCCAAGATCACCGATGAAGTTCTTTAGCCATATTGCCTCCTTCGACGCTTCGCTCGCTGCAATGTACTCTGATTCGCACGTTGAATCAGCTACGGTTTCCTGCTTGGAACTCTTCCATGTCACTGCTCCTCCATTTAGGGTAAAGACCCAGCCCGACTGCGAACGGTAATTGTCCCTGTCGGTCTGAAAACTGGTGTCACTATACCCTCGCACCTTCAAGTCATCACTCCCTCCGAGGACTAAGAACCATTCCTTCGTCCTCCGAAGGTACTTAAGGATGTTCTTCACCGCAATCCAATGTGCTTTGCCAAGATTCCCTTGATATCTGCTAACCATGCTCAAAGCGAAGGCTACATCAGGGCGAGTACAAGTCATAGCGTACATGATTGAGCCAACTGCGGAAGCGTATGGTACTCGGCTCATTTCTGCTATCTCAGCTTCGGTACTCGGACTTTGAGTCTTACTCAGCTTGGCATTGCTTTGTATCGGTAATTATCTCTTCTTTGAGTTTTCCATACTAAAACGTTTTAGTACCTTCTCTAAGTAAGTATTCTAACTAAGTCCAATTAGTCTCTTACTTCTTTCTCTTAGTATCCTTATTCCCAAAATATAAGAAGCCTCTCTGAGGTCCTTCATAGCAAAGCACTTCCCGAGCCAGGACTTGACCTCCTGCAGAGTCGGGATGTCGTTTCCTATGAGTAATATGTCATCGACATATAGAACGAGGAAGCTTACTATACTCCCACTGGCTTTGACATATACACAAGACTCGTCTTCGCTTCGTACAAATCCAAACTCTTTGACTTTCTCATCGAAGCAAAGATTCCATCTGCGAGACGCTTGCTTAAGTCCATAAATGGACTTCTCAAGCTTACACACTCTATTTGGATGCTTCGGATCCACAAACCCCTCTGGCTGAGCCATGTAAACATCCTCAGCCAACTTTCCATTAAGGAAAGCGGTCTTGACATCCATTTGCCAAATCTCATAATCATGAAATGCGGCAATAGCTAGTATCACTCTAATAGATTTAATCTTCGCAACTGGTGAGAAGGTCTCATCATAGTCAAATCCAGGAGTTTGAGTAAAGCCCTTCGCAACCAATCGCGCTTTATATGTGTGTACGTTTCCATCCACGTCGATCTTCTTCTTGAAGATCCATTTGCACCCAACGGTCTTACGTCCGGGCACATAGTCAACCAAATTCCAAACTTGGTTATCATACATGGATTGGATCTCGCTATCCATTGCCTCTTTCCACTTTGCAGACTCCGGGCCTGCCATGGCTTCCTTATAGCTATTAGGTTCATCAAGATTTATTAGTGTACCATCACTAATATACATGTCCCCTTCGGTAGTAATATGAAAACCATAAAACTGGGGTAGAACTCTAACTCTATCGGAACGTCTAAGAGGTAAGGACTCGTCAATCGGTTCAACCGGAGTTTCCTCCTCGGGTTGAGTGCCAGCGGTAGAGGTTCCTTCATCTATCGACTCTTGAATCTCTTCAAGTTCGATTTGTCTCCCACTGTCTCTTTGGCTTATGAGTTCTCGCTCTCGGAAAACTCCTCTCCTCGCAACAAAGACAACATTGTCCTTCGATCTATAGAAGAGATATCCAAAGGATGTCTGCGGGTAGCCGATGAAAATACATCGCTCACTTCGAGGTTCGAGCTTGTCGTGAGTATCTCGTCTTACGAAAGCCTCGCAACCCCAAACCTTGATATGTGCCAACGAGGGAGCTTTCCATGTCCACATCTCGTGAGGTGTTTTGGCAACCTTCTTAGTAGGGACTCGGTTAAGGATGTGGGCGGCAGTCTCTAAGGCATACCCCCAAAAAGAGATAGGTAGTGAAGCACGACTCATCATAGAGCAAACCATATCCAATAAGGTTCGATTATGCCTTTCTGCCACACCATTCAACTGCGGTGTCCTAGGAGGCGTCAATTGTGAAACTATTCCACACTCCTTGAGATAATCGTGGAATTCAAGACTTAGGTACTCTCCTCCTCGATCGGATCGAAGCATCTTGATTTTCCTGCCCAATTGATTCTCCACTTCATTCTTGAACTCTTTGAACTTTTCAAAGGTTTCTGAATTTTGCTTGATTAAGTAGATATACCCATATCTACTATAGTCATCGGTAAAAGTCATGTAGAAGCGGTTCCCATCCTTCGTGGTTGATCTAAACGGTCCACATACATCGGTATGTATTAGGTCCAATAGACCCTCGCCCCTTTCACATGTACTCGTGAAGGGTGACTTAGTCATCTTTCCAAGCAAACAAGACTCGCATGTGTCATCTTCCCTAAGGTCGAATGACTCCAACACTCCATCCTTTTAGAGTTGGGCTATGCGTTTCTTGTTGACATTTCCAAGACGACAATGCCACAAGGATGCTTTATCCATACTAGTGGAAGAATCAATATTCAAAACATCATTTCCTAAGTTATCAACAATCATAACGGTTTCATATATTCCATTACATGGTATAGCTTCAAAGTAAAAGACACCATTTAGATAAGCCAAAATAGAACCATTCTCATTATTAAAAGAAAATCTAAATCCTTGTCTATATAAACCATGAAATGAAATGATGTTTCTAGCCATTTCTGGCGAATAGCAACAATTGTTCAAATCTAAAACCAAACTATTCCTAAGCACTAAAGAATACACTCCAATCTTGGTCACAGGCGACGATCTTCTGTTCCCCATGATTAGATTGATCCTTCCTTGCTCCACATCCCTACTTCTTCTTAGTCCCTGCACATTAGAACAAATGTGGTAACCACAACCGGTATCAAGAACCCAATAAATAGCATGATTAGAATCGTTAGATTTAATTGTATATATACCTGCGAAAGATGGCTTGATCTTTCCTTCTTTGATTGCTTGCAGGTACTCTAGGCAGCTTCTCTTCCAACGTCCTATCTTGTGGCAGTGGTGGCACTCTGCCTCCTTCGGGTTAGGACAGGGCTTAGCGGGATCAACTTTGGTCCCACTAGAAGAGGCACCATCTCGGGCTTTCACCTTGCGATAGTTCTTCGATGAAGCTTTCCTCTTCTTTCCCTTTCCTTGACCAATAGCCAAGACAGGAGCAGTAGTCGGATTGGGAGTAGGTGCAACAGACTTGTCCTTGAAGCTGCTCTCAGCGACCCTCAAGAGACCTTGGAGTTTGCTTAGGGTGACCTCTTCTTTGTTCATGTGGTAGGTCATCCTAAATTGGTTGTACATCGGAGGCAAAGAGTGAAGCACCATGTCGATCGCCAAGTCTTCACCGAAGTCAACGTTTAACTTGCGAAGGCGGTCGACATACCTTTGCATCTTTTGTAGGTGCACGGTAAGAGATTCTCCATGACCCATCTTGGCGGAAATCATGTTGGTGAAAATCTCATAACGCTCTTGTCTCGCGTTTTGGTGGTATCTCTCCAATAAGTCTTGGTGCATCTCGTACGGGTACATGTCCTCGTAGGACTTTTGGAATTCGGAGTTCATGGTGGCAATCATGATGCAACGTACCTTCGTTGCATCTCGCTCATGAGTCTCAAAAGCGGTGATTTCGGCCGGAGTAGCGATTTCGGGGTTGATTTTCTCGAGCTTCTCATCGAGGACATACTCCTTATCCTCATAGCGAGCAATGGTGCGAATGTATCTTATCCATTCGCTAAAGTTCGTTCCATCGAAGGTGACCTTTTGGCAAAGGCTCATCAACGTGAAAGAACTAGCAGGAGCGTTGTTAGCATTCGACATCTATAAAAGAAAAGGACAAAGATAGATTAGAATAAGAATCCCTAATTATCACCCAATAAGAAAAATTAGGGCTAGGGTCCAACAATAACATTTACATACTAGAAAAGGGATGCCGTAATCTAACATGCAAATAAATTGAAGGTAAGTGAATGACGATTCACTAGTTCTCCATCACAAAACTTAAACTATTAGTCCTAAGTGTTTTGAGAATTCCTAGGTTCGGATGAGATTCATTGAAACTATTCAATGGCATGTTTAAATCTCGATATGCCCCTCTTGTTTGTGGCTGGGATGCCGAGGATCACAAAGCGGGTGTGAATTACCATGCAAATTCACATGGTGCCTTCATTGTAACGATCACCTATTCGATGTGCTGGTAAACCACGCACACTCCATCGAACTATGACAAACAATGAATCACCCTTTGCCACCTTTGCTTAGAACCAATTAGTGTGCTGGTAAACCACACACGCTCCACTAACTTCTTAGCAAGGGTGCAAAGTGTAATTTCATGGGATTGCATCAATTCACTTTTCCTAAAGTAACTAAGATTGGGAAATTAAAAAAAAATGTGTAGTTACTTTGTATCACTTATTATACTTTTAATGAGAGGATGAGGTTGCCCTATCCTACCCGTTCGGCTAACTACCCTCCACCAATCAAGCAAGCGGTGGGTGTGAGTGTACACCCATTAAGCGCCATTTTATAGGTTGCAACCTTATACCCACCTTATAGATTGGCTTCGTGAATGAGGCCTACTAACGGTAAGACTAGCATTTAGTTATACATATATATATATTATTCTAGTAATATCAAATTAGTATAGGGTTGTATTTTAAAACTTTTAAAATCTAGGGTTTGAAATTTAAGTTGTCTAAATTAAAACTTTTAATCACAAAAATAAATTTCAAAACTTATGGGTAAGTTTTAAACATTTTAAAACATGGAGGATCAAATAACAAATAATTCCAATTAACAATTAATATCCTAATTATCTATATTTGATTCTATTCAAGATTTCTTTGAAAGATAATTACCAAAATAATTAAAATAATTAATTAATTATCATATAAGGAAATTAAATATTTTATTAGTTGATAAATACCTTTTACTAGATCAAGATAATAGTCATATATATCAAAAAATCGGATTTAGATTGATCTATTATGATTAAGGTAAGTTTCCATAAGATAATTATGAAAAAATCCCGAATCTGGTCATTCCTGACGCCTGGACTCGCCGAGTGCACAAAGGGACTCGCCGAGTCCAGGACTCAGAAACCTAAAAATCGAATTTTGCAGGTTTGTTTCAGTTAATCAAGCAACAATCTAAAGAAAACCAAGCTAGGCTCTGATACCACTGATGGGTTTTAGCCATAAGAACTTTCCTATGTGCACATGCAAAACCCTAATGCTTGGATCTAGGCTTTCTAATAAACATGCTTTGAATCCAAGACTTCTAATGACTAATTAGGTTAAATAACAACATTGAAATAGATCTAGAACCATAGCTTTGAGTTCCTTGTTGATCTTGAGGTCTTGGAGCTTCTAGAGTCACAAATGTCACTCCTCTAATGGCTTACAAACACCAATAGCAAGGAAGATGATTTAGGAGAGAGGAGAGGGGAGGAAATCGGCCAGGGTTCTCTTGCTTTAGGAGAGGTGCCGATTTCCCTTAGCTATGGGGTCTATTTATACTTGTAGACTCCTTAAGGGTTACAACCTAAACCCTAATCAGATAATCTTCTCTTAAGGTTATCCAAATCCTTTCCATAGATAAGCCTTGGACGATTTTGAAGCTATCCTAGCTTCTAGAATTCGTCCCTAGCACATCCATAAGGATTTACAGTCTAAAGCTTGACTATCAAACAGTTGACAGTTTATACCCCTTTATTTAATTAATCTCTTTAAGTCACCAAATTAATTCTAATTAATTCTATGACTTATATTAATCAAATAACAATATATTATTCTTTATATTATTCTTATAATATATAAATAATATTTACTCTCTCTTAATAAATCATCCTATCAAGTTGCTATGGTGAAGGCAACCCAAAAGGACCATGCACAACCGGGTCAAATACTTGCCTAATATAGTTGCAGCCTTAGACACTATTCCAACAAAAACATGGGTAGATGAAATACTTTTTGTGTGACAAAAATAAAATGATGAAGAGGTGATATAGACCATGAGGTAAGGGTGAGAGGTGAACCATGAGAGAAGCCTTTTACCCAAGTGATGGCCCCGTCATCCAGCAGAGTATGGATGACAACCACGAAGTATTCTAGACAGTCCAATGGACACTAGCAGGCTCGCAACCTGTAGGTGTTTTGAACTGTGTGTTCACCAGGTGTACTCTAAAAACCCATCGACATGTATTGCGAGTGGATTCTCGGAAACGATATTGTCGATAAACAAGATAAAACCCATTGACCTGTATTGCGAGAGGAGTCTCGGAAACGATATTGTCAATAAACGAGATAAACCTTGGTAACTATGGATTTAGTGCCTGTTGAGTAAACCTTGGCAACGATGGATTTCGTACCTATTCCTTATGATAACCCTTAGGAATAAATGAACGAGGAATAGCTGAATTCTTAGGGTAGAATAAAGAAGATAATGGTAATGGGTAATTGGGTTGATTGTCTAAATGTTTAAACATAATAATTATATTATTGTGGGTTGAAAACCCTATGTACTCACCAGGTTTCCCAACCTGACCCACTCAGTTTATTTATATCACAGGTGTTGATATGAAGTCACATTACACTGAGAGAGATTAAATGAGATATAAATCACTAGTGATAATGAATTCAAGTTTTGTTTATGCTTATGTTTCTATATTGACGATGGCATCCCAAATGTTTTTAAATGAATAAAAATACATTTCTTCGGAAACGCTTTTATAACGTTTTTATCATGTTTTAGTAAGAACAAATTCCGCAACATTTTTATTAAAAGAAGTACTCTGATTTTTATAAAGTATAAACAAAATCGGTCTTTTCTGGCCGTGAAAATGGGGATTTCATAGTTGGTATCAGAGGATTAGTTTAAGCGAAGTAGGAATATGGATTTATTTCTAGACTTAAACTTAGAATGCTAAGCAATGATTGTGAGGCGTGTGTCTTAGGTAATACACCTGAATAGACACAAGCACAAGCTTATTTAGGGAAAATGCCTAACATGCTTTTATGTACTAAATAATTTGTGATGCTTTATGCTATTGTTTGATCGGATCTATGGTCTGTTGCCGTCCGGATCTGGAAATTTTATGTGTTCAGATTTCTAAACATTTAGTTACAGTATTAGAACTGGCATGTAACTTTTCGGAGTGATAGGGAGAATTACACGTCTATCGTAAATAAAATCTTATCTATCTAAATTCTCGTTACTCTACACCGGACGTCTAAATTCGATGTATAGATCGACATGATGAACACTCAAAGCAGATTCGGAGGTAGTAACCCGCATCCTAAGCCACAAGTGATTGAGTGTACAACAGAAGTAGCAGTTGCATCCAAGCCAATCACAATGGCAGGAGTACAAGAAATGGTGTGGACAATGTTGGATTAACATACGGGAGAAACAAGGCACTTACTTCAACAGAGTAAGAACGAACTTACCATGTCAGTACGCCAGACACCCACTCTTGAGGCAACCATTTGGGTTGCTAAGTCGGTCGAAGAAATGATCAACGATAGGATTGCCAACAAGGTTGAGGTTGGCAAGAAAAGGAAATTTGAGGGGTCTTCAAGGTCTGAAAAGAACTACATGTTCTCAAAGTCTGGAGGAAGAGGTGAATCAAAATGGTATGACGAGTACGGAAGGAAACACAACGGGAGGTGCCCTAAGCAAGTGACCTGCTTCAATGCGGGAAGACTGGTCAATATGCCCACAAATGCCCAACCGAGGAAGAAGTTTGCTTTAAGTGTAGTAAAGAAGGACACTTCAAGCAAGACTGCCTAACAAGGAAAGGAGTTACAAAGCCAAATGTACCGCTAAAGCACTATGGGAAATGCTACAAAGAAGTGACTTGTTTTAAGTGTGGGAAGAATGGACATTACGCCAAGGTCTGTACATCCAGCAAGAGGTTTTGTTACGGATTCAGGGACAAAGGGCATATATCAAAGGATTGCCCGAAGAAAAGTGAAGCATCAAGAGCGGATGCACCTCCAAAGCCAAGAAGCCTCCCTAACGAAGCAGCCGACAATGCAATGAAGAGTGAGGATTGATATCCGAAGATCGAGTTATGAAGTAGCCATAGTGTCGTAGGAGTAGCCTATTGGAGGCATAGTCTAGGGCGAACTTGAACACCTATGTAATAGTTTCAAGAAATAATAAAACCTTGGTTTTGTCGCATGATGTGTTAAGTTGTTATGTGATTTTCTTGTATGGTGACTTGGAAAACTACGAGACAATACTTGGGATGAGTATGAGTAGGTGTGAATGGTAGTAGAGGCCTATACTACTGGAAGCACAGGACTCACGCTTGGATCAGGGAAAGTCACAAGGTTACCAAGAAGCTAGTAATTGATACCGTTTTATTCAAATATGTCGTTACCATCGTTTCAGTAATGACTAAGAAGATGATTGTTATTCCGACCCTAGTAGTCATATCAAATTGAGCCCGACTACAATGAGTATGTCACATGGTTCAGAGAACCAAGTTCGATGTAGCATCTGACTTAAGCCAGAAGATTGAAATAAAAGATAATTAAAGCGATCAGTAGAGGTATCGTGATAGTTGCTTGTAGCTAGAAATGCTACCTTTTAATATGTGATTAGAACATGAAGAAACGTATAGTCTGTTCTGGAAGACTCTAAGAGACTCGAGTCTAAGCATGGGAACATAAGATGATAAGTCATTAGAATATGACACATCGGTCCATTTTAGTAATAAAATAACTTATCATAAGTTTGTTAAGAAGAAGAATCAGTCTCCAGTAAGGATCGAGATTGTGACTTGATGGTCATAATTTGGAGTCTAATGTGAGATAGGGAGAAAGTGCAAGATCGAGCACCGCCTGCAATCAGGAAGTCTTAGAGTTAGATTTTCGTTCGAAGAAACATCAAAGTTACAGCTATTAATTAGGATGAAGAGATAACGTATGGAGTCATCATGTGAGCCTGTTTCGTTGATGATTCCGGGATGTAATCATCCTAAGGGGAGGTAATTGTAACGCCTGTAGATCCGGGCTAGTCAATTTAGAGATAATAGGGGTCGAAAACGACTTTTCGACAAAAGATTATTTAGAATAAATAATCTTAACCAAGTTGTAGAATATGTCTTAAGGGTTCCGTACATATAAAGAACGTCGAAATCCGAGTTAAAGCGAAGAAGTTATGGTCTGCCGAAGTTTTATAGCAAACCCGGCACGACACCAAGAGACGTAAATAGTGAATTTACGATGGAGGACTTTTTAGCCTTAGTAATCTAAAAAAAGGCGTAGCACATGTTAAAATGAGACCTCCATAAAAAGAACACCCAAATCTGACTTCGTATGAGGAAGTTATGATTTTTCTAACATTTAGCATAACAGTGCACAACCCGGAAATTCGAATTTTAGATTAGTCGATTTTTAGCCAAAATAATCTAAACGAGAAATGAAGATATCGTTAATACGAGTTAAATGATAAAAAGACAGTCGAAAACGGAGCTCGTATGCGAAAGATATGGACGAAGCTTAGTCTATACTCTTCGAGCGCGGTGAATTCGATACAGTTTTGTAAATCCGAGATAGAATGAGAATTAGCCAACAGTGTCTAAATGAAAGTTGTAGTACTCATAAATACCAACATGTAGATATAAATAACTTCAAAAACGAAGCTCGTATGTGAAATATATGGACGAAGCTTAGTCTCTACTTTTCTAGCGCGGCGAATTCGAATATAGTTTTGTAAATCTGAGATACAATAAGAATTAGCCGACGGGGTCTAAATGAAAGTTGTAGTACTCGTAAATACCAACGCGTGGATAAAAATAACATAGAAAACGGAGCTCGTACGCGGAAGATACAGACGAAACTTAGATTCTACTTTACTATAAAACTCCTATAAATAAAGGGTGAACTCCTCATATTTTCTTCACACCATAAGCCTTTCTTTCTCTCTCTGACTTCTCTCTAGCCTCCCTAAACCCCTCACAAGTCTAGAGAACCTCCCTAGCACGAGAAGGAAGCCCCGGAGCGCCCGACGGCTCCGAGAAAAAAAGATTTCGGCTCGGAAACGTTGCTCCAGTGAAGCCCAGTTTTCCATAAAACCCGTTGTAAGTGAGCTACGCCTACACTCTTTTTTAAATAACTTTTATTTAATTATAGTGACGTTATTAGGAACTTATAATAAGTACTTTGGCTATTATTATGGGTTATATAAGTATTGATTAACACTAATATAATAGTAATAATAGCTAGACTATTAATTAGTCTCGGCAAATAATAGACTAAACTCTAGTGGTAATAATACTAGGTTTCGTCGAAGGAAATTATTTTTTTTAAGAAGCGAAGCGCTGTCTGAGTTCGGAATCACCACCTTTTGAAGTGAGTGCATAATTACTTTCATCTTACACATAGATATGAAGTTTTTATATAAATTACGTGTTATGTGTGTATATTGTCTGAATACTTGCTGTCTGTGCTGGGTGAAAGATTTTCATACATGTTTTAAATTATTTAAACTGTATACGTATTTTATATCTACAAAATGTGTGGGGTAAAACATGGGTAGATGAAATAGTTTATGTGTGACAAAAATAAAATTATGAAGAGGTGATATAGACCATGAGGTAAGGGTGAGAGGTGAACCATGAGAGAAGCCTTTTACCCAAGTGATGGCCCCGTCATCCAGCAAAGTATGGATGACAACCACGGAGTATTCTAGACAGTCCAATGGACAAGATACTGTCAATAAACGAGATAAACCTTGGTAACTATGAATTTAGTGTCTGTTGAGTAAACCTTGGAAACGATGGATTTCGTACCTATTCCTTATGATAACCCTTAGGAATAAATGAACGAGGAATAGTTGAATTCTTAGGGTAGAATAAAGAAGATAATGGTAATGGGTAATTGGATTGATTGTCTAAATGTTTAATCATAATAATTATATTATTGTGGATTGAAAACCCTATGTACTCACCAGGTTTCCCAACCTGACCCACTAAGTTTATTTATATCACAGGTGTTGATATGAAGTCACATTACACTGAGAGAGATTAAATGAGATATAAATCACTAGTGATAATGAATGCAAGTTTTGTTTATGCTTATGTTTCTATATTGACGATGACATCCCAAATGTTTTTAAATGAATAAAAATGCATTTCTTCGGAAACGCTTTGATAATGTTTTTATCATGTTTTACTAGGAACAAATTCCGCAACATTTTTATTAAAAGAAGTACTCGGATTTTTATAAAGCATAAACAAAATTGGTCTTTTCTGGCCATGAAAATGGGGATGTCACTGTATGTGACAACCCAAAATTTTCCATTTAGTGAAACCATCCACTTCAATAGAAGCCAAGCCTGTTGCTGCTAACTTTCAAACTTTTGGGACAAGTTTGAGCAATTCAGGATTTACACTTAAGGAGATATCAGGAGAGAGGTTGCACTTGGGTTTTGTGCAACTCTGTTATTCCAAAACTCTATGATATTAGAGTTCATTCCGGGAATAAAATATTGTCTACCAAAAATCCCAGGACTATATATAGGATTCTAAGCCAAATTAGTCCTTTGTTACATTCCCAATTAGAGAAAAGCCAAATTCTCTCTCACGGATCTTCGGGTTTTTATCCCAAATGGTGAGTACTTCAATCTAGTTGTATTATATAGCTTAGATTGTGCTTAATAACATCAAAATCACGACAGAACATCAAGATCTGTGAGTTTACTCCCCAAGAACATCTTGGAGAGTAAACTCCTTTTTAGGAGCCAAATGGAGCCTAGCCTTTCCTTAAGCCATGAAACTAGTTTTGACTTGTACACAAATGAGTTTAGGAACAGAAAACAAACTCAAAACAACAAGATTTGAGAGTTTACTCCCCAATAACATCTTGGAGAGTAAACTCCATTTTAGGGTCTCAAAATGCCCTAAATGCCACCCTTAAGCCAAGAGACTAGCATAGCCTCTTACCTTGATGTGTCTAGGACCCAAAACAATTAAAATATAATCACCCACAAGTGTTTACGGCCGCAAACACATGACCAAATGGTCCATGGGCCGAAAACTCAAGTTAGGGGTGTTTTGATGCCACAAACACTTCCAAGGGCTTAGGCATGAATTTAGAATGCTTCTTTATGACCTTTAGGACCCTCATAAGAATATTTGGCCATGAGTTTACGGTTGTAAACTCATTTGGGCCGGTTTTGTTTTTTAAGTATAACCATCCCGTGTATTTGGCTTTAAGGTTGTCATAGGCATTTTTTAATTGTCGTTGATTCAAATCCAAGCCATACTTTTCCTTAATGGTTGTTCCTAACTTGTGTCATGATTGTTTGTGCAAACTCAAACCTTTTCTACCAACGGTTTGTACTTCTTCAATACAAGTGAGCAATAAGCATTTTGTTTGCTCATTGGTCCATGTATGTTTATCTCCCATTGCTAATAAAATATATATATATATATATATATATATATATATATATATATATATATATATATATATATATATAATACATACTTTAGCAACAAAGATTAAACAACAATTTAAGCACAAACTTGCATATAAACATAAACATAATTTTCATTCAATAAATACAAGTGATAACAATTCAACAAATAAGTTTAGCATATTCAACGATTTAAGCAGATACTTGCATATAAGCATAAACATAATCTCCATTCAAAAAATACACATGATAACAATTCAACAAAGAAGTTTAAAAAATCCCAACAACGATCTAAGCACAACCTTGCATATAAGTTTATGAATTCAACATATAAATTTATGATTTCCACAAAGATTTATGATTTTATCAAACATTCATACAAATCCACCACAAAAATTCATAAACCAAAACATAATTTTGACAGTAAAAACAGGAGGAACATATTTGAAAGCATTATATCATAAATCAACATATAAATATATATTCAGATCGACACCAAGAAATATATACTTTTTTTTCTTGTTTTGAAAGCATTAATTTAGTGGCTCCTTAGGAAATAGGTATGTGGTGTATTTCTTAATAAAAAAGAAGTACGCTTCATAAAGCAGAGAACAATCTCATCCTAAACAATACACACGTTTGCACAATTAAGAAATCAAATTGCTACTTTTCTTTCTTTTGCAAATAACAGCTAAAACTTCAAATCAAATAACCAAACATATAAATTTATAACAGTAAATTACACCAAAATCATTCACTGTTTCTTAATCTAAAAGAAGTACATCAACTGATTGTCATTCTAAGTACTTAAACATAACATAATATATAAACATATGATTCGAAGTTCAAATACTTGGATTAAGTTAAAAAAATTCAATTTGCTTAATATTGCAACATACAGTGGAATCGTAGCCTTGCTTCTTCACAATTCATATACTTGGATTATGCTTGTACTCAAATCGAAATAAAAAAAGCAAAAAAAAACCTAACCTGTTGAGTGGCGGTCGACTAGCAGCAGAAAAGATGAGCGGCGAGAGGCAGCGGCAGCGGCAGCGGCGAGCGACGGCGGCGATAGGTGTGTGGCAACAAGTGACTGGCGATTAGTTCTTCCGTTCTTCCGTTCTTGGCCTATGGAGACTGGAGAGCGAACTCGTGAGGATGCGGCTGTCCGAATTTTTTTTTTGTTTATATTAGGTTAGAAGCGGTGATAAGAGGTAAACCCAATGTTGTTTGGGGCAGAGGACGGGAAGAGGTTTTTGAGCCCGAAGCCTTTTAAAAAACAAACTGCTACGAGCTTAAAAGTGTTGCGCCGCGCAACACTAAGAGGTTAGAAGAGCTTTTTTTTAAAAACAAACACAACCTTACACAATCAACCCATACATTTAATTAGTCTCCTTTTGATCACATAATTAATTCTAAATTAATTCTTGATCAATACTAATTAAATATTATTATTCTTATTATTAATATATTAGAACTTATAATATATTAATAACCATAAGTGTCTTATTTCTCTCATTTAGTCTATCCACGTGCATGATGCCATGCAACCCAAATGGACCATGCCGGGTCGGGTCAAGTACATACCAAATATAGTTATAGACTTAGACATTAATCTAACACAACTATCACACAATTGATAGTACTAGTCCCCTTTATTTAATTAATGTCTTTTAGCAACAAAATTAATTCTTATTAATTATTGACTAATATTAATTAAACAATATGATTTCTCATTTAATATATTATTCTCATAATATATTAATAAATCATAATTAATCCTCTCTCTCCATAATTCATCATATCAAGTTGCTTTGGTGAAGGCAAACCAAAAGGACAATGCATCATCGGGTCAAGTACATACCAAAATAGTTATGGACTTAGACACTAATCCAACATTATTTTAGTCCAACACTTGGCATTCCGATTATATAATATCTTATAGTCATCAAGGTCCAATTATGGCCTAATTTTCTAAATTGGGCCCAAGCCTTTCCAATGGGCCTTATCCTAAAGCCCAATAATTTTCTTAGTCCATAAACATGTTCCCAATTGGCACACGAAGGTCCACAACAACTTAGTCTAGGAAATGGCCCAATAAGAACCCAAACACCTAAGCCCAAAAGAAGGCCCAACTTGAAGCCTAAGCATAATTAGGGTTTTTCACATAAAATGACGATTAGGGTTAAGTGTTCTTACTTACCCTATTAAGGACTTAATCCATTAAGTCCATCACCCCACTAGGCCAAACATAAAATGTAATCGGGTATAAGTCAAAATTTCAAATCCAACGGTCCAACGCGGGTCCCAACAAATACAAAACTCACATTCCCAAAATTAGGGTTTTCAACCAAATCACAAACCAATTAATCAAATAGTTAAGTTTTTACATGATTAAAGTCTTATAAGTCGGGTACCACCCACTACCACCTTGGGCAGTGGTAGTTGTTGATGGTTCACGGCGGCAGCCACTACCTCACGGTGGTGGTGGTCATGATCTTAGGCCATAACAATGCCAAAAGCACTCCAAACATCAATCCAAATGCACTCGAAAGCCCATAGCCACCGGAACTGGTGGCTAGCAGTGACGGAACGACGGCAGAAGGTGGCGGCCACCACCTCATGGTGGTGGTGATGTGTTTTCTTCGGTTTCCTAGCCAATAAAATCCATACAACATTAAACTCACGAATTATGCTTACACACACACACCAAATCACACACACAGCCATCCCCATGGTGGTTGGTAGCGGCAAAAGAGATGGCAGCCACCACCATGCCTCACGGTGGAGGTGGTTGCTTTTCCGGCCAAAAAATTGCTCATACCACAACAACACCAACAAAAATATATATACTAGACATACAAACCCACACACATGCACACAGCCACCTCCCACGGTGGTTGGTGGCGGCAAGCAATGGAAAAAGCGGCAAAAATAAATAGAAGCGATGACAACCACCATGGTTGGCTGCCATGGGGGTCTGCTAGCGTTCCAGCCAATTGCACCCGCCAAGCTACGCTGAAACATACACACATGGGTGAAAACACTCACCGAACCGATGTACTCCATTCTTGGAGGAGGGTGACGGTGGTGAGGCAGCGAACAGTCAGTAAAACATCACCGCAACATTGGTAGTGCCATGGCGTGTCCTTGGTGGTCTATCCTTGTCGGCGACAGTGTAGGGACGATTCCGAGTTCACAACGGAGAGGCGGCGGCTAGATAATTCCCCCGCGATGGTGGCTGAACAAGGCCTCCTAGGTTTAAGGTTACGGAACATAAAGGGTGACGGGTTATTATGCTCGCTACTTTGCAACTTTCACATGTTTACACTTCCAGTCCCTCCTCCTCTTATTCTTTTCAAATCAAATCTAAATATTACCATTCAACCCTCAGCATTCCAAAATCCTGTCAATTTAAGTCCAAATGATACCAAACACCCCCTGATTTATGAAAATCTTTGCAAAATAACTACATGAATTACACTTTAACCCCCGAAAGTCCAACTTATATCATTTGGCTCCCCGAAACCAACTCCCCGCTAAATATTATGGATTTTAGGGCTACTATAAAATAATATAAAATATAAATTTACAATGTGGGGTTCCAGGTTTATTATTTAATTACCCTATTTCAAACGGAATGTTACAACTCTCCCTCACTTAAATTAAATTTCGTCCTCGAAATCATTACTTACCACTCCTGACACACCAAAAACTTGAGCAACACGGTCACAACCACAAGCATACCCCAAGGCTTTCCAAGGTAACCAAAACCATCCCTCACAGGGTTCCACAACCCGAATATGAACGACTTTTTTGAAACATGATCACATCTACTCAATCTGAAATTTGAAGTCTCAAGATGGTCTGTCTCCCTGACAGTCCGCCACGCTTTAATCATTGCCGAATTCATTGCACTTATCTCCCAAATGGCTACTCATCTTCTGATAACTTGAGATTTCCCACTAGAAAAACAGAGCCACAGATCAAACTTACCTACAAAACACTTATACTTGACAGAAGGCTCAGATAATCCTTCAAGTAGAAGATTCATCCCTGCAACGGATAGACTCAAACGAGAGTTGCGCAACAGGGTCAAATCAACCACTTTGAGATTATTTAATCCAACTTCAAACAACTTAGCATATACTCTGAATACAAGCAACTCCACACACGAATCCCAAGTCACTGAACCCACTTCGACTCTTCTTGCTACCACTTCCTACTTTTCAGAAGCGGCTGAGACCTCTCGGATCCCACCTTTTCTGTCAACTACTTGAAACACCGGACACCTAACCGATTGTTGGGTCAAAAACTCACACATCAGTCCCACGTAACCTTCGTAAGATACCTCGTCTGACAATAATTGCCCTATCTATACCGCCAATCATGGCTTCTTCAATCATTTTGATATATCCGATGATGATAGGCTGACAACCTATCGCCACTGAACCCGATGAAAAAAGGTGAATGCTACCAAAATATTTGTAGTCTTACATCATACCCGGTCTCCTTCAACCCACCGTTTACTGAATCCAATTGTGTTGTGACCTACTCACAACCTTGTGAACTGGACCACCCTAGCCTAATTCATCTAAACGAATCCGTGAATGCCACAACTACCCTACAAATTTTCTGCACTTCCCACACTATCTGAACGCTTGTGAATGCTATGGCTCCCCACAGTCTTACAACACTTTCCACACCATCTGACTACTAGTGAATGCTACGGCTGCCACGCAGTCTTACAACACTTTCACCCCGACTGTCTACTAGTGAATACTATGGCTCCCCCGTAGTCTTACAACACTTTCACCCTAACTGACCATTAGTAAATGCTACGGATCCCCCGTAGTCTTCCAACTCTTTCACCCTAACTGTCCATTAGTGAATGATATGGCTCCTTCGTAGTCTTATAACACTTTCGCCCTAGCACAACCGCAACCTAATACCTTACCCTTAATCTAACAATTCGAAACGCACACAAAGTCGAGCACGTACTCGACCGAACACCCAAAATGAACTCAATTCATGACTGGAACCCCAAACTGATTCCCCAAATTCTGCTATCCAGCACCAAGAAGACGTGATTCACATGTTGGGAAGTTTTACCGAACTCAAACTCACACAACCCTCAAACCAAACAGCCACTTGGGCCACCTTCCTCCCTGACGGGGTGCGAAACTTATCCCAATTTCAAAACCGCTCTTGCTTCTGAATCCCGAGAAGATTCTCCCCCACTTTGAATCGTCTAAATTCTCAAAGCATACGAGAATTGAAGGATTCCCCAATCCTTCTTACCTTACGACGATTGAAATGTTGACTACCAACGATTACCCTTGCTAGTTGTGACATCCCTATTTTACAGCCAGAAAAGACCGATTTTTATTTATGCTTTATACAAATCAGAGCACTTCTTTTAATAAAAATGTTGCGGAATTTGTTCCCAAAAAACATGATAAATACGTTTTCAAAGCATTTCCGGAGAAATGTATATTTATTCATTTTAAAACCTTGGGATGTCATCATCAATACAGAAACATAAGCATGAACAGAACTTACATTCCTTTACACTAGTGATCTATATCTCTTTTAAATCTCTCAGTGTAAAGTAGCTTCGTATCGACACCTGAAAGACCCCAACTTTCGTATTTCTGAAAGACCCAAACTTTCATACTTCACAATATTATTACTCCAAAACATGCTACTTGCATATTCATAAAAGCAATATTTTACATTGATAAAGAGGTTACAACCTATTGGATACAAACCGACTATTACAAAATGTTATATATTACATAACTACCTAGGATATTGTAATTCAAACAAACATAAACTGAAGTACGAAAGTATTATTACAAACTATTCTAATTCTTTCAACAATATATGATTATACTGGTTACTTATCACCTGAAATTGTTAAACATTAATAGGGTAAGCGGTGACGCTTAGTGAGTTCAATAATAGATACAATATAATGTTATGTCATATATATACTTCAATATGGCAGAAGCAAAGAGAATCAACGAGCAACAAAGGCATATGTGAATCA
The DNA here is from genome assembly GCF_051521515.1 of Lactuca serriola. NCBI lineage: Eukaryota > Viridiplantae > Streptophyta > Magnoliopsida > Asterales > Asteraceae > Lactuca > Lactuca serriola. The sequence continues at coordinate 200,470,990 of NC_136413.1, read as the reverse complement.
TGTGTTAAGCTTTCTATATCAAATACTAACTTGATTCAAAGGTATACAATCAATGAGACATAACAATTTCCATACTTGGTATACATCAATAAAACTTCAGCCCAAATGGCACAAAAGACATAAGATTTCTGATTAATATCTAGGTAGATTTCAGGCTTATAGCCATGTCTAACCATTTGCCAACACCATAGAATAGAATTCATTCTCTTATGGAGACATGCTTTACATGGCCAGAGGCTACGTACCAGTACCACCGTGAATCTAAGTCCTTTCACTGATCACATAGTCAAAGGTATAACTTTGCTATTAAAAATAGCGAATAAAATAACACGGGAAAATAACTCGGAGTAGTAACACTGAAAAGCACATAGCACATATAACACATAACATACAATTGTTCCTATATATTGAACTCACCTTGAAATAACCGGGGTTAAAATATTGATTTGGGCAGCACTTCGGCTCTAAATATGACTTTTGGCAACGAAACCGGGGTTTTTAGTTGAAAACCGGACTTTATTCGGGCAGAGTTTCGACTTGAAAATAAGATTTTCTCGGGAACTTCGGGGTGTCGGGACTTGCTTCAGATGTTGGGAATGATAACGGAACTTTTGGGGGTTAAAAGTGGCTTAAATGGGTGAAAGAGGTTGTAAAAGAGTGAAAAGGAGCAAACATTTCCGGAGAATCTCGCTTACTATTTATAGTAGGCCGAAGCCTCGGAGTACGCTGGGCGTACGCAAGGTGTCACCAGCTCGAACTTTGGGCCTCGGACGTGGCTTCTATGTGGCGACCATGCGAAGACGGTAGACGTGGCTGACTCTGGACTGGATACGTGCGAGGTACGCTAGGCGTAGCCTCGTGTACGCGGGGGGTATGGCCTCGAATAAGATTTTGATTTTTCATTTATTTTTATTTAATAACTTCAAAAATTCATATCTTTTGCGTACGAACTCCGTTTTTGACGTTCTTTATATGCACGCATAGGTGAGAGTATACTCTACAAGTTTCGTTTGGACTCCATCGGCTAATTTTGACTTTATTTTTAATATTATTATTTTTAACAGACCGGGACAGGAAAATCCGTTAAAAATTCATAACTTCTTCATCCGACGTCCATTTTTGTCAGACTTTTTACCGTTGTACTACAAATGACAAGATCTTCAATTCTCATTTAGGTTCTGTTGGCTAAAAATCACTCGATCTAAAATTTGAGTTTTTAGCTGTCTACTGCTAAGCTGAAACTTGTAAAAATCATAACTTCCTCATATGAAGTCAGATTTTGGCGTTCTTTTTATCGAACTTCTCGGTTTAACAAATACTACGACTTTTATTTAGATCACTAAGGCTAAAAAGTAGTTTATCAAAAACTCACTTTTTACGTCATTCGGCGTCGTGTCGGTTTTGTCGTGAATCTTTGATTGGTCATAACTTCTTCGTTATAACTCGGATTTCGATGAGGTTTTCGTCTACAAGTTTCTAACGATATTACTTACAACTTTCAATAATAAAATTTTACTTATTTCAAATTTTATATTTTCGCTGAATTTCACTATTTGGCTTTTAATTGGAATCTCATAAGACTTCCAATATTTTATGAGTGATTCTAAACATAGTTTTACTTCATATCTAGTAAAAACCATCTGTTAGAACTCAACACTCAATTTCACATAGTATTTCACAATTTTATTCATTACAAAACATGTATGTTACAACACCTGTGATACTAATAAGCTTGAGTGGGCCAGGTTGGGAAACCTAGTGAGTACATAGGGTTTTCAGCCCATAATAATATAATTATTATGCTTAAACATAAACAATCAACCCAAATACCCATCCCCATTATCTTCCTTACTCTTACGGATCTAACCTAAGAATCATCTATCCTGCATTTGTTCATTTCGAAGCCCATTGCTTCTAGGGTTTATATGATAGGCACTAAGTCCACAGCTACCAATGCTTGTTCGTAAAGCACTAATTCCATAGCTGCTAAAGTTCATTCATCGGGTACTAAATCCATAGCTACCAGTGTTCATCTAATAGGTACTAAATTCATAGCTACCAACGTTTATCTAACAGGTACTAAGTCCATAGCTACCAACGTTTATCTAACGGGTACTAAGTCCATAGCTACTAGTGTTTATTCAATTGGCACTAAGTCCATAGATGTCGATGTTATTTCTTAGGCAGTAAGTCTATAGCTGCCCATGTTCACTCATATCATCCTTCATCTCTCATCTTTCATGTACCCATGTTTTACCCAACATATTCGTAGATATAAAATACATATACAGTTTAAATCATTTAAAACTTGTATAAAATCGTTCATCCAACATACATAACAAGTATACATATAATATGCACACATAGCACGTAATTTATATAAAATACTTCATATCTATGTGTAAGATGAAAGTAACTATGCACTCACCTGATAAGGTGGTGATTCGGCACTCGGACAACACTTCGTTACTGTTAAAACAATTTCCCTCGGACAAAACCTAATATCATTACCACTAGAGTTTAGTCTAACGTTCACCGAGACTAATTAATAGTCTAGATATTATTACAATTATATAAGCGTTAAACAATATTCTTTACCCACTATGTGCAGACAGGGGCCAGACATGGAACATCGGAGGGCAAGATTATTTTGGCATTTAGCACTTCTGAATCCAACAACCCAAGCGGCCCTCCAAACCAGATTCCCCGTACCACAAGTGGTTAAAAAGATATTATAACGACACTTATATAACTCATAATAATAACCCAAATACTCATTATAAGATCCTAATAACATTATTATGTTGAAAGATAAGTTATACGAAAGATAGGTTAAGCATAACTCACTTACAACGGTTTTCTCGAAAATCGGGTTTCGTCGGAGCAGTGTTCCCAAGCCGAAAGGATCTTTTCTTGGGGCTTCCTTCGGGTGCTAGGGGGTTTACCTAGGCTTAGGGGGGTTAGAGAGAGAGAGAGAGAGTATAGAGAGAGAAAGAGAGGGTAAAAGATGTGAGGAATGAGCTTCCCCCGACCCTCTATTTATAGGCTGTTTGGGGCGAATTCGCATCGTGAAACTTCAATTCACGTTGGGAACTTGCGTAGGCTCTAAGGCTTCGCCTGGTGCTGACACGTGACATCGCACACATGGTGGAAATCATCCGATTTTCAAAAATTCATAACTTTCGCATAAGAGATCCATTTTCGATGTTCTATATATCCACGCGTAGGCAAAAATAAGATCTACAACTTTCATTTTGACTCCATCGGCTAATTCTCGGCCGATCTTAAATTTAACAGTACGATAATATTATACTGTTAAATGTCCGCGTAAAATTCATAACTTCTACATACAAACTCTGTTTTCATCTGTCTTTTTACCGTTGAGTTCTTATTAATGAGATATTCAACTCTCATTTAGGTCACGTAGGCCAAAAACCGCTCGATCTAAAATTCGAGTTTTGGGTCATGCATTGATATGTCAAATCTTAGAAAATTCATAACTTCCTCATACGAAGTCAGATTTGTGCGTTCTTTTTATGGACACTCTCGTTTTAACATACTCTACGACTTTCGTTTAGATTACTAAGGCCAAAAAGTCCTCTATCGTAAATTCACTTTTTACGATTCCCGGTGCCGTGTCGGTTTTGCCATAAAACTTCGACGGACCATAACTTCTTCGTTATAACTCGGATTTCGGGGTTCTTTATATGTACAGAACCCTTGTAACATATACTACCACTTGGTTAAGATTATTCCTTCTAAATAATATTCCATCAAAAACTCATTTTTGATGCTTATTGTTTCTAAATTTATTAGTCCGGATCTACGGGCGTTACACTAGTGATCCATTACTAGCCAACTAAAAGACCGCACACTCGCTGAAGACTAGATGAACACTTGCCGAATCCCAACAAAACTGATAATCCCAACACTTTGAAATGATACTACACTCAAATATTGAAACCCAAATGACAGATGCTTAGACCAAGCCTCAGCAATAAACCACTTCCCTTAGCGACCCTATAAGACAATCTGAGCACAATGACTGAAACCGCTGAATCCTGACGATGGTGGATAACCACTATTCTTAACCCTGACCGCAAATTTCAATAGATCCCATAAGAACTCAGCAGTTAAGCGTGCCCGGGCGAGGACAATTCAGGGATGGGTGACCTCCTGGGAAGTTTTCGTGCTAGGAGCACAATGTAACACCCGTGTTCATGGGCTTGTCATTAATAGCAATGTAAAAGTCTAGGTTAACCCTTGTAACCCATTATGAAATAATAAGAATATATTATTTGAGTATTATGTGTTTTATGCTTAATTACTTAATTGTGTGGCTTAAATGAATTAAGAATAAAAATATGAGTTAAAATGAAATGTTAGATAAGCCCGATATCAATACATGAAGACGTAGTGGTCATGACGAGGTTTCTGAATATATAAAGAATGCCGAAATCCGAGTTATAACGAAGAAGTTATGACCTGTCGAAGTTTCGCGACAGAACCGATACGGCACAACGCGACGTAAATAGTGAATTTACGATAGAACGATATCTAGCCTTAGAGATATAAAGGAAAGTTATAGAATATGTTAAACCGAGAGTGTGCATGAAAAGAAAGTCTAAATTTGACTTAGTATGAGGAATTTATGATTTTTCGATGTTTCGACTTAGCAGTATGCAGCCCAAATCTCGGAATAGAGATCGAGTGATATTTGGCTGAAACAATCTAAACGAGAATCGAAGATCCCATTGATAGTAGTCCAACGGTAAAAGGACAGACGAAAACGGACGTCGGATGAAGAAGTTGTGAATTTCTAACGGAGTTTTCCTATCTCGGCCTACTAAAAATAAAATAATAAAAATAAAATTCAAAATTAGTCGACGGAGTCTAAACGAAAGTTGTAGAGCATAATCTCACCTACACATGGATATAAAGAATGTCGAAAACGGAGAGCGTAATCGAAAGTTATAAATTTATAAAGTTCGAGACACACATCCCAAAGTGGGAACGCCCCATGTTCAATTGGGGAACGCCCTGCGTTCAGTGCTTGGCTCCAAATTGGCCACGTCGATGCTAACTCAACGGATAAGGGATAGGATCGGAACCCCGCTCCTACAGCCCGCGTTCGTAGGGAACGCCCTGCGTTCCTTTGGGGAATGCCCTGCGTTCGCGACAGACTTCACCCTATAAATAGATCACAAAGGGCAGTCGTTTGTGTTTGCCAAATCTCTTCTCTCTCCCCCTTATTTCATCGATCTACGTGCAAATTATACCCCTGAAGCCTCGGTATCATTCTCAAGACCCGAAGCAAGTCCCGAAGCCCCTAATATCTCGAGAAATAAAGTTACCACGCCAAAACTCTGCCCGAGAGAAGCCCGGTTTTTGTGAAGATCTCCCGGTTTCACGTAAGGAATACTACTCTTAAAGTCGTGGTGCTGTCTGATCATCTTCTGATCAAGTGAGTGTATATTCCCTTTCTTCTAACACATAGATATGAAGTATCTGCTTTAGAATACGTGTTACGTGTATATAAATATACATGTATATATATGTTATCTGTTTATTTGGAATGAGTATTGAATGAGTATCTTATCAGTTTTTAAGTTGCATATGAATGCATATGTATGTGGTTATCTATAAAATGTTGGGTAGAACTTGGGTAGATAGTTGATGTGTGATAAACTGATGAGAGGCCTCGATGTGATTGTGATCTAGTTGTCCAACAGAATATGGATGATGACCACAGACTTTTCTAGACAGTTTAGTGGAATGCTTGCAGACTCATAACCTGTAGGTGTAGTGAACTTGGATGTTCATTTGTTGTATTCTATCCCCCTCATGGTTTCCTTTAGGACATTTATTGTTGAGGAAGCCCCTTTTGCAGTAATGTCCGTCTCGATGAAATTCCTAGACTAGGTCACTTGTGATAGTTGTTGTTTTAGGGACGTAAAGTGAGGATAACGGGAATGGGTAATCGGGTTATTGTTGGTTGGTGAAATTAAATATAATTATTTATTGTGGGTTGAAAACCCTATATGTTCACCAAGATCCCAAGCCTGACCCACTAAGTTTATTTGTATTACAGGTAATGGCGTGAGGGCATAAGATGGATGAATCATCAAGTTATTTTGTTTATAAACCTGTATATGTATATAACTGTTGTATGGCTTGTAATATGTTGTTTATGCTTTTTGGTCTGTATCGGAACATGACATCCCGAGTTTTGATTATATAATGAAAATACATTTCTTTATGAAATGCTTTGGTAAATATTATTTTATCATATTTTGTTTTGGGAACAAATTACGCAACTCTTTTAAATTAAAAGGATTTACTCTGAAATTATTTTAAAAGTATAAATGAAACCGGTCTTTTATGGCCGATATTTTTGGGATGTCACAGTTGGTATCAGAGCATTAGTTTAAGTGAATTAGGAATTTGTAGGATTTCTAGACTTAAACTTATAGTGCTAAGTGAAGTTTGTGAGATGTGTGTCTGTATATTTTAAACACGAGCACTAGTTTATTTTAGGAAAAATTGCCTAAAGTGATTTTATATGCTAAATGTTGTACGGTTGCCATATATGATGTTATTTGTTCGGATCTACGGTTTGTTGCCAACCGAATCTGAAAAACTTATGTGTTTAGGATTCTAAGCGTATGTATACGATATTAGAACTAGCATGTAATCTTTTTGAGTAATAAGGATGATTTGAATATTTATCATGAATGAGGATCTAATTTCACCTTATTTGGTGTATAGATCAAAAATGGTGAGAACGAGGAGTGGAATTGGAAATGTTGATGAAAACAGGAATCAAATACTTGTGACAGAACAAGTAGTTGTTACAGCAACAACACCTGAGCCAATGACTATGGCTGGTGTGCAAGTGGCGATTCAAACTATGTTGGATCGCCAAATGGAAGAAACGAGGCGTCTGCTTCGACAGAATCGTGAAGAACTGTCAATTCACGTGGAAGAGCCCGAAGTTAATGGAAGGCAGTCTGAAGGTGAGAACTTTAGTGGGATAATTGGTCAAGACAACCCACCGATAGTTCGACAAAACAACCAAGATGGAGGGAATAATGGACTGTGATGCAAGTACAAGGACTTTTTGACTTGAAAGCCATCGACCTTAACTGGAAAGGAGGACCCGATCGGAGTGATGGACTGGATCTCCGAAATGGAGTTAGCATTCATGACTTGTGGCTGCAGAGGCAAGTTGCAGACCACGTTCGCAGTGCGTTTGTTCATGGGTTGAGTCGTTCACTGGTGGAACACTCCGGGGATGACCCTAAGCCCTAATGAACCACTGCAATTGACATGGGTAGAGTTCTTGGTGCAGTTCAAGCGCAAGTTCTGCTTGGCCCAAAATCTATTAGAGTTGGAGAACAAGTTTTTGACATTAACAAAGGGCAGCATGTCAGTTGATGAATACACACACGCCTTCACAGACAAGATGGAGTTTGCTTTGCGCATCGTCACAGATGAGTTGACAAAAGTGGACCGGTATGCAAAGGGACTCCCATGGGAGTACGAGGCGCCAGTACGTCAGGCACATACTCTAGAGGCAGCTATTTGGGCCGCCAAGTCTGTTGAGAACATGATCAAGGGGAGAACCGCCAACAAAGTTGAAATTGGTGAAAATAGGAACTTTGATGGAGCATCAGTTTCCAACAAGAAAAACAAATTTTCGAAGTCTGATTCAAAAAGGTTTGGAGGAGGAAAAGGAAGCGAAGCAAAAAGGTGTGAAAAGTGCAAGAAGAAGCACTCAGGGAAATGTAGTGAGGATGTGACCTGCTACAAGTGTGGGAAGACGGGGCATTACACCAATGAATGTCCATCTAACAAAAGGGTGTGTTTTGGGTGTAACGAAGAGGGGCACGTTTTGAAGGGCTGTTCGAGGAAGAAGGAGGTAGCAAAACCTAACATTCCGCCAAAGCCAAAAGCAAGATCCTTCCATATGACACTGGAAGCTGATAAGGACGAAACTTATGTTACTTCAGGTACCTTTCTCGTAAACGAATTGTCTACCCAAATTTTGTTTGATTCTGGAGCCAATTACTCATTTATATAGCATGAATTTGTTAGAAAACTAGCTTTGCATGTTGATAAACTAGATAATGCCTTATTATTCGAAGTTGCTAGTGGCAAGTTTATACATGTTAGCCATCTTATGAAAAACATCTTCATTGATTTAAATGGGAATAAGTTCCACGAGGAATTATTGCCTATCGAGCTGAATGGTTTCGACATCGTGCTTGGAATGGATTGGCTTAGTGCCAATGACGCTGAGATATTGTGCAAGAAGAAGATAGTCAAAGTAAACCCGTCTGGGAAAGAGTCGTTTATGGTGTATGGAGATAAACGTAGAGTAAATTCTGGAATCATTTCATTGATGAAATCCAGAAAGTTTTTGGCCAAAGGATGTACATCGTATCTAGCATTCATAATTGATGCTAAGAAAGAGAATAAGAAGGTGCAGATCATTCCGGTGGTGTGTGATTATCCAGAAGTATTTCCCGAAGATCTTCCGGGATTACCACCTGATAGACAAATGGAGTTCAGAATAGATTTGATACCAGAAACGACGCCAATTGCAAAAGCACCTTATCAATTAGCACCAACGGAGATGAAGGAGCTTATGATGCAACTGCAAGAGTTATTGGACAAAGGTTTCATTAGACCTAGTTCATCGCCTTGGGGAGCTCCGGTGTTATTTGTAAAGAATAAGGACGGGAGCATGGGAATGTGCATCGATTACAAAGAGCTGAATAAGGCAAAAATAAAGAATAGATATCCGTTGCCAAGGATTGATGACCTGTTCGATCTGCTACAAGACTCAAGTTATTTTTCAAAGATCGATATGAGGTCAGGATATCATAAGCTGAAGGTGAAAGCGCAGGATATAGAGAATACTGCATTCAGAACGCGATATGGACACTACGAGTTTTTGGTTATGTCGTTTAGACTAACCAATTCTCCAGCAGCCTTCATGAATGTAATGAACATAGTTTGTAATCCGTTCCTTGATAAATCTGTGATAGTGTTCATAGATGACATTCTAATTTATTCGAAGAGCCAATAAGAGCATGGTAGACACTTGCGAGAAGTGTTGGAACTCTTGAAGAAGGAGAAGATGTATGCTAGGTTCTCAAAATGTGATTTTTGGATTAGAGAAGTCCAATTCTTGGGTCACGTGGTCAACCAAGAAGGTATAATGGTTGACCCAACAAAGATTGAGGTTGTGACGAAGTGGGAGAAACTGAATAGTCCCACGGAGATCCGAAGCTTTTTGGGATTAGTCGGGTATTACCGAAGGTTTATCCAAGGCTTTTCTTCGATCGCTACTCCATTAACAACTTTGACCTACAAAGGAGCCGCTTATGCGTGGAGTGATAAGCACGAGGAAGCATTCGAATTGCTAAAGAAGAAGCTATGTAAGGCACCGATTTTATCTCTACCCGACGAAGTTGAAGATTTCGTTGTTTATAGCGATGCGTCTGGGGTTGGTTTGGGTTGTGTTTTGACCTAAAGATATAAGGTGATCGCATATACGTCTCGACAGTTGAAAGAGCATGAAAAGAACTACCCGACTCATGACTTGGAGTTGGCAGCGGTAGTTTTCGCTCTGAAGATATGGAGGCATTACCTCTATGGCACGAAGTGCAAACTGTTCACTGATCATAAGAGTCTTCAATATGTCTTTAGTCAGAAAGAATTGAACATGAGGCAGCGACGCTGGCTAGAATTACTTAAAGACTACGACTGTGAGATACTTTACCACCCCGGTAAAGCAAATGTTGTTGTTAATGTTCTCAGTCGGAAACTCAATCTTGAAAGAAAAGGGCCAAGAGCGTTGAGAATAGAAGTTGTCTCGACAATTGTGGAGAGTATAATGAAAGCTCAAGAAGAAGATTTAGAGAAGAACGACCGAAAGGAGGAACGTTTGCGTAAAACGTTAGTGTTCGGTACAAACAGTTGTGGACTAAAGGTATTCCAAGATCGTATTTAGGTACCTAAGTTAGAAGGAATAAGAGATGTTCTGATGGAAGAAGCTCACAAAACCATATACTCAATTAATCCTGGCAGCACTAAAATGTATAGAGACCTGAAACCCTATTACTGGTGGCCAACGATGAAGCTTGATATTGCAAAGTACGTGGCGGAGTGTGTGACCTGTGCGAGAGTCAAGGCGCAACATCAGAAACCATACGGGAGTTTAGAACCTTTACATGTGCCTATTGGTAAATGGGAAGATGTTGCTATGGATTTTGTCACTAAACTGCCCAGAACAAAGAATGATCACGACATGATTTGGGTGGTTGTTGATCGTTTCACTAAGAGTGCGCATTTCATAGCAGCCAATGAGAAATGGTCTATGTATAAGCTTGCGAATTCTTACGTGAAGGAAATTATGAGGATTCACGGTGTTCTATTAACAATTATGTCAGATCGTGACAACCGTTTCACCCCGCGATTTTGGAAAAGTCTACAAGAGGAATTGGGTACCAAGTTGTGTTTGAGTACAGCTTACCATCCACAGATTGATGGTCAGAGCGAATGAACGATACAAACGCTTGAAGATATACTGAGAGCGTGTACCCTGGAATTCCAAGGTAACTGGGATGAACATTTACCTTTGGTAGAATTCTCCTACAATAATAGTTTCCACTCGAGCATAAAGATGACACCTTATCAAGCTATGTACGGACAAAAATGTCGTACGCCGTCTTGTTGGCTTGAGGCTGGGGAAAAGCAGTTTATAGGACCGGAAATAGTCCATCAAACTACTGAAAAGTTGAAAATAATTAGGGAGAGAATGTTAGCAGCTCATGATCGTCAAAAGAGCTATGTTGACAATAAGAGACGACCGATGACTTTTGAAGTCGGGGATTCGGTTTTGCTTAAAGTCTCACTGTGGAATGGACTTATAAGATTTGGTAAAAGGGGAAAGTTAAGTCTATGGTAAACTGGACCGTTTAAAGTTCTTCATAGGGTTGGGAACCAAGCTTACAAGCTCGAATTACCCGAAGAACTGAATGAAATTCATAACACTTTCCATGTGTGTTATCTGAGGAAGTTCACGGGGGAAGTTCCCAACATGATTCCACTTTCGGAGTTGAGAATTAATGAAAACAAGAGGTTGATGGAAGAACCAGAGACAATTGTTGAACGAAAGACTAAGAAGTTACGACGCAAGATGGTCGAGTTAGTGCTTGTCCGTTGGAAACATAGGAATGGTCCAAATCTCACCCGGGAGAAGGAGAGTGACATGATGAGTCGCTATCCGCATTTGTTTGCTGATTTGTGATTCCGGGGACGGAATCATCCTAAGGTGGAGAGAATTGTAACGCCCGTGTTTCTGGGCTTGTCATTAATAGCAATATAATAGTCTAGGTTAACCCTTGTAACCCATTTTGAAATAATAAGAATATATTATTTGAGTATTATGTGTTTTATGCTTAATTACTTAATTGTGTTGCTTAAATGAATTAAAAATAAAAATATGAGTTAAAATGAAATGTTAGATAAGCCCGATATCGATACATGAAGACGTAGTGGTCGTGACGAGGTTTTCGAATATATAAAGAATGTCGAAATCTGGGTTATAATGAAGAAGTTATGACATGTCGAAGTTTCGCGACAGAGCCGGTACGGCACAGCACGACGTAAATAGTGAATTTACGATCGAGTGATATCTAGCCTTAGAGATCTAAAGGAAAGTTATAGAATATGTTAAACCGAGAGCGTGCATGAAAAGAAAGTCTAAATCTGACTTAGTATGAGGAAGCTATGATTTTTCGAAGTTTCGACTTAGCAATATGCAGCCAAAATCTCGAAATAGAGATCGAGTGATATTTGGCCGAAATAATCTAAAGGAGAATCGAAGATCTCGTCGATAGTAGTCCAACGGTAAAAGGACAGACGGAAACGGACGTCGGATGAAGAAGTTGTGAATTTATAACGGAGTTTTCCTGCCTCGGCCTACTAAAAATAAAATAATAAAAATAAAAGTCAAAATCAACCGACGAAGTCTAAAAGAAAGTTGTAGAGCATGATCTCACATACGCGTGGATATAAAGAACATCGAAAACGGAGATCGTATGCGAAAGTTATAAATTTTTGAAGTTCGGGGCATGCATCCCAAAATGGGAACGTCCCGCATTCAGTGCTTGGCTCCGGATTGGCCACGTCGATGTTGACTCAAGGGATAAGGGATAGGATCGGAACCCCGCTCCTACACACCGTGTTCGAAGGGAATGCCCTGCGTTCCTTTGGAGAACGCCCTACGTTCGCGACAGACTTCACCCTATAAATAGATCATAAAGGGCAGCTATTTGTGGTTGCCAAATCTCTTATCTCTCCCCCTTATTTCATCGATCTATGTGAAAATTATACCCCGAAGCCCTTATATCATTCCCGAGACCCGAAGCAAGTCCCGAAGCCCCAAATATCCCAAGAAGTAAAGTTTCTAAGCCGAAACTCTGCCTGCGAGAAGCTCAGTTTTTGTGAAGATCTCCCGGTTTCACCGAAGAAATACTACTCTTAAAGCCGTAGTGCTGTCCGATCATCTTCTGATCAAGTGAGTGTATATTCCCTTTCTTCTAACACATAAATATAAAGTATCTGCTTTAGAATACGTGTTACATGTGTATAAATATATGCGTATATATATATATATATGTTATCTGTTTATTTGGAATGAGTATTGAATGAGTATCTTGTCAGTTTTTAAGTTGCATATGAATGCATATGTATGTGGTTATCTACAAAATGTTGGGTATAACTTGGGTAGATAGTTGTTGTGTGATAAACTAATGAGAGGCCTCGATGTGATTGTGATCTAGTTGTCCAACAGAATATGGATGACGACCACGTACTTTTCTAGACAATTCAGTGGAACGTTGGAAGACTCATAACATGTATGTGTAGTGAACCTGGGTGTTCATTTGTTGTATTCTATCCCCCTCATGGTTGCCTTTAGGACATTTATTGTTGAGGAAGCCCCTTTGCAGTAATGTCCGTCCCGATGAAATTCATAGACTAGGTCCCTTATGATAGTTGTTGTTTTAGGGATGTAAAGTGAGGATAACGGGAATGGGTAATCAAGTTATTGTTGGTTGGTGAAATTAAATATAATTATTTATTGTGGGTTGAAAACCCTATATGCTCACCAGGCTCCTAAGCCTAACCCACTTAGTTTATTTGTATTACAGGTAGTGGCGCGAGGGCATAAGATGGATGAATTATCAAGTTATTTTGTTTATAAGCATGTATATGTATAGAACTATTGTATGGCTTGTAATATGTCGTTTATGCTTTTTGGTCTGTATCGGAACATGACATCTCGAGTTTTGATTATATAATGAAAATACATTTCTTTATGAAATGTTTTGGTAAATATTATTTTATCATATTTTGTTTTGGGAACAAATTCTGCGACTCTTTTAAATTAAAAGAATTTACTCTGAAATTATTTTAAAAGTATAAATGAAACTGGTCTTTTCTGGTCTAGATTTTTGGGATGTCACACCCAAAGCGGACAATATTGTGATACGTGCCAGAGGGGGATGTTACAAATGGTATCAGAGTTGGGGTACAGGTCGATGTGTTCGATGGGGACGTCGAAACCTATATTGGGGGGTGAATGTGGGTTGCACCTGATCCCACATCGGCTTGGAAGGAGAACGAAACATTTTCTTATAAGGGGTTTGGATAAATTCCTTGTCACAACGCCTTTTAAACCGTGAGGGTAGCAGATCCGATAAGAGCCCTACAGTTAAGCATGCCCGGGCGAGAACAATTCAGGGATGGGTGACCCCCTGTGAAGTTTTCGTGTCGGGAGCGTAAAGCGGACAATATTGTGATACGTTCCATAGGGGGTGTTACAAACTCATTGTTTGCTCATATACATACAAACTAGCTTACTTATTATAACAACGAACTTTGTTTCTCATTACAACAGCAAACTTTTATCACTATAAACTTATTTACTTGTCTTAGCAATGAACTTATATGCTCTTTGTAGCAACAAACTTGTTTGCTCATTATAGCAATGAAACTTGTTTACTTATTTTAACAACAAACTTTATTTCCCATGAGAATATGAACGTTGCATCTCATTTGGGCAACATACTCTATTTCTCATGATAACAACGAACTTGTTTATGAAAAATTATTTACTTATTTTAGCAATATACTTTTATTTATGGAAACTTCTATCAAAACTCCGATTACGATTCATGAAATCGATATTATTTTTTGTTGGAATAGTGTCTAAGCCCGTAACTATATTTGGTATGTACTTGACCTGGTTGTGCATGGTCCTTTTGGGTTGCCTTCTCCAAAGCAACTTGACAAGGTAATTTAAGGAGAAAGAGAGAAGTATTATGATTTATTAATATATTATAAGAATAATATATTAAAGGAGAAATCATATTTATTTAATTAGTATTGGTCATAAATTAATTAAGAATTAATTTAGTGGTCAAAAGAGATTAATTGAATAAAGGGGTATAAACTGTCAAATGTGTGATAGTTGAGCTTTTAGGTTAAGGAATCTAATGGGCTTAAGGGGGAACGAAATTATGATGGGTAACCATCATATTTTCGTCCAAGGGCCTTATTCCAGAAGGTTCCATGGGCTGCTTGGTGGCTAAGTTGTCCATTAGGGTTTAGAGTGAAACCCTAGTAACCTGTAAGTATAAATATGACCCCTAGGGCATAAATTCGGCTACCACTTGATTCTAAGAGTACCCTAGGCCGAATTCTAGCCTTCCTCTCCCTCTCTCATATTGCCTTCTTGCTTGTGGGGTTTGTGAACCATTAGAGGAGTTGCATTTGTGACTCTAGGCTCAAAAGAAGAAGATATACAAGATCTAAGCCAACAATTGAAGAGGTAAACATCTAGATCTGATTCTGTATGTTAGTTTTGTTGTTTATATGCTAGATTAGGGGTTGTAAGTCTTGGAATCAAAGCATGTTCAATAGTGAAACCTAGATCCAAGCATTAGGGTTTGTATGAGCACATAGGAATGTTTCTTATGCATAAAACCCATCAGTGGTATCAAAGCTTTGATTGGTTTCAGTTGTATGTGATGCTTAACTGCTTTAATAGCTGGAAATACGTTTTTTTGGTCCCTGCCCGACTCAACTCGGCGAGTCAGTACATGGACTCGGCGAGTTGGCCCTGACTCGGCGAGTCTCTTCGTCAGAAGGAGGGATTTTCGGGTTTTGGCTGCTGTTTTGACTTGGACTTGATGCTTAATTTGTTTTATGAAGTTAAAATCCGAATTTTATCTAAATTAAGTGTTTATCCTTGCCAATAGAGTAGATAATTTCAAATCTTTTTAAATATTAGTTATTTATGTGATAAATATGGATTATTTAAAAGTTATTTGGTAATTATCTAATTAAGATTAGGTCAAATATAGATAATTATGAAATTAATTGGTTAATTTGAATTATTTGTTATTTGATCCCTTATGTTTTGAAAAGTTCAAATACTTGCCCTCAAGTTTTGAAATTTGAGTTTTGTAATTAAAAGTTTAATTTTGAATAATTTAAATTTCAAACCCTTAGAATTTTACAAGTTTAAAATTCAACCCTATACTATTATATATTATTACAAGCTTAATTAATTAATTAATTTATATATATATATATATATATATATATATATATATATATATATATATATATATATATGTATATATGTATAACTTAAATGCTAGTCTTACCGTTAGTAGGCCTCATTCATGAAGCCGGTCTATAAGGTGGGTATAAGGTTGCTGTCTATAAAATGGCGCTTAATGGGTGTACACTCACACATATCGCTTGCTTGACTGGTGGAGGGTCGTTAGCCGAACGGGTAGGATAGGGCAACCCTCTCCTCATTAAAAGTATAATGTTGAATATAAAGTAACTACATGTTTTTTACAAATTCCCATTCCTAGTTACTTTAGGGTAAAATGTGAAAATGATGCTAATCCATGGAATTACACTTCGTACCCTTGTCAAACGTTGATGGAGCGCGTGTGGTTAACCGACACATCAATTTGGGGATGACATAGGTAGCGAAGGGTGACTCGATGTTTGTCATAGATCAATGGAGCGTGTGTGGTTTACCGGCACATTGATTAGGTGATAAAGACATTGAGTGCACCATGTTAATTCGCATGGTTATTCACAAATTTGTTTGCGATCCTCGACATCCCAGTCGCAAATTTGAAATGCATATCGAGATTTAAACATGCCATTGAAAAGTTCAATGAATCTCAAAGATCTAGGAGTTTTCAATACATTTAAAACCTAAATTGCCTTTTCGTTTTTCATGGTGAGAATTAGTGAATCGTCATTCACTTACCTTCAAATTATTTACTTTTAGAGTACGGCATCCCTTTCTAAGTTGTATATAATGTTGTTGGATCCTAGCCCTAATTTCTCATTTGGGTGTTTAATTAGGGATTCATTTCTAATCAAACTTTTTTCCTTTCTTTTTCAGATGTCTGCTAACAACAACAACAACAACGCTTCTGAGTCATTCTCGTTGATGAACTTGTGTCAGAAAGTGACATTTGATGGTTCAAACTTCAACGAGTGGATGAGGTATATCCGCATGATCACACGCTACGAGGACAAAGAATATGTCCTCGATGAAAAGCTTGAGAAGATCATCCCAGATGTTGCTACTCCTGAGGAATTGGCCGCCTTTGAGGCCCATGAGCGTGATGCCACGAAAGTTCACTGCATCATGCTGGCCACCATGAACCTCGAACTCCAAAAGTCCTATGAGGACATGTATCCATATGAAATGCATCGGGATTTGCTGGACAGGTATCACCAGAGCGCGAGGCAAGAGCGCTATGAGATCATTACTAACATGATCACCGCTAAGATGGGGAGTGGAGAATCCCTAACCTCTCATCTGCAGAGAATGCAGAGGTATGTTGATCGTCTTCTCAAACTTAATGTTAAGTTTGATGAGGATTTGGCTATCGACATAATCCTCCACTCCTTGCCCTCCTGCTACAATCAGTTTAGGATGACATACCATATGAACAAAGAGGAGGTCTCCTTGAGCAAGCTCCAAGGACTCTTGAGGACTGCTGAGAGCAACCTCAAAGAAAAATCCGTTGCACCATCCCCTGCTGTGGCCGCTCCTGTGATGGCGATAAGTCAAGGAAAGGGTAAAAAGAGGAAGGCTCCATGTAAGAGCCACCATAAGGGGAAACCCCGTGATGGTTCGCCCTCAAGTGGGACCAAAGCGGGCTCTGCTAAACCCTCTTCCGATCCAAAAGAAGCAGAGTGCTTCTATTGCCACCAAAAGGGCCACTGGAAGCGAAGCTGCCCACAATATCTGCAGGACATAAGAGATGGGAAGATCAAGCCCACATTTGCAGGTATGTATTCTATTAAATCTAATAACTCATCATTTGCTACTTCATGGGTTCTTGATACAGGGTGTGGTTACCACATCAGTTCTGATATGCAGGGCTTAAAAAGAAGTAGGGAGATGGAACATGGAAAGATGAACCTGATTATGGGAAACAGAAGATCGTCGCCTGTGACCAAAGTCGGTGTTTATTCTTTAGTGTTGAGTAATGGGTTAGGAATAGATTTAGAGAATTGCTGTTATTCTCCAGATATGGCAAGAAACATTATTTCTTTTCACGGGTTGTTTAGACAAGGTTTCAGATATTCTTTTGATAATAGTAATGGTTCTATCAATGTTTATTTGAATGGTGTGTTTTATTTCAATGCATTACCTTGTAATGAGATTTATGAATCTGTGATGATTGTTGATAATTTTGGAAATAATGTTTTGAATATTGATTCGTCTACTAGTCTAGACAAAGCATGCTTGTGGCATTGTCGCCTTAGCCATGTCAACAAGAAACGCATAGCCCAACTCCAAAAGGATGGAGTGTTGGAATCATTCGACCTTAGGGATGATGACACGTGTGAGTCTTGTTTACTTGGGAAGATGACCAAGTCACCCTTCACTGGCACTTGTGAAAGGGGTGAAGGTTTATTGGATCTCATACACACCGATGTGTGTGGGCCCTTTAGATCCACCACAAGGGATGCTTGCCGCTTCTACGTGGCTTTTACAGATGATTATAGCAGATATGGATATATCTACTTGATCAAGCAAAAGTCGGAAACCTTTGAAAAGTTCAAAGAGTTTAAGAATGAAGTGGAGAATCAGCTGGGCAGGAAAATCAAGATGCTTCGGTCAGACCGAGGAGGAGAGTACCTAAGTCTTGAGTTTCACGACTATCTAAAAGAATGCGGAATCATTTCGCAATTGACGCCTCCGAGAACGCCACAATTGAATGGTGTGGCTGAGAGACGTAATCGGACCTTGTTGGACATGGTTCGTTCTATGATGAGTCGGACTTCGTTACCAATAGCTTTCTGGGGGTATGCCTTAGAGACTGTGGCCCACATACTTAACTTAGTTCCCACCAAGAAGGTTTCCAAGACTCCTCACGAGATGTGGACAGGGAAGGCTCCCTCGTTGGCACATATCAAGGTTTGGGGTTGCGAGGCTTTCGTAAGACGAGAGACTCACGACAAACTAGAACCTCGTAGTGAGAAGTGTTATTTCATCGGCTATCCGCAAAAGTCTTTTGGCTACCTTTTCTATAGACCGAGTGACAATGTTGTCTTCGTTGCTAGAAGAGGAGTTTTCCGAGAAAGGGAATTGATAGGCCAAGAAGACAGTGGGAGGCAAATTGAACTTGAAGAGATTCAAGATCAAAGCGATGAAGGAACCTCGGACACTGGCACTCAACTTGAGGAGGAAACTCCTGTTGAACCTGTTGACGAGTCCCTACCTCTTCGACGTTCCACTAGGGTTAGTGTTCCACCCCAGTTTTATGGATTTCATATTACTACTGAAGGGGATACATTTATTAGTGATAGTACACTAGTAAATTTGGATGAACCTAGCTGCTATAAAGAAGCCATGGCAGGCCCGGAGTTTGCAAAATGGAAAGAGGCGATGGACAGCGAGATTCAGTCCATGTACAACAACCAAGTTTGGAATTTGGTTGATAATGTACCGGGTCGTAAGACAGTCGGGTGCAAGTGGATCTTCAAGAAGAAGACGGACATGGATGGGAAAGTGCATACTTATAAAGCGCGATTGGTTGCGAAGGGCTTTACTCAAACTCCCGGAGTTGACTATGATGAGACCTTCTCACCAGTTGCGAAGATAAAGTCTATTAGGGTGATACTTGTCATAGCTGCGTTTCATGATTATGAAATATGGCAGATGGACGTGAAAACCGCTTTCCTTAATGGAAAGTTGGCTGAGGATGTCTACATGAATCAGCCAGAGGGTTTTGTCGATGCGAAGCATCCAAATAGAGTATGCAAGCTTGAGAAATCCATTTGTGGATTGAAACAAGCGTCTCGCAGATGGAATCTTTGTTTTGACGAGAAGGTTAAAGAGTTTGGCTTTCTGCGAAGCGAAGATGAATATTGTGTGTATGTCAAAGCCAGTGGGAGTATAGTAAGCTTCCTCGTATTGTATGTCGACGACATATTACTCATAGGAAATGATGTCCCAACCTTGCAGGAGGTCAAGTCCTGGCTTGGGAAATGTTTCGCTATGAAGGACCTCGGAGAGGCTGCTTATATTCTGGGAATAAGAATAGTAAGGAACGGGGAAAAGAGACTGATAGGACTCAGTCAGGATACATACTTGGAAATGGTACTAAAGCGTTTTAGTATGGAAAATTCCAAGAAAGGGGAGTTGCCAATCCAAAGCAATACCAAGCTGAGTAAGACTCAGAGCCCGAGTACAGAGACAGAGATAGCTGATATGAGCCGAGTAGCTTACGCTTCCGCAGTAGGCTCTATCATGTACGCTATGACCTGCACACGCCCTGATGTGGCCTTCGCTTTGAGCATGGTCAGCAGATATCAAGGGAACCCTGGTAGGGCACATTGGATTGCAGTTAAGAATATTCTTAAGTACCTTCGGAGGACCAAGGAATGGTTTCTAGTCCTCGGTGGGAGTGATGACTTAAGGGTATGAGGGTACAGTGACGCTAGTTTTCAGACGGATCGGGATAACTTCCGATCGCAGTCGGGCTGGGTCTTTACCCTAAATGGAGGAGCAGTGACTTGGAAAAGTTCCAAGCAAGAGACCGTAGTTGATTCAACGTGCGAATCAGAGTATATTGCGGCGAGCGAAGCGTCAAAGGAGGCTATATGGTTGAAGAACTTCATTAGAGACCTTGGAGTTGTGCCATCCATAAAAGAGCCCATGGAAATTTTCTGTGATAATGAAGGTGCGGTTGCCTTGACCAAGGAACCGAGAGATCATGGTAGATCACGACATATTGACAGAAAATACCATTTCATCAGACATCGGGTAGAAGAGGGACTCCTCGTTGTGAAGAGGGTATCATCAGAAGAGAACCAGCAGATCCCCTTACGAAGGGACTGAGTAGGGTCAAACACTTGCAGCACGCTAGGAGCATTGGGCTGAAGGATGATATAAGTTTGGATTAGATAGGAAATGTGTAATAGATAGTTTGTACTTAGCATTTGATGAATAAATAAAATTGTGTTATTTATGAGTAAAGTTACTATCTTATGTTGGTTATTTATCTATTGTTTCCATTTTGCATGTTTTGACTTCCTGAATTATATGATTATTCAAAAGGTCCACAGTCGGTCATATTTTGGAAGTAGTTATGAATGATGACTGTCATGAATTGTTTTGTAGATTGTCTAAAAGGTTTTGGACATAGCAAAGGTTTGCTGCAAAGTTCATGAGTGCTTGTGAATATGAGTTAAGCATTGGATTAAACCCGAGTTTGCTGTATCACTTAGTGGTGTTTTATCTTGAGTGATCGCAAAGCGATAACATCATATAGTCTTAAAACTTAGAGATATGGTTGTTGTTTGTTGGTTGGTTATACATTGATAATGTGTAAACGCATCAGTAACTTGATGTTATAAAACACATTATTGTGTGTGATCCATTAGTAAATAATAGATGCATATGAGTCGAAGTTGATCTGTTCCTTTTATTCTATGAGAATAAAAGCGATATATTGGCCACTTGATGATTTGGTTTGACTTATGTGTCGGGCCCGGTCAGAATGAATTTGATGTGTTCTACTAAATTCTATGTCAAACAAATCGGAAATCAAGGAATTTTTTTTGCTGGACAATAAGCATTGTCAGCATGATATCCAGAACAGAGGATTATACGATCCCTTATCTAAAGGACAAGTTGATCAGAGTTGACAGCAAAGCATAAGAGCTGCGATTGCTAATCAGATTCTGAAGTCATATGTGAGATATAGTTACTAGACTTATCCAAGTGGGAGATTGTTGGAATAATGTCTAAGCCCGTAACTATATTTGGTATGTACTTGACCCGGTTGTGCATGGTCCTTTTCGGTTGCCTTCTCCAAAGCAACTTGACAAGGTAACTTAAGGAGAAAGAGAGAATATTATGATTTATTAATATATTATAAGAATAATATATTAAAGGAGAAATCATATTTATTTAATTAGTATTGGTCATAAATTAATTAAGAATTAATTTAGTGGTCAAAGGAGATTAATTGAATAAAGGGGTATAAACTGTCAAATGTGTGATAGTTGAGCTTTTAGGTTAAGGAATCTAATGGGCTTAAGGGGGAACGAAATTATGATGGGTAACCATCATATTTTCGTCCAAGGGCCTTATTCTAGAAGGTTCCATGGACTGCTTGGTGGCTAAGCTGTCCATTAGGGTCTAGAGTGAAACCCTAGTAACCTGTAAGTATAAATATGACCCCTAGGGCATGAATTCGGCTACCACTTGATTCTAAGAGTACCCTAGGCCGAATTCTAGCCTTCCTCTCCCTCTCTCATATTGCCTTCTTGCTTGTGGGGTTTGTGAACCATTAGAGGAGTTGCATTTGTGACTCTAGGCTCAAAAGAAGAAGATATACAAGATCTAAGCCAACAATTGAAGAGGTAAACATCTAGATCTGATTCTATATGTTAGTTTTGTTGTTTATATGCTAGATTAGGGTTTGTAAGTCTTGGAATCAAAGCATGTTCAATAGTGAAACCTAGATCCAAGCATTAGGGTTTGTATGAGCACATAGGAATGTTTCTTATGCATAAAACCCATCATTCTTAACCTGTGAACTTACCAACTATTTTTATAGTTGACGCTCGTTTTACATGCTTTTTCAGGAATCACCTAGTAAGAGGCACATAGAGACACAACAATTGTAGGAGATTTTGCATGTGTTGTCTTTCAAATACATTGTAATTTATTTTAAAAAGTTGTTCAAAGTCATTGTAAATTGTAATTATTTTTAATAATATGGTTGGTGTTGTCTTTTAACTTTTGCTATGAGACCCGTTGTACTGTGGCGTCCCGCGTTTATGCTTTAATGGGGTGTGACATACAAGTCTATACGCACGACGTACAAGCCATTTAGCGTGTACGTTTAGCGTACAACTGAGTACGCCCTGCGTACTCAGTCTGTTGGGTTTTGTGTTTCGGGCTTTGAGGTTGGACCTTTCTTTTGGGCTTGAGTGCTTGGGCTCTTGTTGGGCCAACTGAGTGCAAGTGTTTTGGACTAAGATAATGGGTGGGATTTAGGGTAAGGCCCATGTAAGGGCTTGGGCCTAATTTGGAAAATTAGGCCAAGTATGGGCCTTGAACAGTTAGTTGGATTTTGGGCCTTTTGGATTATAGGTTTCGGATTAAGTTTTGGTCCAAACTAGGTCAAGGGTAAAATGGTTTTTTTACCCTAATTATGGACTGATAGCTATGGTTTGGAATCCAATTATTAATTGGATATTATTTGGTATTCATAGCTCGGGGATTCGTTGATTCGCAACAACAACGAGTGTAGGATCTTTTATTTGTCGATTGAGGTGGGTTTCCTCACTGGATTTAGCAGGTCCAAGGCACCAATGTTGGCCCTTATTGTTTATGTTAGGATGTTAGGAGTCTGCGTAACCCTTGCATGTGTTATGTGCTGCTATGTATACCGGGCGAGGCCCGATGACTGAATTGTATACTATTGTTTTATGATCGTTATATGTGTTAGCATGATTATGTAATATATATTGTATGTGTATATTGGGCGGGGCCTAAAAATAACATATCTGTATACTGAGCGGGGCCCGAAGGAGGGCGGGGCCCAACATGTGATTTGTTATGTATTGTATGGGCTAGTTTTGGGAACTCACTAGGCTTTGTGCTTATGGTTTTTAGTTTATGTTTCAGATATTTCTAGTTCCAAGGGGAAGAGCTCTGGATGACTGCATTGCACACACCATATAGTTACATTTTTATGATTTAGGTCCCGTTTGATAATTGCTGACTGAGAAAGTGCTGATTGGGAAATGTCTGTCTGAGTAAGAAATTATGACTGAGTAAGAAACCGTGTTGTTTGATTGTACATCCGACTGAATGTGCTAACTGATGCAAAATGACCATTTTACCCTGATGCTCTATATATTTTCTATGAAATAATAATAATAATAATAAAAACAATAATAATAATAACAATAATAATAATAATAATAATAATAATAATAATAATAATAATAATTGTTATACAATATATAAAATGTTTGAGCAACTAAAACAAAAGAAAACTTCTAGTTTAATGGTAAATATGGTGGTTTGTGAGTGTGATGTGATGGGTTTGATTCCCAGCATCCTTTTTTCCACTGTCGGATTTTAAAAACTCATGCTATTTTCCCTCTTTCTCATTCAGATCTTGCTCACCGAGTCAACCACCTAAATTTTGTTTGTCAAACAACTTCAACTAAGGTCAACAAAAAATGTCTGATCTAACTCGGTCAGACACATATCAAACATGTTTGATACACTTATTTTATTTGGACTATATCAATGATATTTTTGGAATTCTGTTTTTATTAAATTAAAATAAAATTTTTGGGTGGTATTTTTGGGACATTACACCTAAAGTCAGTCGATTATAAAAATCCTGCTAAGGGGATGAAAGAAGATAATTCTTCACCTAATCGATCAAAGACGACCAATAAATTGAAGCTGGATTAAAGTAAAAATGGGTAAAAAATTAAAACTATAACTGATTAGTTCACGTCCAAGAAAAGAAGGCAAGGAGAGAAGGAAGCAACATCGTTTATGGTGGTGTTCGTTGCTGAGCAGAGGATAGAGGGGACGCAACCAACGGTGATGACATCTACGGGTTTAGATTGGGAAAATGGGAATATGAGTCATCAAAATAAAAATATATATGCGTTATACCTATTTACAAGTCGAGTATACTATTGATTGATTCCTGATTTTCAGGAACAAAATTGGAATGTAGCGACGAAGGAACAGGTGGATTTAATTGCACTGAGAGTTTAAAGGAACAGAAGAAGGGGCAACAACGACAATTCACATACATGATTTAGGTTGGAAAATAAGTTGGGATGAGGCCGATCAAATACCACATGACATAAAGTTACTCTAATAATCTTTTTATTAGAGTAGGATTTCATTTTCAATGTTTCAATTCTATACATTATTTTTTACGGATGATCCGTTTGTACCTAAAATTTAGATGGAAGAAAATGAAGATAAGATTTGGTTTAAGATCAAGAAAGATTAGATGGTAAATGAGCATTGACAAGTCTTTTTGAGTGCTATAACTTTTAGGGGGTGTTTGGGATCCTTTTTCAAGGGGAAAATTCATTTTTGTAAAATGACCTTTTGTAAAGACATTTTTTCAAAAGATATGTTTAAAAAGTGTTTAAGATTTCTTTTGCTTTTCCACCTCAAAAGTTCAAAAAGATACAAAAAAGTCACGGATGTGTGACTTTTGCAAATGCTAGTTTTTATATTTTGATAAAAGTTGATTTTAAAAGTATTTTTCCATTTGTCAAACAACTTTTGGATTTTTCTAATTTTTTAGAAAAGTTAAAAATAAAAAACTGATTTAAAAGCAAAAACAAACGCCGTAGTTACAAGTTTCAAAACCCTCCCTGCTCCGAGATATATTGAGAGAGTGAAAAAAAGGGGGGAAAAGTGATGGAAACGGACGACTGGGGTTTTAGCGCGGAGGAGCTTGATTCCCTTGAAAAGGATGCTCTCAATCGGATCGCTCAACGGAATGCCACCACCGCAACCGCAACCGCCACCACCACCACCACGACCACCACCGCCGCCAGTACGAGTACCAGGGCTCATGCCCCTTCAACGTTTTATCATGGCTCTCATGCACGCCCGATACCTTCGCCTGTCAAACCAGTCTTTGAGTCTCGTCACGCCCACAAGGTCAGTATTCCATTGGAATTCTCTGTATCTCTCTCGTTTGTGTGCGGAGTTTCGTATTCGCCTCATGTCTTGAATGTTGTTGCTGATTATTTCAACTTCATATTGTATACATCTGCGAGCGAGTAGTTCGATTTTTCTATTATAATGTGTACCCTTTTAGGGCTTAAAATATTTACTTACTAAGATTGGGAACACAGAACACATGTAAGAGCGTAAGTCTTGAACATTCTGAGGATTTCTGAAACTCGTTATTTGCTAAATGCTAGCAAATAGATCAATGACCATTTATGAATATCCATTGATCCAATTGCAGATACAGTTTCTACTACATTTATCTGATTAACTGGCACCTAGCTTATCTAGGAGGATGTGGTTTTTACACAAGTGGATGATGCTCTAAAGTTTTGTCATTAGGCACATAGTAAGTTGATAAGGGAAGACAGCACATGTAAATGGATGAGAGTTGGTGAAAGATTAAACCTTTCTTTGTTAACTTTGCTGGAATAGAAATCTGATGCGCCATGGATGCAAAACAACCCATATGTCATTCACAACATTATTGATAAAGTCTCTCATCTTTATTATATTGATTAAACTCATAAACTTTATTTGTCTTATTCAAAATCATGTAATGTTGCCAGAAGGACAAAATTACCTATTTTTGAAAGACAAAAAATTGTTAGCCTGTCTTACAAAGACTCGGTGAACATGTCAAATTAGATGCATAGCCATCACTCTACAAGCCTAACAACCTGCTAAATAAAACCTTACAACTCACCAAGTGAACTCGTTCATCATCATTTGGTCAAAGATTCTTGATGGTGGATTGGTGGTGCAGAGTTTAAAATCTTCCCTTAACTCCTTTTAGTTGTTTAGTCATACCAATGATGTCCTTCAATCTGATAAATATTCATTCGTCAGTGACTTGAGGATGCTAGAGCTACATGGTTTTTGAACATGCAATTCGCTGACTATGTATCTCTCTTTTCCCAGACTTGTATGTTAGAAACCAAAAGCATGTGTGATGTGTTTTTTTTTTTGTTTTTTTTTTCATGTCTGATTTCTTTGAGGCAACGTTGATTGCGGAAATGTTGTCTACAAGATCATAATATAACCTTCAGTTAGAATGTCTATTTCCAAACTTTGGTGTCAATGTCATAACCGCATATGCTGCTGTGAAGTTTGAGAGTGTAACAGACTAACAGTGAACGGTTTCTTTGATGACCACATATAGTTGTTCTTAATTTGAAACAAATCTTCAAAGTTGTTCATGGTCATTGAGATTGTGCTCTAAATCTAATCACAGCTAGTAATTTGTAATATTAGAAAGAATTTCTGTTTTTAGTCACAGCATTTCTGGATGGAAGTGGAAGTAGTAGTATGCATTGTTGAAATAGTGTCCCTCAGATCACTTAAGTGTGTTTATATTTGGAAAATAGGTAAATTCTTTGCCAACTGCTTCAGCAAATCCATCAGCAGGCACTACACGAAAGGTATCAGGTGAGCGTGACGTGAGCTATCTCCCACAATTTATGTCTTAATAGACCACCGTGTTCATGTGTCTTTTGTTTGTTTTTCTAGGAGATGATACTTCAAAGACTCGTTCCATTAAGTTTTTTCTACATGCGAGTGGAAACGTTGCTGCAAAATTTGCATATGACCAGGTACTTATGTTGTTTTGTTTCTTGTTAATTTTGTCTTATTCTGGGCTTCTAGAGTTGTCTCAATCTTCTCAGGTACTTGTGGGAGCATTACGTAAGGTCCCAAAAGCAACATGGAACGCAAAAGAAAGGTTCTCTCTTTTGCATTTCACATCATTTTGTAGATTTTTTGTTTAGAGTATAACTAGTATGTCCTGTCAGTGCAGATTGTGGATCTTTCCTTTATTATCTTTACCATCAGCAGAAAAATTTATTGGTGAATTATCTGGTTCCAACATTGAGGTGCTTTTTATAGTTACACTATTTTGCAAATGATGCTTTCTATAGAATCTTGTATATTTTTGAACTTGTCTAATCAATCAGATCTCTACACATGGTTTTTGTATTGTTTTGTGCTAATTAGTTGTGATTTTACAGGTGGAAACTCTAGATCCATTGTTGCACCGTGCTATTGCTGCTGCCTCTATTGTTCCAGATCTTCAAGGTAGAAATATTTGTTTTAATGTTTTATATATCAGATGATATGATTGTTAGTCAAGTAGGGCTTATTGAGGAAAAGGGCAGGAGTTGGAACATATGAAGGTGTTATCATCATTATTATTGTTATCCTTTCAAAAGCAATAGTTTTAAAATCTGCTTTCTTTTTATTATATACATTTTATCTACCTTTTACAAAAAAGATATAACATATCAACCAATAGGCTACCATGATTTAACAGCCTCATATCTTGATTTTGATTTGACCCGGTTCTGGTTCCATTTCAACAAAATGCTCCTTATATCTCATTGTTATATTGAATTATATATATATATATATATATATATATATATATATATATATATATATAGGGTTAGGTTATTATGTTCTAACTATATATTGTGTGCATGTAGGATTGATTCTGGACCAATCATTTTAGTTATATATATATAATGAGTATTAATTAAACCTTCAACATTTAATATGCATTAATTACTTTCTTAAAATAACTAAAATGATTGGTCCAGAATCAATCTTACATGCACACAATAGATAGTAGAAACATTTGAACCTAACTCTTGCTCTCTCTCTCTCTCTCTCTATATATATATATATATATATATATATATATATATATATATATATATATATATTGAACTTTTAGTAGTATACATCTATGCATTGATACGAACCCATCCCATACTAGGCCCATATCAAGCCATAAACCCAAGTGTAGATTGTAGAACTCACCCTTAAAGGCAGCATGTAGGAGGAGAGATTTATAAACAAGCGACCAACTTAATTTACTTTCAACCGGCCGATGTGGGATCGTAACATACACCAAGTGGCAAGTGTTATTGCCATTCCTCACCCTGATTAGCTGCTTTTTTTTTTGAAACATTAAATCCACCATAAAGGAAGGTAGGGGATGCCTACAACCTAACCTTAGTCATTAGATATTGCTTAATGCTTCTTGCTTGATAGATTGTGTAAATAACATTCTTCATTATGAATGCATTAAATGGTGTTAACATCTAATGGTTTCTGAGTTTCATTTCTGGTTGTTTACTTGATTGCTAGAAGGGTACAATACAATGCTATTTTTTACTTGATTAGCTTACTAGGCTTACTAGCTTAGTTGAGTTTTGCAATTATCCATGATTTTGAGTTTGATGATTCAATTTCAAGCCCAATGCTACTGATTACTTGACTTAGAATTTATATTTATATAAAACCGATATCCTACCACGATAATTGGTATATCAAATCTCGGCCCTTCACCGATATTTCATTTTTGACTGCGATAACTGCTTAGTGCTTGATAGAATTGAATCAAATCTATTGGCATTTTCTTGTTCTGTAACCAGTGTGTTCTATTTTATGTTTTTCATGTTTTTGCGTGTTGTTAATGTTTTGTTTATGCTATTCGTCAGATCGCTATGACTCGATGCCTGATAGCATAAAATCAAAGCTATTGCCATTTCAGCGAGACGGTGTCAGGTATGTAATATTATTGACTAATTTGTGTGTTACTTGGTCAGATACTAATCATCTAAAGAAATCATGATCTTTTTATTGCAGGTTTATATTGCAGCATGGAGGGCGTGTTCTCCTGGCTGATGAAATGGGCCTTGGAAAAACTCTTCAGGTAATATGGATAAAAAAAAACTCAGAATGGTCTGCAAGATCTTTAAAAAATCATGTAGGATAAGGTGCTTACATCTTAAGGCCGTGTTTGGTGCGCTTAAGCCAACTTATTTTTTGAGCTTATTGGAATGTAGTTGTAGTGTTTGGTGAGACCACTAAAGTAGCTTATAATATAAGCTAGCTTTTTAAAAAGCTATTGATAAGCTCATGGGGCTTTTTCTACAACTTTTCCAAACGTATATGCTAATTTTAATTATATATCTAAATGTCCTTTTCTGACATTTTACTTTGCCATCTAGCTTATCGGCTAATCTGCCAAAGCCAAACACAGCCAGCCTAATAAATGGTTCTTAATTTTTGGCAGGCGATTGCTGTAGCCTCTTGTGTTCGTGACTCATGGCCTGTTCTTGTTCTTACTCCATCTTCATTACGGCTTCAATGGGCTTCTGTTAGTTTTCTCTTTTACCTCTTGCTTCCTATCCTATCCTATCCTATAAATGTAAACAACTTACACTTTATTTTTCATGCTTTACACAGATGATTCAACAATGGCTAGACATCGCCTCCTCCGATATACACGTATGACTTCTTTTTTTTTTTTTTTTTTTTTAAATGAGAAATGTGAACATGACATCATGTTTTTTCATTATATAACGATTGTTGTGATTTTTTTTTTTGGCAGGTGGTTTTGTCTAGTTACAATGGGTCAAACAAGGGTGGGTTCACAATAACGCGATCAAACACCAAAGGAGATATAAGTCTTGATGGAATGTTCAACATTGTGTCATATGATGTCGTGCCCAAGATTCAAGAGAGTCTCATGAGTTCAAATTTTAAGGTAACCATTTGTACTTCAAAATTCCAATTACAATCTTTTTGTGTCATGAATTGATATTATTAAATGGTTACTGTTTGACCATCACATTTATGTATACAAAAGGGATTGTGTACCTCATGACAGTGGTGCCTACTTTGTACATGATAAAACATACAGATAGCAATATGTAGAATGAGACCAGTATTAGGATTATGTTTCTAAGGCTATTCAAACTGACATCTGAAATCTGACTTTGTGATCTTTTTAAAAATATAAATACATATTTAAGAAAAAACAAGTAACATGTGCATGCCAATTAGCTTTGCATCCCTTGGGATTTTGTTCATATGCAATTTTTTGTTAATAATGAATTCTTTATATATAGTTTGTGATTGCGGATGAGTCGCACTTCTTGAAGAATGCCCAAGCCAAGCGAACTACGGCATCTCTTCCTTTATTACAGGTCTCTCTCTCTCTCTCTCTCTCTCTCTCTCTGTTATACACACACACTTGCTGATGTGTTTATTGTTTTCATATATGCAGAAAGCTCGATACTTAATGTTGCTTAGTGGGACTCCTGCTTTATCTCGACCGATTGAGCTGTTCAAACAGGTCATAAATTCTTTCCAGACTCCATATTTTGATTTTTTTCTAATCAAATTTAATATTATCTGTTCTCTGAATTGAACCCTTACATGTTTTGACAGCTTGAAGCACTGTATCCTACGGTATATAAGAACGTTCATGAATATGGCAACAGATATTGCCTGGGTGTAAGATGGACTTATTTTGCTACCAGTATCTGTTTTCATCATATCTTTGTGAGAAAATTTAATGTAATATTTTTTCCAGGGTCATTTTGGAATGTATCAAGGTGCAAGTAATCATGAAGAACTGCACAACTTGATGAAAGCAACTGTGATGATTCGAAGACTCAAAAAAGACGTTCTCTCTGAGCTACCTGTCAAGCGCAGGCAACAGGTATCCCATTAAGTTTTGATTCTTATTAATATTATTGATAAGTCAGAGAAACATATGTATATGTATATATATAAAACTAGGCTACAAAAATAACTTCTCATAATCAAGAACCAACTAATTAAACTAATGTTATATACTCTCTTATATGTGATGTATATAAATATAACTAGTTTTTCTTTTCCTAATCATATGTGTTTATATTTAGTGGAGCAATGCTCATCCTTTTTTTTTATTGTTTTTCTTGTTCCTAGGTTTTTCTGGACCTGGCAGACAAGGACATGAGGCAAATTAATGCTTTATTCTGTGAGGTATTCTAAACTTTTAGGCGTGTCTTTATTCTATATATATTTTTTGTTCTTTCATTTCAAATTAGGAAACTGTCATGTTTTCTTAAAATTGTAGTGATTATTATCACTTCTTTTCATTATACAGTTGGACGTTATAAAAAACAAAATCAAGGCCTGCAAGTCCAAAGAGGAAGGCGAGTCGCTTAAGCTTAATGAGAAGCAAATCATAAATAAGGTGCACATGCAATGCAACAATCTTTAAGCTATTTTCTAGCATCTCTCTTTCTCTGTATATCGTTATCATTTATCCGTAAAGACACCACTCCAGTAAATTCATTTTGAACAGGAATAACAAGTACTTGACTATTTTACCCCTAATAGACTAACTTACAGTTGAGTACCTCAGTACCCAGTACTGCCCGGATGACCCTACCCTTGTAATATATGCATACATGTTTTTCATCCGTATACAATATGTCAAGTGTTTGTAATATAATATTTAATCTGTATGTTAAATTTTTTTTGCTTGATGGTCAGATCTATACAGAATCCGCGGAAGCCAAAATCCCTGCTGTTCTGGATTACCTGGGAACTGTCATCGAGGTACGTTGCCATTACTGGATGGAATGAAATGACAGACAGAAGGAATGGAATAGGCATTAGGCAAGGAGATAGAATGAGTCATTATCATGCTTGTTGGCCTGTAGGAACATTCCAATCCATTCTATAATAATGGTCCACTCCATCCCATTCCATTCCATTCCATTCCATTCCATTCCATTCCATTCCATTCCTTTCTTGATTCCATCATACAGAACAGAACACAACACTAGCTTATTTTCTACTGTTTATTTTCACTTTGCAAATTATACAATGCTTCATGATTTTACGGTGCAGGCGGGGTGCAAGTTTATAGTGTTTGCTCATCATCAGTCAATGATTGATTCAATACATCAACTTCTTCTTGTAAGACCAGACCAGAGCGCGTTTGGTATTTGTGAATAGGTTTCTAAAATAATTAGATTAGATTCTTATTTGCTTTGCCTAATTTCCAGAAAAAGAAGGTTGGTTGTATTCGGATAGATGGTGGTACTCCAGCAGGATCAAGACAATCCTTAGTCACAGATTTCCAGGAAAAAGATGCCATAAAAGCAGCAGTGGTATATATAATTAATAATTAATAATTAATAATTTATATTTGTATTATAAAAAATTTGTTTGATTATTTATTTATACTTGCTCTGTTGTGTTGTGTAGCTATCTATCAAAGCTGGTGGTGTTGGGTTAACTTTAACAGCAGCAAGCACAGTAATATTCGCAGAGCTTTCTTGGACACCAGGGGACATGATTCAAGCTGAAGACCGTGCTCACAGAATTGGACAGGTTTGTTTTTCTAAATCTGTCAACTGAAACACCTTTTAAGAAAATGTTGTTGGGCGTTTAATGCAAGAAATAGCAATGTACTTACATAATCATTCATATGTTTATTATATTTATAAATCCAAAGCAGTTTCCACTTGGGTAGGGTAGAATAGATTTTTCAATGTATAATAATGTCCTAATAAGAAACAAAATTGCTATATTGTCCTATCTAATTAGAATCAAATTTGGAGTAGAATGCCATCTATGATGGCCTGGGTGGGTTTTTCTTTCATACTATAATGTCCCAAAAAGAAATAAATTGAAAGTACAATGCTATAATGGGTCGGTTTTTCAAAGTAGAATGCCTTGCCTTAATAAGGAAAAAAAAGTTGAATTAAATTTGGATGCTATAATACACATAATAAAGGAAAGCAGGTTGCTATTCCTTGAAGCATTTTTTCTAACTTTTCAATTGTATTGTACCATGCCATGATGTCCTTTTTTTTGTTAATAAGTGTGTGTGGGTATGGGTATGGTGGAAAATTTATAATTTAGTCGAATAGGAGGACCTGAGCTTCTTCCTATTAATAACACACATGGCTTCTGATTCTGATTTTGTGGTTTGGTGTGGGGTTATGCTTTTGCACTTGCAGGTATCATCAGTGAATGTATACTACCTCCTGGCAAGCGACACAGTCGATGACATCATATGGTAACAAAACAAGCCCATCTTATAAGTCCTAAATCATGCTTTGCTGGCTGATAAGTAATTGAAATCACTTTCTTTGTTTTTTCTCCTTTCAGGGATGTTGTGCAAAGCAAGTTAGAAAATCTGGGACAGGTTTTTTCCTTTTGCTCCTTTTTTTTTGCTTATATATATATATAAGTGAGTTATGGACGGTGATATACCTAATTTTATGCAGATGCTGGATGGGCATGAGAATACACTGAAAGTTTCAAATAATAATACTAATAACCAGCAGCAGCCAACAAGGATGATAAGTAGTAGCAGTAGCCCTTCAAAACAGAAAACACTGGACTCATTTGTGAAGCGTTGTAGTTCACACAATGCGGAGGCAGACTCCAACCACAAACATCCCAGGCATTGAGATTTGAGAGGTAGAGGTAGAGAACACACTATATATACGTATTTTACTTTTGGTAGGAGGGTTTTTACTTTATAAGGTATGTATTACTATTACTATTGCATGCAGTGTCAAGCGTGTATAATATAATTGTCTGCATATAGTTTTTTTTGGTAGCTTTTCCACTCATTCTACTCTACTTTCATGGTCAATTGTAACAACGAAATTTTCAAAACAAAATTTTCATTTTTCAACAACCAAATTCATATGAAAATATTCTCAAAAGTATCCAACAATAGATTTCAAATCATGTCATATCCCAAGATCACAAAAATCAAATCCTCTCTCTAGTGTGTACGGGTTATGCTGGCGCCTTTCCACGGTCCTTGCTAGTACTTGAAACACATAACGCAACAACTATAAGCATAAATGTTTAGTGAGTTCCCCAAAATACCGCATATAACACATATGCCACTCGACGCTATAATACGACCCTCCGGTCGATGTGTCTCAGCGGGACCCTCCAGTCCCGTAGCTCGTTGGACCTTCGGCCCGGTCATAGCTCGTTGGACCCTCCGGCTCGGTCTGTATTGTTGGACCCTCCGGTCCGGTCTATAACATCATACAACATACATATAACACATAGCACATAATCTCATACATAAGACATAAGACCCTCTGGTCAACATATAATACCACTCTAGGTAACGTACAGTGAGAAGACTTACCCCGTGTAACTCGGTGACTCGGAAATTTTGAACTCGGGAAAATAAGACCTAGCCTCCGCCTAATCATATGAAATAATCACTTGTCATCAACATAATTCCCAAGGCTAGACTATTTCCTCTAATCACTCTCAGGAGAGGTAAAAGACCATTTTACCCCTTACTTAGCTCAAATACACTAAAGTTGACCAAACCTTAAAAGTCAACAAAAGTCAACCCTCCGGGTTACGCTGCGCGTACCAAACGTGTACGCTGGGCGTACCCGGAGCCTTCATAGAATCGGGGTACGCAGCTCCTTACGCTGCGCGTACTGGGATTACGCCCAGCGTAATGCCCAACTTCCTCATCCAACTCATTTAGGTCTTAAAAGGTTAAGACTTTCATCCCAAAATTCAGATCTGACCCTTCTAACATGACTTAATCCATAAAGTTGAAGCCTTTAAGCCTTTGCATGGTTGTAAAGGTCACTTTGAGCTCAAAACACCTTTCCTCTTTCCATAATGAAACTATAACTCATGCATGCCACAAGATCTACGTCCAAGACTCGATTTTTATGACTCTTCAACATATATTACACTAGAAAAGGTCAGATCTAAGCTTATGGAGACTCTTTGCACAACAAGTCTCCAACTTTGAACCAAAAACCCTAAAAATGGTCCAAAAAGCAAAACTCATGAAGAACAAGGAAAGCTTTGAGCTTTTTACCTCAGGAAGGATCTCCAACCACTATAGAACTCGGATCTACACTTGTTCTTCAACTTCTAGCTCCAACAATGGCTCTTTCTTCTCCTTTTTCACCTTGAAAAGACAACTTTAAGCTCAAAAACTCACACACAAGCTAAAGCACGAATCTTAGCTCTTCAAGGGCTCTCTCAAGGGTGTATGGTGGCTAGGGCAAAAGACTACATGTTCCTTTTATAGTGCAAGGCCACACATTAGGGTTTTGCATCTGGGCCGGTTACGCCCGACGTAACCTTGGGTACACCCAGCGTACCCGGATGACCCGCGTACAAATTAAGCGTGCGAGTATGTGCGGCGTACCCCCAGTACGCCCAACGTACTCACCCATTACTTCTTTCACTTTAAGGGACTAACTAGCCAATTCTCCAAAATAGAAGGGTTATAAAGAACGCCGAAATCCGAGTTATAACGAAGAAGTTATGACCCGTCGAATTTTACGGCAAAACCAACACGACACCGGGAATCGTAAAAAGTGAATTTACGATAAAATACTTTCTAACCTTAGCATTCTAAACGAAATTCGTAGTATATGTTAAACCGAGAGTGTGCATAGAAAGAACGTTCAAATCTGACTTCGTATGAGGAAGTTATGATTTTTCTAAGATTTAGCATAGCAGTGCATAGTCTGAAATTTGAATTTTAGATCGGTCGATTTTTAACCAAAAAATTCTAAACGAGAAATGAAGATATCGTTAATAGGAGTTCAACGATAAAAAGACAGTTGAAAACGGAGTTCGTATGCGAAAGATATGGACGAACCTTAGTCCCTACTCTTCGAGCGCGACGAATTCGATACAGATTTGTAAATTCGAGATAGAACGAGAATTAACCGATGGAATCTAAATGAAAGTTGTAGTACTTGTAAATACCAATTCGTGGATATAAATAACGTCGAGAATAGAGCTCATATGTTAAAGATATGGACGAAACTTAGTCACTACTCTTCAAGCGCGGTGAATTCGAATAAAGTTTTGTAAATCTGAGATATAATGAGAATTAGCCGACGAGGTCTAAATGAAAGTTGTAGTAATCGTAAATACCAATGCGTGAATATAAAGAACGTAGAAAATGGAGCTCGTATGCGGAAGATACAGACGAAACTTAGGGCCTACTCTATGACTGAACCCCTATAAATAAGAGATGAACTCTTCATATTTTCTTCATACCATAAGCCTTTCTTTCTCTCTCTAACTTCTCTCTAGACTCCTTAAACCCCCCTAAAGCCTAGGAAACTTCCATAGCGCTAGAAGAAATCCCCGGAGCGCACGAAGGCTCCGAGAAAAAGAGCTTTTCGGCTCAGAAGCTTTGCTCCAACGGAGCCCGATTTTTAATAAAACTCGCTGTAAGTGAAATAAACCTACCGTACTTTAAATATAGCTTATATTTAAATATAATATCGTTATTATGAACCTAGAAATAAGATTTTGTCAGTGATTCAAAGTCGTTATATTGATTGATCTACTTATGGGAATGATGTCTAGGCTGTGATTTAGTGAGGTATTTAAAGTGAGATTTCCAAACAATATATTTCGTATACCAAACGGACCCTACCTCCGATATGATCCTACCTGGTTGTTCCTTACTTGATAGATCATGAAGTAGACTTTGAGTAAATGATGAATCTAGACTAATAATTAGTTGCAATAAAGATTAGACTAAAAACTTAGCGATAATAATGCTAGGTTTCGTCGAAGGAAAAATAGAATCGTTAGAAGTGGAGCACTGCCCGAGTTTGGAATCATCATTTTAACAAGTGAGTGTATAGTTACTTTCATCTTACACATATATATAAAGTATTTTATATAAATTATGTGCTATGTGTGCATATTATCTGTTTATTTGAGATCTATGTTGGATAAACAATTTTATACATGTTTTAAGTGATTTAAACTGTATATGTATTTTATATCTACGAATATGTTGGGTAAAACATGGGTAGATGAATGAGGAGGGATGAAAGAGGGTATAAGTAAACATTGGTGACTATGAACTTAGTGCCAATTGTATAAACCATGACTATGGACTTAGTGCCTAAACCCTTGTGACTATGGACTTAGTGCCTATTGTATAAACCCTGGCGCCGTTGCCGGGACACGATGTTACTAATTGTTTATACCAAGATTTTTGTGAGCAGGTACATCTCTATCGAAAAAAAAGAAAAAAACAAAAAGCAAAATGTGTGGCTTAGAAATGAATACTCCTTACATTAAGGACAAACATTATGAGTTATCCCAGTTAGTTATTATGATTGGAAATGACAAATGTGTACAACCCACACCCCGTTCGTGTGGTATTTGCACTCAAGTGGGGCACCCAACCGATATGTGTCTATATTTACAAGGAGAATGCGAAGTAGTGCAAGAAATGGGAAGTTACTACTGGCCAAACCAACAGAGTTATGATCAACCTCAACACGATGAATGGTGGGACAACAACCAAGATTGGGGAAACAACCAATCCCAAGCTTGGGGAAATGACCGATACCAACAAACTCCATAGTTCCAACAATCATATCCTCCACCTCCTTAACAAAATGAAATGTTGAACATGTCCTTGGAAGACATTATAAAAATCATTTCCAGTAATACCCAAATCTTCCAAGAAACAACCAAAGCTATCCTCAAAGGCTTAGAGGAACAAATTGCACAACTTGCTCAATTTGTGAGTATATTGGAAACTCAAGGCAATTACCATCGCAGATTGAAGAGGACCCAAGACATACCGTTTTTTCCATCACCTTGAATGATGAGAAAATTTTTGATGACCCAAGATTGCAACTTGAAGACATGGAAGAGGAGGAAGAAGTAGAAGTGGATAAGGTTTTCAAGGAAGAAGTAACAATTAAGAAGGTTGACATGGAAGTTGTAAAGGAGGTGTTCGAGGTTGAAGAAAGAAAGGCTGAGCCACCCACTACGAATGAGAAAATTATTTCACTGGGAGACCAACCACTAGAGCCAGAAATGATAAATCTGTCGGACCCTTTAAAGGATACATATCCCGAGAAGGAAGACACCTAATTGGTCATCAACTCAACCACCCTACCAAAGAAGGAAGAGTTGATCACCGTACTAGACAAGTACAAGAAAGGGGTCGGTTGGACGATTGATGTCATCAAGGGTCTAAGTCCAGTATGGTTTGTTCTATTTGAGGAATTAGTAAGAAGTTTACTAAGTTGTAGACCCCCAACATTCAAAGAATAACATATTTCGGGGGCCAAGTCGAGCTAAAGACTTTTGAAATATGTGTGGCTAACCGAGAGGCAACTCGAGAGTATTTTCTTTCCACTTTTTCTTTTATTTACTTTATTTTATTTGTGCTGAAATATTTTTGAGTATTTTTGAGAGTCCATGCAAAACATTTTCCATATCTAAAAGAATGAGAGGGAGTCATGTGAAAAAAACGGTTTTTTAGGATTACAGAAAAGAAACACACGGGCATGTACAAATTGGCATGGGCAGACACTAAAAACCGCATGGCCTAATTTTTTTGACCATGCATGGCCGACAAGGTTTTTCAAAGAAAAAAAATCGCATGGCCAAGATAAAAAACGCACAGGAAAGGACAAAAAAACATGGGCTGAAATCACCCCATGCCTTTTGATCACAACTTTTCAAACAAAAAAAAGCGTACGGCCTAAACTGAAAAACTTACGAGCACACACTCAAAACTCACGACCTAATGCCAAAACTCACAGGCCATGCTAAAAAACACATGACTTACATCTAGACCATGCATTGGCGACACAACTACTTTTTTCAAAAATAAAAAAACTCATGGGTGATCCTTTAAAAACACATGGGCTATCATAAAAAAACGCACAACCTGGCTTGGATCGTGTGTTTTGGTCGTTGGTGCTATTTAAAAAAATATTTTTTTTGTGTCATTCTTCCTCTTCACAACTCACGACTGTGCCCTCTTCCCCCTCTAACCCTTCATCGGCCGATTCTCATTAAACCCTAATAAAGCTTCAATTTTCTTCATTCAATCCAAGATTAAAGCTCCAAGGTTTCAAGATTGTTGCAAAGGGTTTCAAGAGAAAATTTGGGAGGGGTCCTGGAAGGAAGATTGGAAGCTTGCTTCTCCAATTGTGCATTCCACCATTGATGTGTTCATTCTTTTCTTGAGGTTGAAGATGAAGTGAAAAAGTCAAGTACATATCACAAATTCAAACATTTGACTGGTATATTCCTTCCATTTCTCAAGTTTGATGCATGAATCCTAAGATCGTTTGACTAGAATTGTTGAGAATCTGTTCATATGCTCTATATGGTTATACATTTGTGTCTTAGTAGGTTGCCCAATCATCTCAAAGGATCGAGTACGATGCTTAATCTTAAGTTTGGGGAGGGATCTTTGTACATTATGTTCTAGTTTCGTATATTAGGATCTAGTTTCCACATACATTTCATCAAAAACATTTCAAAAAAAAAAAAAAACCAAAAAGATTTTGCTTTTCTTATTTTCATTTTTTTTCCACCATTCATTTTCAAAGCATTAAAAAAAAAACAAAACAAAAAAACAAAAAACATTTACGAAAAGATTTTATTTTCAACTTTCCTTAGTTTACATTCCCTTCGAAAGATCTATATATTTAAAAATTCCAAAAAGATTTTTTGTTTTTAGCATTTTTTTTTATCTTTTTGCATAAAAAAATAAAAAAAATAATATCAATCCAAATGAACCTAATCTTCTTGAATCAATTGAAGTGGTAAATGAGTCGTGACTTGAGATTAGAACTTGTTTGTTTTTCATTAAAAATCTTGAAGCAATCTAATCACACACGAACACGTCTCCCGAAGCTACTCGTGCAAAACAAAAAATAATAAGGTTATCAACACCAAAGCGTAACAACAGATATAGGTTAGCCTTTGGAACACACGACCGGTCTTATGAGTAGTAAGTGCTCAATCATACCCAAACTCCAAATTCAAAAGAAGCATAAAATGAATATAAAATTTCAGTGAATCGAATCTTCCAGCGCTCTAAAAAATCCTTTCTACCTATTCCCTTCTAAGTATCCTACTTGGGGACATTGTTTCCAATTATATTTACAGGTCTTTGCGTGTTTACATCAGTCCCCCAAAAAATGCATTAAAAGTCTTTCACGGTAATAGACCATGAGATGTCCCAACAATAGAAAAAGTCAAGGACAAAAATATAAAGAATTAGGCCGAGCAAATAACATAAACATGTAGATATGGTAATCTTCTCTCACAACTGTACTCCTCTGTTTATGTCGCGTCAAGCCGACATTTAAGCATGAGTGCGTCTTCGGATACTTTGAAAGTGTGCCCTTGCGAACAGAACTTCAAAGGAGTTGTGCAGGGACACAAGAGAGAGAGAGAGAGAGAGAGAGAGAGAGAGAGAGAGAGAGAGAGAGAGAGAGAGAGGAGAAAAAAAAAGAGTTAAAAAAAGTCAATAAGTAGACAATTCCACAACAACATTATTTGCATGAATCAATACAACTAGGAAAATTGATTGGTTATCAAAAGACCCCCTTAAACTTGAACTTGAACTTATGACATCGGGACTAACTGTGAACTACTTTGACTGGTGTAAGTGGTTTGAAATATGTAACCAATCTAGGTAAATATTAGGAAATTTTTTAGAAAATATTATTTTATTGCATGCATTTACTCTTAATTCCCTTTATGTCCTTTTCATTCCTTCCGTTTTTTCATCTTAGTTTCTTTTTAGTCACCTATCGTCTTCTCTATGGTGATTCTTCATTTTGTTCTTTCTTGAGGACTAGAAAGGTCTAAGCTTGGGGAGGTTTGATAAGTGCATTTTATAAACCTATTTTGCATGTTTATTTTCGTCCTTTCATAGCATTCTACTTCATAATTCTTGCATTTAGTTAATTATTTAGGAAATTGCATATTTTATTAAGAATGTATGGTACTTCACTATTTATTTATTTATTTTGTAGCCATTATGGAGCTTGGAACATGGAACTTGGAGCATGGAGCATGGAACTTGGAACATGGAGCATGGAGATTTGGAGTATGAAGAGAAGATGGACCAATCATGCCTTGGAACAAAACATGAATACATAACCCGAGTCGTTGCATTATCATCATAGAAAAGGACTACGTTTGAAATACGGTTCATGTCACACCGACATAGGTCATGTTTGTTCTTTCTCATCTTATATTTGAGCAACATGACTCGTGGTGAAGCTAGACTGAAGAAGGAGCCAAAAGCGAAGACTTATTGGACTTTTAGCAAAATGCATGGGTCATGCTAAAAACTCATGGTCAAGGCACATGGCCATGCCAAAAACAGATGGGCAAAAGGCATGGCCATGCTAAAAATGCATGGTCTCATGGAATGCATGTGAACATTTAATTGTGGTGCTAAATTGGAGGGGATCGACACTTATCATAAACACATGGTTTTGGGATTTTTAGGAATTCTTGAAAACCACTAATCATTGTAAACACTTTTGATTTCCTTTTGTAAGCATTAAACATTTCCAATTCCATCTTTCTTTTTTCTTAGCCATGTGTGGCTAAGAAACCCTAGTTTATAGTTCTTGTTCAAAACATGTTGATTGCTTGACTTGAAGCATATGATTTGATGTTTGATTTGTGATTCTATTCTAGTAATTATGTTTTTGTTTTAACTAGAACCCTTGAATTTGATTTGTGTTTAATTGACCATTTTCATGAATTGAATTTTGGTGTAGTTAATTAACTTTTAGGGCACCTAATCGTTCTATTAAGTTATTAAATGGTAACAAACAATAAGCTTTATTATTGTAAAACATATATCACATGTTTTCACATTTCCAAGCATACGAGAAGAAATGAACATTGTTGGGAAGCTTTTACAAAACTTAATGCGGGCCGTGTCGTTCC
Source organism: Lactuca serriola (assembly GCF_051521515.1). NCBI lineage: Eukaryota > Viridiplantae > Streptophyta > Magnoliopsida > Asterales > Asteraceae > Lactuca > Lactuca serriola. The sequence continues at coordinate 200,429,043 of NC_136413.1, read as the reverse complement.
AGAAAAGACCGGTTTCATTTATGCTTTTTAAAATTTTTAGAGTAAATCCTTTTGATTTTAAAAGAGATGCGGAATTTGTTCCCAAAAACAAAACATGATAAAATAGATTTTTATCAAAACATTTCATAAAGAAATATAATTTCATTTCATAATCAAAAATCGGGATGTCATGTTCCGATACAGACCATAAAGCATAAACGATAACATTACAAGTCATTCAACAAATATATACATATACAGACTTGTAAACAAAACAACTTGATGATTCATCCATCTTATGCCCTTGCGCCACTTCCTGTAATACAAATAAACTGAGTGGGTTAGGCTTGGGGGCCTGGTGAGCATATAGGGTTTTCAACCCACAATAAATAATTATATTTAATTCAACAATCAACAATAACCCGATTACCCATTCCTGTTATCCTCACTTTACGTCCCTAAAATAACATCTATCTCAAGGGATCTAATCTAGGATTTTCATCAGGACGGACATTACTGCAGAGGGGCTTCCTCAATAATAAGTGTCCTAAAGGCAACCATGTGGGGGATAGAGTACACCGGTGAACACATCGTTCACAACACCTATAGGTTATGAGCCTGCCAACGTTCCACATGGCTGTCTAGAATAGTCCGTGGTCGTCATCCATACTCTGCTGAATGACTAGAATAACACCAACAACGAGGCCTCTCATCAATTTATTTCATTGCGCACCAACTGTCTACCCATGTTCTACCTAACATATTACTAGATAAAATATACATGTTTTATACATAATTTATAAAAAAAAACTATATAGCATGCTCTTTCAATACTCCATCCGAATAGCAAGTAATACGTAAACACATAACAAGAAATTTCAAGGAGAGTCATATAAGTCTACGTGTTAGAAGGTAATAATGATACCCTCACACAACCCATATTCTTAAATACATTCAACGATTACTTGTATAATATCGTGTATTGAAAGGGACTATACACTCACCTTGATCAAAAGATGATCGGGCAGCACTATGGCTAGCAGAAGTAGTGTTCCTCCGTAGATCTGGAAGATATTTACAAAAACCGGGCTCCTCGCGGGCAGAGCTTCGGCTCGGGAATCTCACTTCTCGGGATCCTCAGGGATCTCGGGAATGCAAAGTCTTCCTTCGGAATTTGAATGTGAAAACCGGGGCTTCGGGAGCTTAAACGCAGAGCTTCGGTGCGAGAAAGAAGAGAACTGAGCAATGAAACCCGAAGCCCTTGACATCTTTTTATAGGGGCATATTTTGTGTGCCACGTCGTGGCAAAGGGTGTCCCATGTAACGCCCGTAGATCCGGGCTAGTCAATTTAGAGGCAATAATTGTCGAAAACGACTTTTCGGAAAAAGATTATTTATAATAAATAGTCTTAACCAAGTTGTAGAATATGTCTCAAGGTTTCCGTACATATAAAGAACGCCGAAATCCGAGTTATAACGAAGAAGTTATGACCAGTTGAAGTTTTGCGGCAAAACCGGCACGACACGGGGAAGCGTAAATAGTAAATTTACGATGAAGCGACTTTTAGCCTTATCAATCTAAACGAAAGTTGTAGTATATGTTAAACTGAGAACATAGAAAAAAAAAACGCCCAAATCTGACATCGTATGAGGAAGTTATGATTTTTCTAAGATTCGGCTTAGCAGTGCACGACCCGAAACTCGAATTTTAGTTCGAGCGGTTTTTGGCTTACGCGACCTAAATTAGAGTTGAAGATCTCATTAATAGGAACTCAACGGTAAAAATATAGACGAAAACGGAGTCCGTATGAAGAAGTTACGAATTCTTTGCGGTCATTTAACAGTCTAAATGCCTCCTACTGTTAAATTTGAGATCGGTCGAGAATTAGCTGACGGAGTCTAAATGAAAGTTGTAGATCTTGATTTTACCTACGCTTTGAAAAAAAGAACGTCGAAAACGGAGCTCATATGCAAGATTTATGATTTTTCTAAGTTTGAAGGTTGATACGCGATATTGGGTGACGTGGCGCGATCACAACCATTGCTTTCTCTCCAAGGAAAGCCATCAGATGATGACACGTGGCACCAAATCGGCAAGCAGGTCCTCCTACTCGGCTAGTTCGTCAGGATTTCACCCTATAAGTAGAAGTGTCGGGTTTCTCTCATTTCTCACACCTTTCCCCACTTCTTTCTCTCTCTACACTCTCTCTCTCTCTAGCCTACCTTAAGCCCCCTAAAGCCTAGGTAAACCCCGTAGCACCCGAAGGAAGCCTCGAGAAAAGAGCCTTTCGGCTCGGAAACGCTGCTCCAGCGAAGCCCGGTTTTCGAGAAAACCCGCTGTAAGTGAGCTATGCCTACCCTATCTTTAGTATAGCTTATGTTTTAATATAGTAATGTTATTAGGACCTTATAAAAAGTATTTGGGCTATTATTATGAGTTATATCGAGCGTTATTTAACGCTTATATAATAATAATAGCTAGACTATTAATTAGTCGCGGTTAACGTCATACTAAACCCTAGTCATATTGATACTAGGTTTTGTCGAGGAAGTTGTTTTAAGAGTAACGAAGTGCTGTCCGAGTGCCGACTCACCACCTAATGTAACGACCAAAAAATACAACCAATTTTAATTTTTTCAAAAACATCTCGATTCCATTAAATCTTTACAAAAAGGTTTTTAATACAAAACATTTAACGTGTTCCCAGAATCACAGTACTACAAAATCATGAGGAGCGGTACGATCACGCCTTCGCCTTGCCACGATCTCCTGAAGAACCTGAAAAACATGAAACCACAACTGTAAGCCCGAAAGCTTAGTGAGATATCCCCAAAATACCAACCATAAATACCATACACGCATAACATGCCATAACATATCCGATCACAGAACAACCATGCACTTCGGGTCTACTGTGTGACTGGTCCGCCGCACCGGCCTACAATCCACCTGGTCCACCCTCTGAGTCTATCCACATACATCGAGTCTGCAGTGTGATTGGTCCGCCCGCTCCCGGGCCTTCAATCCACCTGGTCCACTCTCTGAGTCTATAGTATGACTGGTCCGTCCGCACCGGGCCTTCAGTCTATCTGGTCCACTCTCCGAGCCTTCGGCACGTCTGGTCCGCCCTTCCGGGCCTACAGCCTATCCGGTCCGCTCGCCGGGCCTTCGGGACAACCGGTCCGCCCTGGGTATCTTGGCCTACAGCACACAGCAGGACCCGCCTCAACCCAACTCCAGTCCAAACAACCATGTGCACATATACAATCATATAGCAATTCACAGTCAACAAGCAGATCAAACAGATCACATAGCATATCATCATCCTAACCAGGATACCGACCTAACAGGTCACTAGCATAGCAGCTCCCTATCTCTCAGGATACCGATCTCAAACAGGTCTCTAACATATACCACCCTAGCTCTCATGATGCAATCATATCACAGCAACAACATAACAACTACCCGAATCTCAATCCGATAAGGGCCGGCCTTGGTGCCGTAGACCTTGATGATATAGTGAGGATAACTCACCTCGAAACTGCCGACTGAACAGATAACCCAAGCTGCTCCGATCACTGATACGATCTCCACCACTAGACAACCACCAATGCACTGAACTAAAAACAATAATCAACAATTACCAAAATGCCCCTGGAAACCACTGGTCAACCCTTGGTCAAAGACAAGGTCAAAGTGAACCCCTGACTGACTCTACTCGCCGAGTCAACCCGATGACTCGCCGAGTCCACATACTCAGAACTTCCCTCAATCCGTGACCTAACTCGCCGAGTCACCCCGAGACTCGCCGAGTTCAACAACTCTGAGTCCACTCGCACACAACTCATCGAGTTATCCCTTGACTCACCGATTCTCGACCCGACCAGAAAATATTGGGACTCTTCGACAAGACTCGCCGAGCCCAAGAACAAACTCGCCGAGTCTAAGGCTATCTTCAACCTACTCGCCGAGTTGTTCATACAACTCGCCGAGTTCCAGGCCATCTTCATCCAACTCGCCGAGTCCCAACTCATCTTCAAGCAACTCGTCGAGTACACCCATGTGACTCGCCGAGTACCACCGGTCTGAATCCATTCAGAAGCATTCCAGGCCATGCAATTGCTCCAAAACATATATTTAGCCTCCTACAACTCACCCATCACGTAAAGTGGCAAACTTTACGTGAATCCAAAGAGATCTATGCAATTTGCACATTGGGCTAGGGTTTGGGACATGATGGCTCCACAAAGCACTCCAACACAGGGACTTTCATGCTCTTTGATCCTTCTCCATTCCAGATCTGAGGTAGCAACCTCAGATCTAACCTCTAGACTCCAATTACATCCAAAGACAAGCTCCCCACAAACCCCAAAATGAAGAAATAACATAACAACAGCCCAAGAACAGGATATTACCTCTACGGAACGCCTCAACTGCAATGAAACTCGAATCCAAGCAAAGCCCCTTTCTCCAAGCCTTCAAACTCCCAAAATTCCTTCAACAAACACCTCCTTCAAGCTCCTAAATGAGATATGATCACTCACACACGAAGGCTAAGGGTTTCTGGACTTGAGGATGAATAAAGAGGCTGAGAGTGGGCTGTTATGTTCTTTATATAGGGCTCAAACCCGGGAATTAGGGTTTTCTCCACTCAGCGCCTACTCGACGAGTCCTCCTTACTGACTCGCCGAGTCGGCTACTTAACACGCGACCCATTCGTGACTCTACTCGCCGAGTCCACCCATGGACTCGGCGAGTCACTCTTTCCCTATTTACTCTTTTAGCCCTTCTACTATACTCTTGATATTTCGGGATGTTACAATTCTCCCCCACTTAAATTAGGCTTCGTCCTCGAAGCCTTCAGCAATTCAATCCCAAAGATACTCCCACAACGCGCCACCTGGCCTTAACCGGGCCCAGTCCCTCAAGGCATACCCATCGAAACTCAACACACTTTCTCTTTCCTTACGGGGTCCTGACCACCGCCTCGAGCCGAGCATCGGCTGTACCCTTTGATAATCCCACTCAACAACTAAGAATTACCCATGAAGCATCACTACCCCAAATCCCATCAATCACTCGACCCATAAGGGCTAGAAAGCCATGAACCATCGGATCCCCGATCCGAATCCCACTCTATCCATTCCGTGACGGCGGAAAGACCCATTCTCAATCTCAGAGCAACTCCCACGAGTTCTCCTCTTGCAATCACATACACGTGCTGAACTTTCTCCAGCACCCTCAGGTTGGGAAAACCTGATATACTGATGATATCCTCTAACATCCCCCAAGATGAACCACTAATACATATCCAAAACCCTGATCAGGCTCACACTGAGAGCCCAAGACTCTCTCCCTGCATCCATTCCGAGTCTCTTGGCTCTACATTTGCGGAAATCCTCCGCAACCTCAGCAGACATCCCAAACCGGTTGAGCTTCTATTCCACTGCCGCAAACACGCTGCTCAAAAACCATACTCGAATTACTCTAATCATAACTCTGCTCTGCCGCTTTCACTCCCGTGAACTTGCACTCCCTCTCGGAGTTACACACCTCTCTCACTTCCTTTTCCAAGGAATCCACTTGGCCATATTGCCACTCCAACAAGTGCCACGGTGCTCGCCCAACGCTACACCACCCTTTTTAGCGTACCCGCTATCCATCCAACACACATACTCTGACTCTCATCGCAGGGACTCTCAAGCCCCTGCACTATCTCCACTAATCAAGATCGCTACCCGGGGCCAGACCTTCTAAATGCAATCACACTGCAACATACACAATCCATATCCTCAAACTGATCCAACATTACCTGCAGAGTCTTCAGCATGACTGGACCGCCTCACCAGGCCTTCAGCCCATCTGGACCACTCTCAGAACCTTCAGCCAATCTGGACCGCTCTCGGTGCCTTCAGCTTGGCTAGTCCGTTCTTCGAGCCTTCGGCCTGACTGGTACGCCTACCGGCCTTCAGTCTATCCGGACCGCTCAACTATCATTCAACATTCCGGGCTATCCCCCCGGAAATCCTCCCATGCATACCGTTCTAGCCCTCAAGGGTTTCCGAACTCTAACTCTATCATACATACTCGATCCCGGCCTGCTCCCAAGCCCTCCTCAATTAAATGCCCTAGGTCTGTATCCCGCCCCGCATACCCGACACTTACTCCTATCAGCCTATACTCTGGGCTGACAGAACACTTGCTGAATCCCAACAGCTAAGCACTTTCAATTACTCATCGATCTCCCGGAGATTTCTCCAATTCTCCCCCACTTGGGCACTAACTATCAACCACCAGTCGCCATCACCGACCTCCCAGAACAACTCTTGCACTTAGAAAACACTTACACACGGACTGCTTCTCACAAGCATAAACAACCTCAACAAGATCTCACATTAACACCGATCAACCTGCTCGAAATAAACCCAATCTGCATCTAACCACTCCCCAGAAAGCAAATGCTACCCGACCTGCAACCCAATGCCGGGTTTCCATTAATAACCCTCATGAATGATAACCAATGGAATTCCCAAAACAAAAACCATAACCAAAACCACAACCCGCAAAATGACGAATACCACAACGAAAACCAAACAAAATACCAGCTCATAAACAACACACCACAATATCACAAGATAACAAGATATCAAGAAAGAACATACCCGCAGCTGCATCCGGCACTGCTCTGACCTCCTCTGCCGCAAGCTGATAAGCACGACCCCGAGCCCTTGGGGGCTCCGCTCCACCCTGACCTCCACTTGTGATCCTCAAAAGGGTCAGTGTTGGAGCCTGCACCGGTCCTACAGCAAGCTGTGGACAGTTGACCCTCAAATGTCCAACCTGATGACAATGATAACAAATCCTTAAATCCCGAACTGGCGCTGACTGCCGACACTCCCTCGCATAGTGCCCCTCTTTTCCGCACTTGCGGCATGCACCACCGGACCTACAAACCCCGGTGTGACCCCTCCCACACTTCCCACAAGTGTGGCTGCTCAGATCCCCCACTTTAACATCAACGGTCTTGGACCGTTTCGGCGCCGACTGCGACTGCACCGGAGCCTGCCTCAGCTCACGCAACTGCAACTCAATCTCTAACTCACGCCACCTAGCGGCCTCCTGCAACTCCAATAAGGTCCCGCACCTCTGCGCAGACACAAACTGTCTGATGTCCCTCTTGAGCATGCTCAGATATCGAGACATCTGAGCCTGCTCCGAAGCGAACTCTGGGCAAAACATCGCCCTCTCAATGAACATCCTGGTGATCTAAGTCACCGACTCCGAATCCTTCTTCAGCTCAAGGAACTCCTGAGCCAATCTCTCCCTCTCAACCTGCGGAACATAACGAGTGATGAACATCTCTCGGAATTGATCCCATGATACCACAGCCCTCTGCGCATCAGAATATGACCCCGTGGTCAATCTCCACCAATCCTTTGCCCCGAGCCTCAACAGGTTCAGAGCACACCTCACCCTATGATCAGCAGGGCATGAACACGTGAAGAAACACCCCTCCACGTCTGATAACCACCTCATAGCAACAATCGGGTCCTGAACTCCATCGAATGTGGGAGGCTTCGTATTATCGAAGTCCCAATACTGGAAACCCCGACTAGCTCCTCCCCCTGCCGCTGCTACAGCCGCTGTAGCCGCTGCGGCAGCCGTCTCAGTGAGAGCTGCATAGCGCTCATCAAAATACTCAACCATGGTGGTCTTAATCGACCCAAACAGCTCTGGCAATTCAGCCCGAAACAACTCAGCAATCTCCTCACGCAGGATCTCACGAATCCTCGCATCCAACTCGCTCGTGCTCATCTGACCGATAACCTTGGGCAGCACCGATCCGCCCGGAACCCTCTCTCCTGCTCCTGATCCTGATCCGGATCCACTCTCAACATGCCTCGAAATCTCCATACTGAAAAGAAACACCACACAAAATCTCAGACTCTCCCCACACCCTGGGATCCAACTCTCTCTCAACCCACCCTAGAGATCATGGTTTCCCTGTGTGACTGGTCCGCCGCATAACATGCCATAACATATCCGATCATAGAACAACCATGCACTTCGGGTCTACTGTGTGACTGGTCCGCCGCACCGGCCTACAGTCCACCTGGTCCACCCTCTGAGTCTATCCACATACATCGAGTTTGCAGTGTGATTGGTCCGCCCGCTCCCGGGCCTTCAATCCACCTGGTCCACTCTCTGAGTCTACAGTATGACTGTTCCGCCCGCACCGGGCCTTCAGTCTATCTGGTCCACTCTCCGAGCCTTCGGCACGTCTGGTCCGCCCTTCCGGGCCTACAGCCTATCCGGTCCGCTCGCCGGGCCTTTGGGACAACCGGTCCGCCCTAGGTATCTTGGCCTACAGCACACAGCAGGACCCGCCTCAACCCAACTCCAGTCCAAACAACCATGTGCACATATACAATCATATAGCAATTCATAGTCAACAAGCAGATCAAACAGATCACATAGCATATCATCATCCTAACCAGGATATCGACCTAACAGGTCACTAGCATAGCAGCTCCCTATCTCTCAGGATACCGATCTCAAACAGGTCTCTAACATATACCACCCTAGCTCTCATGATGCAATCATATCACAACAACAACATAACAACTACCCGAATCTCAATCCGATAAGGGCCGGCCTTGGTGCCGTAGACCTTGATGATATAGTGAGGATAACTCACCTCGAAACTGCCGACTGAACAGATAACCCAAGCTGCTCCGATCACTGATACGATCTCCACCACTGGACAACCACCAATGCACTGAACTCAAAACAATAATCAACAATTACCAAAATGCCCCTGGAAACCACTGGTCAACCCTTGGTCAAAGACAAGGTCAAAGTGAACCCCTGACTGACTCTACTCGCCGAGTCAACCCGATGACTCGCCGAGTCCACATACTCAGAACTTCCCTCAATCCGTGACCTAACTCGCCGAGTCACCCCGAGACTCGCCGAGTTCAACAACTCTGAGTCCACTCGCACACAACTCATCGAGTTATCCCTTGACTCACCGATTCTCGACTCGACCAGAAAATATTGGGACTCTTCGACAAGACTCGCCGAGCCCAAGAACAGACTCGCCGAGTCTAAGGCTATCTTCAACCTACTCGCCGAGTTGTTCATACAACTCGCCGAGTTCCAGGCCATCTTCATCCAACTCGCCGAGTCCCAACTCATCTTCAAGCAACTCGTCGAGTACACCCATGTGACTCGCCGAGTACCACCGGTCTGAATCCATTCAGAAGCATTCCAGGCCATGCAATTGCTCCAAAACATATATTTAGCCTCCTACAACTCATCCATCACGTAAAGTGGCAAACTTTACGTGAATCCAAAGAGATCTATGCAATTTGCACATTGGGCTAGGGTTTGGGACATGATGGCTCCACAAAGCACTCCAACACAGGGACTTTCATGCTCTTTGATCCTTCTCCATTCCAGATCTGAGGTAGCAACCTCAGATCTAACCTCTAGACTCCAATTACATCCAAAGACAAGCTCCCCACAAACCCCAAAATGAAGAAATAACATAACAACAGCCCAAGAACGGGATATTACCTCTAAGGAACGCCTCGACTGCAATGAAACTCGAATCCAAGCAAAGCCCCTTGCTCCAAGCCTTCAAACTCCCAAAATTCCTTCAACAAACACCTCCTTCAAGCTCCTAAATGAGATATGATCACTCACACACGAAGGCTAAGGGTTTCTGGACTTGAGGATGAATAAAGAGGCTGAGAGTGGGCTGTTATGTTCTTTATATAGGGCTCAACCCCGGGAATTAGGGTTTTCTCCACTCAGCGCCTACTCGACGAGTCCTCCTTACTGACTCGCCGAGTTGGCTACTTAACACGCGACCCATTCGTGACTCTACTCGCCGAGTCCACCTATGGACTCGCCGAGTCACTCTTTCCCAATTTACTCTTTTAGCCCTTCTACTCTACTCTTGATATTTCGGTATGTTACACCTAATCAAGTGAGTGCATAGTTACTTTCAGCTTACACATAGATATGAAATATTTTATATAAATTATGTGCTATGTGTGTATACTGTCTGAATACTTGTTGTCTGTGCTCGGTGAAAGATTTTTATACATGTTTTAAACTGTATACGTATTTTATATCTACAAAATGTGTTGGGTAAAACATGGGTAGATGAAATAGTTGATGCGAAATAAAATGATAAGAGATAGGTGATGATAGGAAGGTGATGATAATTAGGTGAGGATAGATAGGTGATGATGAACCGGTGATGTAGGATGAAAGATACTATAACCTTGTCCGACAATTTTGAGATGTAGTCATCTATCAGAGTATAGATGGCGACCCCGGACTAATATAGACAACCCCGTGGAAACACCAGCAGACTCATAACCTGTAGGTGATGAATTACGAGTTCAGGCGATGTTGTAACTATGTATTCATGCGATGATACTCTAACCCCTTACTATGAATTACGAGTTCAGGCGATGTTGTAACTACGTATTCATGCGATGATACCCTAACCCTTGTTGGGCACGTATTGAGGGAGTAATCCCTGAATCAATACTGTCTATGCGATGTAGGCGATGATCCTTAGGGAGAGTCCTTAGGAACAAACATATAAGGAAATGCGATGTAAGGAGATGAGAGATACATATGATGTAGGAGACGAACATTAGGATAAATCCTTAGGGAAGGTACTTAGGAATAAAGAAGATAATGGGGATGGGTAATTGGGTTAATTGTTTGATGATTGAACATAATAATTATATTATTGTGGGTTGAAAAAAACCTATGTACTTACCAGGTTTCCCAACCTGACCCACTCCAGCTTATTTATATCACAGGTGTCGATATGAAGTGACATTACACTGAGATATTAAAGAGATGTAGATCACTAGTGTAAATAAATGTAAGTTCCGTTTATGCTTATGTTCGTATATTGACAGTGACATCCCAAACGTTTTAAAATGAATAAAATACGTTTTCTTCGAAAATGTTTTGATAACGTATTTATCGTATTTTTCTGGGAACAAATTCCGCAACATTTTTATGAAAAGAAGTACTCTGATTTTTATAAAGCATAAACACCATCGGTCTTTTCTGGCCGTGAAAATGGGGATGTCACATCCCATGTCATGGTGAGTCATCTTATCCTCTTCCATTGATTTGACGCCCTCAGTCATGTAACATCCCGAGTTCAGGAGTGCAAGTTCAGGGTTCAAAGTGAAAAATGTGAATGGTCAACTCGGCGAGTCCATGGGTGGACTCGACGAGTAGGGTCTCGATTCTGGTCGCGTGTTAAGTGGCCAACTTGGTGAGTCGGTGGCTGGACTCGGCGAGTTGGTGTTGTGTGGAGAAAACCCTAATCCCAAGGATTGAGCCCTATATAAAGAACATAATACCCTCTCCCCAGCCTCTTTGCTCTCCCTTGAAGTCCAGAAACCCTAATATTCGTGTGTGAGAGAATTAGAGAGCATTTGGATCTTGAAGGAGTGTTTGTTGAAGAAATATTTGAAGATTAAGAGGCTTGGAGCAAAGGGCTTTGCAAGGTTTTGGCTTATTCTTCTGTTGGAGTCTTCTTTCGAGGTAAGAATTCGTTGCTTGAGCTGTTATCCATCTAGATCTATCATTTGTGGGATTTTTCGGAGTATATCTAGTGCTATCTTGAGTTTGGAGGTTGGATCCGAGGTTGCTACCTCAGATCTAGTGAAGTGGTGATCCAAAAGAGCATAAAGTCCCTGTTCAAGAGCTGTTGATGAAGCCTTTTAGTCCCAAATCCTAGCCCTAGAGTGTATTATGCTTAGATCTCCTTGGATTCACGTAAAGTTTGCCGCTTTACGTAATGGATGGCTTGTATAAGAGTAGATCTATGGATTTGAGACCCTGCATGGCTTGGAAAGCCTCTATATGGGTTAAGAGCTAGTGTTACTCGGCGAGTCACATGGGTGCACTCGGCGAGTTGCATGAAGATAGGCAGCAACTCGGCGAGTTGGTTGAAGATAGCCTTGGACTTGGCGAGTCTGTTCTTGGACTCGGCGAGTCTGGTCGTGAGGTCCTAACCTTTTCTGGTTAAGCTGTGAATTGGCGAGTCAAGGGATGACTCAGTGAGTTGAGTTCGGTTAGACTCAGAAATGGGGACTCGACGAGTCAGCGGGTTGACTCGGCGAGTAAAGTCAGCCAGGAGTTGACCAGTTGACTTCCAGGGGTATTTTGGTAATTATGGGTATTTATTGAGTTCAGTCTTTTGGTATTGATCAGTGGTGGAGTTCGTGTTGGAGGTTGGAGTAGCGTGATCTTATCCTTTTTAGTCAGCAGTTGCGAGGTGAATTATCCTCACTATATCAACAGGGTCTAAGGCACCAAGGCCGGCCCTTTATCCGATTGTAATCCGGGTATTGTTGTTATGTTATTGCTTTGCTATGTTTGCATCCTGGTAGTTAGGATGGTATAGTTAGAGACCTGGTTAAGGTCGGTATCCTGGTATATAGGATGATGCTATGCTAGTGACCGGTTAGGTTGGTATCGTTGTTAGAATGAGGTTATGTTATGTGATCTGCTAGATCGGTTTGATTGGATGTGGATTGTTATATGATTATATGTTTATGTGCACATGGTTGTTGGACTGGGGTTGGGTTGAGGCGGGTCCTGCTTTGTGCTGTAGGCCAACATACCCAGGGCGGACCGGTTATCCCGAAGGCCCAGCGAGCGGTCCGGATAGGCTGTAGGCCCCACGCGGGCGGACCAGACGTGCCGAGGCTCGGAGAGTGGACCAGGCCGACTGAAGGCCCGGTGCGGGCGGACTAATCATACTGTAGACTCAGAGATTGGACCAGGTGGATTGAAGGCCCGGTGTGGGCGGACCAATCACACTGTAGACTCGATGTATATGGCTAGACTCAGAGGGTGGACCAGGTGGACTGTAGGCCGGTGCGGCGGAGCAGTCACACAGTAGACCCGAAGTGCATGGCTGTTCTGTATTGATTATGTGATATGGTTATGTTTGTATGACATTGGTATTTTGGGGTATCTCACTAAGCTTTCGGGCTTACAGTTGTGGTTTAAATGTTTCAGGTACTTCAGGAGACCGTGGCAAGGCAAAGGCATGATCGTACCGCTCCTCGGGTTTTATGCGTTTATGATGTGGTTTCTGGGAAATACTCTGATAATAAATGTATTGAAAACCTTTTTGTATTAATTTTATGAAATTGGGTTGTTTTTGAAAAGTTTAAATTGGTTGGAATTTTTAGAGCGTTACAAGTCACTTGCTAGGTCGCGGCCAACTGTGCCACATCGTGGCCAACCTGACAGCCTCGGATTTCGGGTCTCGAACTTGTAAAATCCGTAACATTTGCGTACGAGCTCCGTTTTCGCTGTTCTTTATATACACGCGTAGGTGAGAATATACTCTACAACTCTCGTTTAGACTTCATCGGCTAATTTTGAATTTATTTTTAGTAGGCCGGGACAGAAAAACTTCGTTAGAAATTCATAACTTCTTCGTCTGACGTCCGTTTTCGTCCCTCTTTCTGTCGTTGCACTACCATCGACGAGATCTTCGATTCTCGTTTAGAAAGTTTCGGCTAAAACTCGCTCGATCTCAATTCGAACTTTTGGACTGTCTACTGCTAAGCTAAAACTTCGAAAAATCATAACTTCCTCATACGAAGTCAGATTTAGGCGTTCTTTTTATGCACACTCTCGGTTCAACATTATCTACGTCTTTTGTGTTGATCGCTAAGGCTAAATATCACTCCTTTGTAAATTCACTACTTACGTCATGCTGTGCCACACCGGTTTTGTCGCGAAACTTCGACATGTCATAACTTCTTTGTTATAACTCGGATTTCAACATTCTTTATATTTTCGGAAACCTCGTCTCAACCACTACATCTTCGTGCATCAATATCGGGTTTATATAACATTTCATTTTTACGCTTATTTTTATTCTTGAGTAAATCAAATCACATAATTAACCAGATAACTATAAAACACAAAATTTGCAAATAATACGTTCTTATTATTTCAAATGAGTTACAAAGGTTAACCTAGACTATTACATTGCTAAAAATGGCAAGCCCAGAAACACGAGCATTACACTACCGATATGTGGACATCTAATCATCAAAAAAAGGGTTTATGGCAATCACAACACATTTTGTAGATCAAAACTGGAACTTGCAAAGCATAATTATGAGGTATATTATAATTATTTAACTACAATTTATACATACTTATTATTTATGTGTTAATATTAACACACACATACACACACACACACACACATATATATATATATACACACTTAAACAAGTTTATTTACGTGCCTTGTCCGCATAAAGTTGATGTTTTTGCCGACATACTTTATGTTACTTTGTGCGATTGGAATCTTGATACGAAAGTGTCAACTCTTACTGTGGATAATTGTTGTGACAACCCGAAATTTCCACTCAGTACAACATATCAAGTCAATAGAGGTCAGAAACAGTACTGCTAATTTTCAAACTTTTTGGTTTAAGTTTGAGTATTTTAGGATTAACACCTTAGGAGATATCAGGAGAGAGGATGCTCTAGGGTTTATTGTGCAACAATAAACTTTCAAAACTCCAAAATATTGGAGTTTATGGCCTAAACAAGGGTGTTTATGGCCGTAAATCCCAAGGAAGGGGGTATATAAGTGACACTTAGTCATTTATACCATTTCCACCTTTTCAAGAACAAACCTCAAACTTTCTCAAGTATCATCCAAAGATTTCTTCCAGACCTTTGTCTACTAAGTGTTTATAGTCCTATTAAGTGGTTATATTACTTAATCTAGTGTTTTAACACACTTCTATCCATGAAATCATTCCAAAAGGTTCAATCTTCAAGTTTCACCAATAACACCAAGAACACACACTAGTGTTCTTGGCCTTTTGGTACCTTTAAGGCTTCTAACTAGTAAGTAATCCTACCCTAGTGTATTGTAAAGCTTGTTACACTTCCATACATCAAGAAAACACAAAGAAACACCAAGATCAAAGGTGTTTACGGTCCAAGAACTCCTTGAACCGTAAACCCTTCTTAAGGGGCCAAAGTGGCCCTAATCCCTTCCTTAGCCTTGGAAAATATTCTAGACTCATTCCTTAATGTTTTTAGGACTTGGAAATATCTAAATACCATAAACCATAAGGGTTTACGGTCGTAAAACCAAGGACAAATGGTCTAGGGACCGTAAACTCCTCAAAGGAGTGAAATGGTGCCCAAACATCTTCCAAGGGCTTAACCTTCAAGTGGGAAATACAACTAGGGACTTGTAAACCTTCAAAACACCACATGGTCAAAAGGACATGAGTTTATGGCCGTAAACTCATGGGTTTACGACCGTAAACTCATGGGTTTACGACTGTAAACTCAATGAGTTATGGTCATTAAAGCGTAAACTCATGAAAGGGGTTCTATTGAACCCTAAACTTAATGGCCTGTCCTACAACACTTAGATGCACTCCTTAGCACTTATGACACTTATATAAAGTGTTTATCATGTCCTAGGATGTCTTAACTTTGTTAATTAGTTGTTTAAAGACTAATTGGATACATATATGTACTACTATATGTTAACTAGGATCCTTGTGTGTGTACAAGTCGTCACTTGACACTTAGCATCCTACATCAGTCAATACATCCAAACCACCAACTACAGGTGAGTTCATACCCCTTAATCAATGTTTTAAATGCTTTTATGGGGGGGGGGGGGAATACAAGTTAAATCATGGTAGTTATTATATCAATCGCATGTGATTAATAACCAGCATACAAATGGATTTACTACACTTTTAGCTGTTTTATCAAACTGATTACTTCAAATGGCTTTCCAAAACGTCTTAATTGTTTAACAACTTTTTATTAAAATGTACTACGTTCTGTATGTTTTCTTCCAAACTCTGTTATACTTTGTTATCAAAGGAATTACTTTTGAAATGCTTTATAGAATGACATCAAGTCATTATTATTTAATTATTGTTCTAAACCCTTAAATGTTTTACAAAGCTTCTTTTATACTTTTAAATTTCTAAAAGCATGCCTATACATGTATAGTTATATAAGTAATGTTTGAAGGACTTAGGAAGGCTAGCTCGCCTTATTTCCTTTTCCTCGTTGGGATGTGGTTTTAGGGTATCGGTTATCCGTCCGAAGGTCGTTCAACTATCAGTTATATATCATGTATACATATATAGACATAAAAGTACCCTCAGTCAATTCAGTACCTTTGGCTAGCAAAGGTATACCTTTATTGATACTTGTACATTACTAGTAACTATTATAGGTGTAGTTAGGAGGTACTACTTTCTATTCCTATTACAAGGAATTACACCAGAGTCAGTTTATACATGAGTCTATACTAAATGCTATATGAAGAGATACACTTACTTGGATACACTTACATGAATACTTTTACATAGATACCTTGTTAAAATCATGCCTGTATATGTATAGTTATATAAGTAATGTTTAAAGGACTTAGGAAGGCTATCCCGCTTTATTTCCTTTTCCTCGTTGGGATGTGGTCTGGTGGGTATCGGGTATCCGTCCGAAGGTCATTTAAATATTTAGTTATATATCATGTGTACATATACGGACATAATAGTTCTGATCAGTCAGTTTAGTACCTTTGGGTAGCAAAGGTATACGTTCATATATCCCTAGTAAACTATTATAGGTATAGTTTGGGCTTATATATGATTTGGTAATAAATATGGATTTCGACCTAGCGATTCGTTGCGAAAGTCACCTTTAGTTCCAAACGTAGAATAGGGACTACCAATCATTTATTTACTTACTTACATCGGGTCTCGTGAGATGACTACTTACTTACAGTGGGTCTCGTGAGAAGACTACTTACTTACAACATGTCTCGTGAGAAGACTACTTACTTGCTTGCTTTCTTTCACTTAAGTCTTGGTAGAAGACTACTTTCAAAACAGTCTAGTTTTGGTAGAAGACTACCTTTTATACTAATAGGAAATATGGGATTTCCTAGGAAATTCAAACGTTTACACTTTTACTTATAAGACTTTTCATTAATACTTATATAGATAACGACATTAAATACTTATGAATTCTCCAGCTTTAAAGCTGATACTCGCTTTCAAAATAACTTGTATTCTCAGGTCACAAATAGACAGGTACCGATGCAGGGTTTAGAGAAGACGGAGCAGTCAAGACTCGTCTTTTATTTTGAGTATTCATTATGTTGTTATTACTATGAAAGAATACACTTGTAAGTAAAATTATACTAATAATGCAATGGATGATGTTGTTGCTTGTTTACTACTTTGCATTGTTGTGATACTGTACATGACGTCCTCCGCCCCCGAACGTTTCCATCGTTCCGGTTTTGGGGTGTGACAGATTGGTATCAGAGCATTGTTTATAGTGAATTGAGTAGATCAACCCATAAAAGATATACAGACTATAAATACATTGGGATTAAAATACTCTGACCAAGAGTATATACTTTAAATTATAAAATATTTAAGTAAGTATACGTGCCTGCATTCATACTAAAATCAGTGTCACAATGACAAGAACAAAAGTATTACGATTGTTGAATATCACAAGTAAGCTTAGGGTTGTATAGTCAGTCTTGGGAGTGGCATAGCCTGATCAACTATGCTGGTCCGATGAGTGATTAGCATATGCCCAAGAATGGTTGTGATGTGGCAACAAGTCTAGAAACTTACCAACAGAACCACAAAGAAATACCATAGGGGTATTTAGTGTTACTGTAATTACTTATCTGAGAACTAAATAGATTTTTATTAGTATGTCAATAGTCATTTAGTGGATACATTAAGGTTATATGTACTAGGATGTCATAGACTTAGAATCTGTGAATCTTTGCTTTATGTCTTGTCCTCGTTGGGTTGGGGGCTTAGGGTTAGGGTCACTTATTCGAAGGTCTATCCTATCCTAAATACATATAACTGGTATGCACTAAACAAGTATTGAAACAACTGATAAAGGTCATCTTATAATTATCTAAGTTAGTTCGTCTATTTAGTTAGTTCTTATTATCCCTTTTCTCGCGTAGATATCATGGTTGGATTCCATCCCCACGACAACCCGTACTACCCTAACCATGAAAATGCTGGATGGCTCGGAGAGGAGCCAAATAATGATCACCTAATCCCTTCGAATGATCACTCAACTGAAGACTTTTCTGGTAGTTCTCGTCGCCGATAGAATCTCATCGACTTCTCCTTCGGATATAACCTAGTTTATGTAAAACTTTGGTCTAATTTCCTATCGTTGTAAATCTTAGATCTATTAGGTCTTGATTAAGTCGTTGTCTTGTCAAAATTTTCCCATCAATGGTTGATATAAGGCCTACTCCTTGGCCACTTTTCCAGAACATGTTACATCTATAATTCCAGTATTTTTGACAGATACCAAATTGTATGGACATTATTGTCCAAATGCTTTCACCTTTCGATACTAGATCCTCATTCAAACGTGTTATTAAATTGTGTTGTTGGACTATGGAGAGTTAGTCCATCAGTCACTCACCTTATTCATTTATTCTTACCGTGTTGTCACCTTTTAATTGTATAGTCAAAAGATGCCGCCTTGCAGGAATCCAAGGCGTAACCCTATTCACGAAACGCCGATACCACCACCTGCTCCACCACCTCAACCACCTCCGCTTTTGACACTGCCATGTTCCAAGCAGCCTTCACGACAGCAGTAGCAGCTGCCGTGTCAGCCATCAATACTCATGTCCCTAGTGGATCGGGAACGGGTGCACCTCCTTCTCACCACGGCGAGAGCCATGGCCATCCCAGGGAATGCACCTACAAGGACTTTACAAATGATAAACCCCAAAACTTCAATGGAACTGGTGGGGTTATGGTCTTAAGGCAGTGGATTGAAAAGACTGAAGCAGTCTTTGAGATCTACACCTGCCCGGAGGGCAGTAAGGTCAAGTTTGCTACTTGTACCTTTTTTGACAGAGCGTTAACTTGGTGGAATGGCCATGTTAAGTCTCTAACTATTGTAGTGGCAAATTCTATTAGGTGGGAAAACTTGAAAGCTATGCTGATGAGAGAGTACTGTCCTCGAGGGGAAATTCAAAAGCTCGAACAGGAACTTTGGAGTCTTGAAATGGTTGGTACCGATATATCAACCTATACGGGTAGATTCTGTGATATGGAAAACATGTGCCCGAATATGGTTGCTCCTGAGAGCAAGAAATTAGAGAGGTATATTTGGGGACTGTCTACCCAAATTCAGTCAAGTGTGTTAGCATCAAGGCCCGATACTTTCGATAGTGCCAAAGAACTAGCACAATCTCTGATTGACCACGGAAACCATCAGAACGCAAAAAATTTTGTACAAGATCAACAAGAAGGAAACAACAACACGAACAAGAGGAAAGACGAGTCCTCACAAGGATCCTCAAGGAAACAACAACAAGTTACAGTCTATGCTGCTACAGTACCTACAATAGTCTTTACTAACCCATTACCAACAAAGCCATATGCGGGTAATCTCCCAAAGTGCAACAAATGCATTTATCACCACCATGGACCTTGTCGAGAGATGCAGTGCTTAAACTGCAACAAAAGGGACACACCATACGTTACTGCAAGAATCCAGCAAGACCGATCAACCAACTACCCAACGCTGGTATGAGCCAGGCTTGCTACGATTGTGGCAAGGTGGGTCACTACAAAAGAAACTGCCCAGAGGCAGCGAATGCTGGCACAGACGGAAGGATGCTAACGATCACCGCCGCAGGAGAGACTACTCCGTACCCATGTTAGAGTATCTACGACATTCGTTGTAACAGACTCATAAACTATTTAGAACTAGTGCAACTAAAGTCTTATCTTTTGCGAGGTCCCGTCAGTTAAGGGATCCCCGTGCTGCGTATACTTGTCTTTTGTAGTATACCTAGTCCGCAACAATATTCTTGTAGTAAATCTATAGTACTGTAACTCTGTTAAAAGTTGCACTCTTGTGTTTTGTCTGTAACGTCGTTAAGATCAAATCTAGTGCCTTTATTTCCAAGTGATTCCGATTTCATCATACGACTAGAGCCCATTTGATCCTCACGATACTAGGTTCGTGCGTAAATCTTTTTCTCCGAAATCATCTTTCAAGCGAAACCGTCCCTTCAGAACTCCGAAGTACTCAGGCATAGAGTACATCATATTTCTAATCCTTTCCGAAGGAACCTCAGCAAACCTCCATGAAATACCACTCGTCCAGCAGACCAAGTTCAAGCACATAGGCTATGGACGAATACAACCCACCTATTACTATTTAGTATATACGCAAGGGTGGTATATGATTATGATGACGCAGACTTTCCTCTGCTACCGGAAGTACCTGAAACCAAAATTGAAAAACGTAAGCACGAAGCTTTGTGAGTTCCCCACCCTACCACATCCCATGCATAACCACATACTGCACATACTGGGCCACGCCCGCTATCCTGGGCCTCGCCCACTACCTCGGGCCTCGCCTGCTACAACGGCCCCGCCGCTCCAGGCCCCGCCTGGATTCGAGCCCCGCTCGGATACATATCTGTTTCACTTAGGCCTCGCCTGTCATAGGGCCTCGCCCACTATCATATAGTATAGCACGTAAACATATCACATCACATCACATAATCTAAACACATACTAACAGATCTTGTCCTAAGGCCTCGCCTATTTCTGGGCCCCGCCCTTGTCCTGCTACTGATGAGTCATGGAACCCCGTCCATACTCCTGCTGATAGTGAGGTACGGGCCCAACCCACCCTTACTCCTTCCCTAACTTGGGCCTCGCCCCTGCTCTGCTACTACTGAGATGCGGAACACCATCCACACTCTGCTATTGGTGAGATACGAGACCGCGCCCACACTCACCTCCCTACCAGGCACATACAAGTATCACACAGACAACAAGTATAAACTATTACATAAACCATTCCTTGGGCACCCGCCCTCTATCATTGGACCTCGCCCCGAATATCATACTAGCATACTATGCCTATGGCTAACCTCCGGGTCTTCTACTCATAACTACATGGGCCGACATTGAGGCCGTAGACCCATTCATACAAAGGGAAACTCACCTGCACCGGCTGAACTGGCTGATGATCCCACTAGCTGCTGCCCGACCACTCACTGAACTCCTGCTCTACTAGCTTCCCGAGCTATCAATATCAATGCAACACTTAGTCAAACTGACCCCCGACAGACAACCAAGTCAACTCTGGTCTAAGTCAAAGTCCTGGTCAAAGTCAACCTTCCAGGTCAACCCTACTCGCCGAGTCCACCTACTGACTCGCCGAGTTCACATACACAGGGTCCTTCCATTCGCAACATGACTCGCCGAGTCAGCCCCTGACTCGCCGAGTCTACTGATTCCCGATTCCTGTCCTGTCCAACTCAATGAGTCCTTGCTCGACTCGCTGACTCGAGTCTTAACTTGAGGGGTTTGGGACTACGCGACCTGACTCGTCGAGTCCAAGAGCAGACTCGCCGAGCACAAGGAAATCTTCATCCAACTCGCCGAGTTCATGCCCATCTTCATCCTACTCGATGAGCTGTTCATCCCACTCGTCGAGTTCCTTCTCATCTTCATGCTACTCGCCGAGTCCACTCGAAGGACTCGTCGAGTCTATTCAGATCTACATACATGCAGAGGACTTTTGAGTCATGCATGGACTCCAAACTGTAGATCTACCCTTCCCAACCATATTCCCCATGTAAAGTTGCAAACTTTACGTGTAGAGATGGAGATCTAGGCAAAATGCACCATAAACTAGGGTTTAAGACCAAGAGGCTCCAAAATCCACTCAATGGCTGATACTTTACGGGATTCTAAACCAAAACAAGCATGGATCTGAGGTAGCAACCTTAGATCTGGACCTCAAGCTCGAGATTGATCTTAGACATTGCTTAAAAGCCCCAAAACTCATAACCAAAGAAGATCTAAAGGAGAGGAACGACTTAATACCTTCAAATGCTCAGAAATGTTCCCCAAACTTCGGATCCAAGGCCACTCCTTGATGCTTCAAAGATTCCCACTTCCTCTTCTTCCTTAAAACCACTCAAAAAATGGCTAAAATCTTGAATGAGCACAATGGAGGCTTAGGGTGCGGCGTTCTGGGTGTGAGAGACAGTAAAGGATCCCTAGGAAGAAGAATGAGACGATTAAATTGGCTCCAAGCTTCGGAATTAGGGTTTTCCACGGACATACCAGACTCGCTGAGTCACCTTGGCCGACTCGCCGAGTCGGTCACTTACTCCTCGACCCGGATCCCGCTCGGACTCGCCGAGTTCCTCCTTGGACTCGCCGAGTCACCCCTTAACATTAAGGTTTTCTTTCCTTTCTTGGCCTTCAAAACTTTTGGTGTTACAGAGATATCAGGAGAGAGGATGCTCTAGGGTTTATTGTGCAACAATAAACTTTCAAAACTCCAAAATATTGGAGTTTATGGCCTAAACAAGGGTGTTTATGGCCGTAAATCCCAAGGAAGGGGTTATATAAGTGACACTTAGTCATTTATACCATTTCCACCTTTTCAAGAACAAACCTCAAACTTTCTCAAGTATCATCCAAAGATTTCTTCAAGACCTTTGTCTAGTAAGTGTTTATAGTCCTATTAAGTGGTTATATTACTTAATCTAGTGTTTCAACACACTTCTATCCATGAAATCATTCAAAAAGGTTCAATCTTCAAGTTTCACCAATAACACCAAGAACACACACTAGTGTTCTTGGCCTTTTGGTACCTTTAAGGCTTCTAACTAGTAAGTAATCCTACCCTAGTGTATTGTAAAGCTTGTTACACTTCCATACATCAAGAAAACACAAAGAAACACCAAGATCAAAGGTGTTTACAGTCCAAGAACTCCTTGAACCGTAAACCCTTCTTAAGGGGCCAAAGTGGCCCTAATCCCTTCCTTAGCCTTGGAAAATATTCTAGACTCATTCCTTAATGTTTTTAGGACTTGGAAATATCTAAATACCATAAACCATAAGGGTTTACGGTCGTAAAACCAAGGACAAATGGTCTAGGGACCGTAAACTCCTCAAAGGAGTGAAATGGTGCCCAAACATCTTCCAAGGGCTTAACCTTCAAGTGGGAAATACAACTAGGGACTTGTAAACCTTCAAAACACCACATGGTCAAAAGGACATGAGTTTATGGCCGTAAACTCATGGGTTTACGACCGTAAACTCATGGGTTTACGACTGTAAACTCAATGAGTTATGGTCATTAAAGCGTAAACTCATGAAAGGGGTTCTATTGAACCCTAAACTTAATGGCCTGTCCTACAACACTTAGATGCACTCCTTAGCACTTATGACACTTATATAAAGTGTTTATCATGTCCTAGGATGTCTTAACTTTGTTAATTAGTTGTTTAAAGACTAATTGGATACATATATGTACTACTATATGTTAACTAGGATCCTTGTGTGTGTACAAGTCTTCACTTGACACTTAGCATCCTACATCAGTCAATACATCCAAACCACCAACTACAGGTGAGTTCATACCCCTTAATCAATGTTTTAAATGCTTTTATGGGGGGGGGGGGGAATACAAGTTAAATCATGGTAGTTATTATATCAATCGCATGTGATTAATAACCAACATACAAATGGATTTACTACACTTTTAGCTGTTTTATCAAACTGATTACTTCAAATGGCTTTCCAAAACGTCTTACTTGTTTAACAAATTTTTATTAAACTGTACTACGTTCTGTATGTTTTCTTCCAAACTCTGTTATACTTTGTTATCAGAGGAATTACTTTTGAAATGCTTTATAGAATGACATCAAGTCATTATTATTTAATTATTGTTCTAAACCCTTAAATATTTTACAAAGCTTCTTTTATACTTTTAAATTTCTAAAAGCATGCCTATACATGTATAGTTATATAAGTAATGTTTGAAGGACTTAGGAAGGCTAGCTCGCCTTATTTCCTTTTCCTCGTTGGGATGTGGTTTTAGGGTATCGGTTATCCGTCCGAAGGTCGTTCAACTATCAGTTATATATCATGTATACATATATAGACATAAAAGTACCCTCAGTCAATTCAGTACCTTTGGCTAGCAAAGGTATACCTTCATTGATACTTGTACATTACTAGTAACTATTATAGGTGTAGTTAGGAGGTACTACTTTCTATTCCTATTACAAGGAATTACACCAGAGTCAGTTTATACATGAGTCTATACTAAATGCTATATGAAGAGATACACTTACTTGGATACACTTACATGAATACTTTTACATAGATACCTTGTTAAAATCATGCCTGTATATGTATAGTTATATAAGTAATGTTTAAAGGACTTAGGAAGGCTATCCCGCTTTATTTCCTTTTCCTCGTTGGGATGTGGTCTGGTGGGTATCGGGTATCCGTCCGAAGGTCATTTAAATATTTAGTTATATATCATGTGTACATATACGGACATAATAGTTCTGATCAGTCAGTTTAGTACCTTTGGGTAGCAAAGGTATACGTTCATATATCCCTAGTAAACTATTATAGGTATAGTTTGGGCTTATATATGATTTGGTAATAAATATGGATTTCGACCTAGCGATTCGTTGCGAAAGTCACCTTTAGTTCCAAACGTAGAATAGGGACTACCAATCATTTTATTACTTACTTACATCGGGTCTCGTGAGATGACTACTTACTTACAGTGGGTCTCGTGAGAAGACTACTTACTTACAACAGGTCTCGTGAGAAGACTACTTACTTGCTTGCTTTCTTTCACTTAAGTCTTGGTAGAAGACTACTTTCAAAACAGTCTAGTTTTGGTAGAAGACTACCTTTTATACTAATAGGAAATATGGGATTTCCTAGGAAATTCAAACATTTAAACTTTTACTTATAAGACTTTTCATTAATACTTATATAGATAACGACATTAAATACTTATGAATTCTCCAGCTTTAAAGCTGATACTCGCTTTCAAAATAACTTGTATTCTCAGGTCACAAATAGACAGGTACCGATGCAGGGTTTAGAGAAGACGGAGCAGTCAAGACTCGTCTTTTATTTTGAGTATTCATTATGTTGTTATTACTATGAAAGAATACACTTGTAAGTAAAATTATACTAATAATGCAATGGATGATGTTGTTGCTTGTTTACTACTTTGCATTGTTGTGATACTGTACATGACGTCCTCCGCCCCCGAACGTTTCCATCGTTCCGGTTTTGGGGTGTGACAGATTGGTATCAGAGCATTGTTTATAGTGAATTGAGTAGATCAACCCATAAAAGATATACAGACTATAAATACATTGGGATTAAAATACTCTGACCAAGAGTATATACTTTAAATTATAAAATATTTAAGTAAGTATACGTGCCTGCATTCATACTAAAATCAGTGTCACAATGACAAGAACAAAAGTATTACGATTGTTGAATATCACAAGTAAGCTTAGGGTTGTATAGTCAGTCTTGGGAGTGGCATAGCCTGATCAACTATGCTGGTCCGATGAGTGATTAGCATATGCCCAAGAATGGTTGTGATGTGGCAACAAGTCTAGAAACTTACCAACAGAACCACAAAGAAATACCATAGGGGTATTTAGTGTTACTGTAATTACTTATCTGAGAACTAAATAGATTTTTATTAGTATGTCAATAGTCGTTTAGTGGATACATTAAGGTTATATGTACTAGGATGTCATAGACTTAGAATCTGTGAATCTTTGCTTTATGTCTTGTCCTCGTTGGGTTGGGGGCTTAGGGTTAGGGTCACTTATTCGAAGGTCTATCCTATCCTAAATACATATAACTGGTATGCACTAAACAAGTATTGAAACAACTGATAAAGGTCATCTTATAATTATCTAAGTTAGTTCGTCTATTTAGTTAGTTCTTATTATCCCTTTTCTCGCGTAGATATCATGGTTGGATTCCATCCCCACGACAACCCGTACTACCCTAACCATGACAATGCTGGATGGCTCGGAGAGGAGCCAAATAATGATCACCTAATCCCTTCGAATGATCACTCAACTGAAGACTTTTCTGGTAGTTCTCGTCGCCGATAGAATCTCATCGACTTCTCCTTCGGATATAACCTAGTTTATGTAAAACTTTGGTCTAATTTCCTATCGTTGTAAATCTTAGATCTATTAGGTCTTGATTAAGTCGTTGTCTTGTCAAAATTTTCCCATCAATGGTTGATATAAGGCCTACTCCTTGGCCACTTTTCCAGAACATGTTACATCTATAATTCCAGTATTTTTGACAGATACCAAATTGTATGGACATTATTGTCCAAATGCTTTCACCTTTCGATACTAGATCCTCATTCAAACGTGTTATTAAATTGTGTTGTTGGACTATGGAGAGTTAGTCCATCAGTCACTCACCTTATTCATTTATTCTTACCGTGTTGTCACCTTTTAATTGTATAGTCAAAAGATGCCGCCTTGCAGGAATCCAAGGCGTAACCCTATTCACGAAACGCCGATACCACCACCTGCTCCACCACCTCAACCACCTCCGCTTTTGACAATGCCATGTTCCAAGCAGCCTTCACGACAGCAGTAGCAGCTGCCGTGTCAGCCATCAATACTCATGTCCCTAGTGGATCGGGAACGGGTGCACCTCCTTCTCACCACGGCAAGAGCCATGGCCATCCCAGGGAATGCACCTACAAGGACTTTACAAATGATAAACCCCAAAACTTCAATGGAACTGGTGGGGTTATGGTCTTAAGGCAGTGGATTGAAAAGACTGAAGCAGTCTTTGCGATCTACACCTGCCCGGAGGGCAGTAAGGTCAAGTTTGCTACTTGTACCTTTTTTGACAGAGCGTTAACTTGGTGGAATGGCCATGTTAAGTCTCTAACTATTGTAGTGGCAAATTCTATTAGGTGGGAAAACTTGAAAGCTATGCTGATGAGAGAGTACTGTCCTCGAGGGGAAATTCAAAAGCTCGAACAGGAACTTTGGAGTCTTGAAATGGTTGGTACCGATATATCAACCTATACGGGTAGATTCTGTGATATGGAAAACATGTGCCCGAATATGGTTGCTCCTGAGAGCAAGAAATTAGAGAGGTATATTTGGGGACTGTCTACCCAAATTCAGTCAAGTGTGTTAGCATCAAGGCCCGATACTTTCGATAGTGCCAAAGAACTAGCACAATCTCTGATTGACCACGGAAACCATCAGAACGCAAAAAATTTTGTACAAGATCAACAAGAAGGAAACAACAACACGAACAAGAGGAAAGACGAGTCCTCACAAGGATCCTCAAGGAAACAACAACAAGTTACAGTCAATGCTGCTACAGTACCTACAATAGTCTTTACTAACCCATTACCAACAAAGCCATATGCGGGTAATCTCCCAAAGTGCAACAAATGCATTTATCACCACCATGGACCTTGTCGAGAGATGCAGTGCTTAAACTGCAACAAAAGGGACACACCATACGTTACTGCAAGAATCCAGCAAGACCGATCAACCAACTACCCAACGCTGGTATGAGCCAGGCTTGCTACGATTGTGGCAAGGTGGGTCACTACAAAAGAAACTGCCCAGAGGCAGCGAATGCTGGCACAGACGGAAGGATGCTAACGATCACCGCCGCAGGAGAGACTACTCCGGACCCATGTTAGAGTATCTACGACATTCGTTGTAACAGACTCATAAACTATTTAGAACTAGTGCAACTAAAGTCTTATCTTTTGCGAGGTCCCGTCAGTTAAGGGATCCCCGTGCTGCGTATACTTGTCTTTTGTAGTATACCTAGTCCGCAACAATATTCTTGTAGTAAATCTATAGTACTGTAACTCTGTTAAAAGTTGCACTCTTGTGTTTTGTCTGTAACGTCGTTAAGATCAAATCTAGTGCCTTTATTTCCAAGTGATTCCGATTTCATCATACGACTAGAGCCCATTTGATCCTCACGATACTAGGTTCGTGCGTAAATCTTTTTCTCCGAAATCTTCTTTCAAGCGAAACCGTCCCTTCAGAACTCCGAAGTACTCAGGCATAGAGTACATCATATTTCTAATCCTTTCCGAAGGAACCTCAGCAAACCTCCATGAAATACCACTCGTCCAGCAGACCAAGTTCAAGCACATAGGCTATGGACGAATACAACCCACCTATTACTATTTAGTATATACGCAAGGGTGGTATATGATTATGATGACGCAGACTTTCCTCTGCTACCGGAAGTACCTGAAACCAAAATTGAAAAACGTAAGCACGAAGCTTTGTGAGTTCCCCACCCTACCACATCCCATGCATAACCACATACTGCACATACTGGGCCACGCCCGCTATCCTGGGCCTCGCCCACTACCTCGGGCCTCGCCTGCTACAACGGCCCCGCCGCTCCAGGCCCCGCCTGGATTCGAGCCCCGCTCGGATACATATCTGTTTCACTTAGGCCTCGCCTGTCATAGGGCCTCGCCCACTATCATATAGTATAGCACGTAAACATATCACATCACATCACATAATCTAAACACATACTAACAGATCTTGTCCTAAGGCCTCGCCTATTTCTGGGCCCCGCCCTTGTCCTGCTACTGATGAGTCATGGAACCCCGTCCATACTCCTGCTGATAGTGAGGTACGGGCCCAACCCACCCTTACTCCTTCCCTAACTTGGGCCTCGCCCCTGCTCTGCTACTACTGAGATGCGGAACACCATCCACACTCTGCTATTGGTGAGATACGAGACCGCGCCCACACTCACCTCCCTACCAGGCACATACAAGTATCACACAGACAACAAGTATAAACTATTACATAAACCATTCCTTGGGCACCCGCCCTCTATCATTGGACCTCGTCCCGAATATCATACTAGCATACTATGCCTATGGCTAACCTCCGGGTCTTCTACTCATAACTACATGGGCCGACATTGAGGCCGTAGACCCATTCATACAAAGGGAAACTCACCTGCACCGGCTGAACTGGCTGATGATCCCACTAGCTGCTGCCCGACCACTCACTGAACTCCTGCTCTACTAGCTTCCCGAGCTATCAATATCAATGCAACACTTAGTCAAACTGACCCCCGACAGACAACCAAGTCAACTCTGGTCTAAGTCAAAGTCCTGGTCAAAGTCAACCTTCCAGGTCAACCCTACTCGCCGAGTCCACCTACTGACTCGCCGAGTTCAAATGCTCAGAAATGTTCCCCAAACTTCGGATCCAAGGCCACTCCTTGATGCTTCAAAGATTCCCACTTCCTCTTCTTCCTTAAAACCACTCAAAAAATGGCTAAAATCTTGAATGAGCACAATGGAGGCTTAGGGTGCGGCGTTCTGGGTGTGAGAGACAGTAAAGGATCCCTAGGAAGAAGAATGAGACGATTAAATTGGCTCCAAGCCTCGGAATTAGGGTTTTCCACGGACATACCAGACTCGCTGAGTCACCTTGGCCGACTCGCCGAGTCGGTCACTTACTCCTCGACCCGGATCCCGCTCGGACTCGCCGAGTTCCTCCTTGGACTCGTCGAGTCACCCCTTAACATTAAGGTTTTCTTTCCTTTCTTGGCCTTCAAAAATTTTGGTGTTACAGAGATATCAGGAGAGAGGATGCTCTAGGGTTTATTGTGCAACAATAAACTTTCAAAACTCCAAAATATTGGAGTTTATGGCCTAAACAAGGGTGTTTATGGCCGTAAATCCCAAGGAAGGGGGTATATAAGTGACACTTAGTCATTTATACCATTTCCACCTTTTCAAGAACAAACCTCAAACTTTCTCAAGTATCATCCAAAGATTTCTTCAAGACCTTTGTCTAGTAAGTGTTTATAGTCCTATTAAGTGGTTATATTACTTAATCTAGTGTTTTAACACACTTCTATCCATGAAATCATTCCAAAAGGTTCAATCTTCAAGTTTCACCAATAACACCAAGAACACACACTAGTGTTCTTGGCCTTTTGGTACCTTTAAGGCTTCTAACTAGTAAGTAATCCTACCCTAGTGTATTGTAAAGCTTGTTACACTTCCATACATCAAGAAAACACAAAGAAACACCAAGATCAAAGGTGTTTACGGTCCAAGAACTCCTTGAACCGTAAACCCTTCTTAAGGGGCCAAAGTGGCCCTAATCCCTTCCTTAGCCTAGGAAAATATTCTAGACTCATTCCTTAATGTGTTTAGGACTTGGAAATATCTAAATACCATAAACCATAAGGGTTTACGGTCATAAAACCAAGGACAAATGGTCTAGGGACCGTAAACTCCTCAAAGGAGTGAAATGGTGCCCAAACATCTTCCAAGGGCTTAACCTTCAAGTGGGAAATACAACTAGGGACTTGTAAACCTTCAAAACACCACATGGTCAAAAGGACATGAGTTTATGGCCGTAAACTCATGGGTTTACGACCGTAAACTCAATGAGTTATGGTCATTAAAGCGTAAACTCATGAAAGGGGTTCTATTGAACCCTAAACTTAATGGCCTGTCCTACAACACTTAGATGCACTCCTTAGCACTTATGACACTTATATAAAGTGTTTATCATGTCCTAGGATGTCTTAACTTTGTTAATTAGTTGTTTAAAGACTAATTGGATACATATATGTACTACTATATGTTAACTAGGATCCTTGTGTGTGTACAAGTCTTCACTTGACACTTAGCATCCTACATCAGTCAATACATCCAAACCACCAACTACAGGTGAGTTCATACCCCTTAATCAATGTTTTAAATGCTTTTATGGGGGGGGGGGAATACAAGTTAAATCATGGTAGTTATTATATCAATCGCATGTGATTAATAACCAGCATACAAATGGATTTACTACACTTTTAGCTGTTTTATCAAACTGATTACTTCAAATGGCTTTCCAAAACGTCTTACTTGTTTAACAACTTTTTATTAAACTGTACTACGTTCTGTATGTTTTCTTCCAAACTCTGTTATACTTTGTTATCAAAGGAATTACTTTTGAAATGCTTTATAGAATGACATCAAGTCATTATTATTTAATTATTGTTCTAAACCCTTAAATGTTTTACAAAGCTTCTTTTATACTTTTAAATTTCTAAAAGCATGCCTATATATGTATAGTTATATAAGTAATGTTTGAAGGAATTAGGATGGCTAGCTCGCCTTATTTCCTTTTCCTCGTTGGGATGTGGCTTTAGGGTATCGGTTATCCGTCGGAAGGTCGTTCAACTATCAGTTATATATCATGTATACATATATAGACATAAAAGTACCCTCAGTCAATTCAGTACCTTTGGCTAGCAAAGGTATACCTGATGGGTTTTATGCATAAGAAACATTCCTATGTGCTCATAGAAACCCTAATGCTTGGATCTAGGTTTCACTATTGAACATGCTTTGATTCCAAGACTTACAAAACCTAATCTAGCATATAAACAACAAAACTAACATATAGAATCAGATCTAGATGTTTACCTCTTTAATGGTTGGCTTAGATCTTGTATATCTTCTTCTTTTGAGCCTAGAGTCACAAATGCAACTCCTCTAATGGTTCACAAACCCCACAAGCAAGAAGGCAATATGAGAGAGGGAGAGGAAGGCTAGAATTCGGCCTAGGGTACTCTTAGAATCAAGTGGTAGCCGAATTCATGCCCTAGGGGTCATATTTATACTTACAGGTTACTAGGGTTTCACTCTAAACCCTAATGGAC
Organism: Lactuca serriola; assembly: GCF_051521515.1. Taxonomy (NCBI): domain Eukaryota; kingdom Viridiplantae; phylum Streptophyta; class Magnoliopsida; order Asterales; family Asteraceae; genus Lactuca; species Lactuca serriola. The sequence goes on along the minus strand of NC_136413.1, from coordinate 200,397,390 downwards.
AGCTTAGCCACCAAGCAGCCCATGGAACCTTCTGGAATAAGGCCCTTGGACGAAAATATGATGGTTACCCATCATATTTTCGTTCCCCCTTAAGCCCATTAGATTCCTTAACCTAAAAGCTCAACTATCACACATTTGACAGTTTATACCCCTTTATTCAATTAATCTCTTTTGACCACTAAATTAATTCTTAATTAATTTATGACCAATACTAATTAAATAAATATGATTTCTCCTTTAATATATTATTCTTATAATATATTAATAAATCATAATACTTCTCTCTTTCTCCTTAAATTACCTTGTCAAGTTGCTTTGGAGAAGGCAACCCAAAAGGACCATGCACAACCGGGTCAAGTACATACCAAATATAGTTACGGGCTTAGACACTATTCCAACAGTCTCCCACTTGGATAAGTCTAGTAACTATATCTCACATATGACTTCAGAATCCGATTAGCAATCGTAGCTCTTATACTTTGCTGTCAACTCTGATCAACTTGTCCTTTAGATAAGGGATCGTATAATCCTCTGTTCTGGATATCATGCTGACAATGCTTATTGTCCAGCAAAAAAAATTCCTTGATTTCCGATTTGTTTGACATAGAATTTAGTAGAACACATCAAATTCATTCTGACCGGGCCCGGCACATAAGTCAAACCAAATCATCAAGTGGCCAATATATCGCTTTTATTCTCATAGAATAAAAGGAACAGATCAACTTCGACTCATATGCATCTATTATTTACTAATGGATCACACACAATAATGTGTTTTATAACATCAAGTTACTGATGCGTTTACACATTATCAATGTATAACCAACCAACAAACAACAACCATATCTCTAAGTTTTAAGACTATATGATGTTATCGCTTTGCGATCACTCAAGATAAAACACCACTAAGTGATACAGCAAACTCGGGTTTAATCCAATGCTTAACTCATATTCACAAGCACTCATGAACTTTGCAGCAAACCTTTGCTATGTCCAAAACCTTTTAGACAATCTACAAAACAATTCATGACAGTCATCATTCATAACTACTTCCAAAATATGACCGACTGTGGACCTTTTGAATAATCATATAATTCAGGAAGTCAAAACATGCAAAATGGAAACAATAGATAAATAACCAACATAAGATAGTAACTTTACTCATAAATAACACAATTTTATTTATTCATCAAATGCTAAGTACAAACTATCTATTACACATTTCCTATCTAATCCAAACTTATATCATCCTTCAGCCCAATGCTCCTAGCGTGCTGCAAGTGTTTGACCCTACTCAGTCCCTTCGTAAGGGGATCTGCTGGTTCTCTTCTGATGATACCCTCTTCACAACGAGGAGTCCCTCTTCTACCCGATGTCTGATGAAATGGTATTTTCTGTCAATATGTCGTGATCTACCATGATCTCTCGGTTCCTTGGTCAAGGCAACCGCACCTTCATTATCACAGAAAATTTCCATGGGCTCTTTTATGGATGGCACAACTCCAAGGTCTCTAATGAAGTTCTTCAACCATATAGCCTCCTTTGACGCTTCGCTCGCCGCAATATACTCTGATTCGCACGTTGAATCAACTACGGTCTCTTGCTTGGAACTTTTCCAAGTCACTGCTCCTCCATTTAGGGTAAAGACCCAGCCCGACTGCGATCGGAAGTTATCCCGATCCGTCTGAAAACTAGCGTCACTGTACCCTCATACCCTTAAGTCATCACTCCCACCGAGGACTAGAAACCATTCCTTGGTCCTCCGAAGGTACTTAAGAATATTCTTAACTGCAATCCAATGTGCCCTACCAGGGTTCCCTTGATATCTGCTGACCATGCTCAAAGCGAAGGCCACATCAGGGCGTGTGCAGGTCATAGCGTACATGATAGAGCCTACTGCGGAAGCGTAAGCTACTCGGCTCATATCAGCTATCTCTGTCTCTGTACTCGGGCTCTGAGTCTTACTCAGCTTGGTATTGCTTTGGATTGGCAACTCCCCTTTCTTGGAATTTTCCATACTAAAACGCTTTAGTACCATTTCCAAGTATGTATCCTGACTGAGTCCTATCAGTCTCTTTTCCCCGTTCCTTACTATTCTTATTCCCAGAATATAAGCAGCCTCTCCGAGGTCCTTCATAGCGAAACATTTCCCAAGCCAGGACTTGACCTCCTGCAAGGTTGGGACATCATTTCCTTTGAGTAATATGTCGTCAACATACAATACGAGGAAGCTTACTATACTCCCACTGGCTTTGACATACACACAAGATTCATCTTCGCTTCGCAGAAAGCCAAACTCTTTAACCTTCTCGTCAAAACAAAGATTCCATCTACGAGACGCTTGTTTCAATCCACAAATGGATTTCTCAAGCTTGCATACTCTATTTGGATGCTTCGCATCGACAGAAACCTCTGGCTGATTCATGTAGACATCCTCAGCCAACTTTCCATTAAGGAAAGCGGTTTTCACATCCATCTGCCATATTTCATAATCATGAAATGCAACTATGGCAAGTATCACCCTAATAGAATTTATCTTCGCAACTGGTGAGAAGGTCTCATCATAGTCAACTCCGGGAGTTTGAGTAAAGCCCTTCGCAACCAATCGCGCTTTATAAGTATGCACTTTCCCATCCATGTCCGTCTTCTTCTTGAAGATCCACTTGCACCCGACTGTCTTACAACCCGGTACATTATCAACCAAATTCCAAACTTGGTTGTTGTACATTGACTGAATCTCGCTGTCCATCGCCTCTTTCCATTTTGTAGACTCCGGGCCTGCCATGGCTTCCTTATAGCAGCTAGGTTCATCCAAATTTACTAGTGTACTATCACTAATAAATGTATCCCCTTCAGTAGTTATATGAAATCCATAAAACTGGGGTGGAACACTAGCCCTAGTGGAACGTCGAAGAGGTAGGTACTCGTCAACAGGTTCAACAGGAGTTTCCTCCTCAAGTTGAGTGCCAGTGTCCGAGGTTCCTTCATTGCTTTGATCTTGAATCTCTTCAAGTTCAATTTGCCTCCCACTGTCTTCTTGGCCTATCAATTCCCTTTCTCGGAAAACTCCTCTTCTAGCAACGAAGACAACATTGTCACTCGGTCTATAGAAAAGGTAGCCAAAAGACTTCTGCGAATAGCCGATGAAATAACACTTCTCACTACGAGGTTCTAGTTTGTCGTGAGTCTCTTGTCTTACGAAAGCCTCGCAACCCCAAACCTTGATATGTGCCAACGAGGGAGCCTTCCCTGTCCACATCTCGTGAGGAGTCTTGGAAACCTTCTTGGTGGGAACTAAGTTAAGTATGTGGGCGGCAGTCTCTAAGGCATACCCCCAGAAAGCTATTGGTAACGAAGTCCGACTCTCATAGAACAAACCATGTCCAACAAGGTCCAATTACGTCTCTCAGCCACACCATTCAATTGTGGTGTTCTCGGAGGCGTCAATTGCGAAACAATTCCGCATTCTTTTAGATAGTCGTGAAACTCAAGACTTAGGTACTCTCCTCCTCAGTCTGACCGAAGCATCTTGATTTTCCTGCCCAGCTGATTCTCCACTTTATTCTTAAACTCTTTGAACTTTTCAAAGGTTTCCGACTTTTGCTTGATCAAGTAGATATATCCATATCTGCTATAATCATCTGTAAAAGCCACGTAGAAGCGGAAAGCATCCCCTGTGGTGGATCTAAAGGGCCCACACACATCGGTGTGTATGAGATCCAATAAACCCTCACCCCTTTCACAAGTGCCAGTGAAGGGTGACTTGGTCATCTTCCCAAGTAAACAAGACTCACACGTGTCATCGTCCCTAAGGTCGAATGATTCCAACACTCCATCCTTTTGGAGTTGGGCTATGCGTTTCTTGTTGACATGGCCAAGGCGACAATGCCACAAGCATGCTTTGTCTAGACTAGTAGACGAATCAATATTCAAAACATTATTTCCAAAATTATCAACAATCATCACAGATTCATAAATCCCATTACAAGGTAATGCATTGAAATAAAACACACCATTCAAATAAACATTGATAGAACCATTACTATTATCAAAAGAATATCTGAAACCTTGTCTAAACAACCCGTGAAAAGAAATAATGTTTCTTGCCATATCTGGAGAATAACAACAATTCTCTAAATCTATTCCTAACCCATTACTCAACACTAAAGAATAAACACCGACTTTGGTCACAGGCGACGATCTTCTGTTTCCCATAATCAGGTTCATCTTTCCATGTTCCATCTCCCTACTTCTTTTTAGGCCTTGCATATCAGAACAAATGTGGTAACCACACCCTGTATCAAGAACCCATGAAGTAGCAAATGATGAGTTATTAGATTTAATAGAATACATACCTGCAAATGTGGGCTTGATCTTCCCATCTCTTATGTCCTGCAGATATTGTGGGCAGCTTCGCTTCCAGTGGCCCTTTTGGTGGCAATAGAAGCACTCTGCATCTTTTGGATCGGAAGAGGGTTTAGCAGGGCCCGCTTTGGTCCCACTTGAGGACGAACCATCACAAGGTTTCCCCTTATGGTGGCTCTTACATGGAGCCTTCCTCTTTTTACCCTTTCCTTGACTTATCACCATCACAGGAGCGGCCACAGCAGGGGACGGTGCAATGGATTTGTCTTTGAGGTTGCTCTCAGCAGTCCTCAAGAGTCCTTAGAGATTGCTCAAGGAGACCTCCTCTTTGTTCATATGGTATGTCATCCTGAACTGATTGTAGTAGGAGGGCAAGGAGTGGAGGATTATGTCGATAGCCAAATCCTCATCAAACTTAACATTAAGTTTGAGAAGACGACCAACATACCTCTGCATTCTCTGCAGATGAGAGGTTAGGGATTCTCCACTCCCCATCTAAGCGGTGATCATGTTAGTAATGATCTCATAGCGCTCTTGCCTCGCGCTCTGGTGATACCTGTCCAGCAAATCCTGATGCATTTCATATGGATACATGTCCTCATAGGACTTTTGGAGTTCGAGGTTCATGGTGGCCAACATGATGCAGTGAACTTTCGTGGCATCACGCTTATGGGACTCAAAGGCGGCCAATTCCTCTGGAGTAGCAACATCTGGGATGATCTTCTCAAGCTTTTCATCGAGGACATATTCTTTGTCCTCGTAGCGTGTGATCATGCGGATATACCTCATCCACTCGTTGAAGTTTGAACCATCAAATGTCACTTTCTGACACAAGTTCATCAACGAGAATGACCCATAAGCGTTGTTGTTGTTGTTGTTGTTAGTAGACATCTGAAAAAGAAAGGAACAAAGTTTGATTAGAAATGAATCCCTAATTAAACACCCAAATGAGAAATTAGGGCTAGGATCCAACAACATTATTTACAACTTAGAAAGGGATGCCGTACTCTAAAAGTAAATAATTTAAAGGTAAGTGAATGACGATTCACTAATTCTCACCATGAAAAACGAAAAGGCAATTTAGGTTTTAAATGTATTGAAAACTCCTAGATCTTTGAGATTCATTGAACTTTTCAATGGCATGTTTAAATCTCGATATGCATTTCAAATTTGCGACTGGGATGCCGAGGATCGCAAACAAATTTGTGAATAACCATGCGAATTAACGTGGTGCACTCAATGTCTTTATCACCTAATCAATGTGCCGGTAAACCACACACGCTCCATTGATCTATGACAAACATCGAGTCACCCTTCGCTACCTATGTCATCCCCAAATTGATGTGTCGGTTAACCACACGCGCTCCATCCACGTTTGACAAGGGTACGAAATGTAATTCCATGGATTAGCATCATTTTCACATTTTACCCTAAAGTAACTAGGAATGGGAATTTGTAAAAAACATGTAGTTACTTTATATTCAACATTATACTTTTAATGAGGAGAGGGTTGCCCTATCCTACCCGTTCGACTAATGACCCTCCACCAGTCAAGCAAGCGGTAGGTGTGAGTGTACACCCATTAAGCGCCATTTTATAGGCAGCAACCTTATACCCACCTTATAGACCGGCTTCGTGAATGAGGCCTACTAACGGTAAGACTAGCATTTAAGTTATACATATATATATATATATATATATATATATATATATATATATATATATATATATATATATATTAATTAAGCTTGTAATAATATATAATAGTATAGGGTTGAATTTTAAACATGTAAAATTCTAAGGGTTTGAAATTTAAATTATTCAAAATTAAACTTTTAATTACAAAACTCAAATTTCAAAACTTGAGGGCAAGTATTTGAACTTTTCAAAACATAAGGGATCAAATAAAAAATAATTCAAATTAACCAATTAATTTCATAATTATCTATATTTGACCTAATCTTAATTAGATAATTACCAAATAACTTTTAAATAATCCATATTTATCACATAAATAACTAATATTTAAAAAGATTTGAAATTATCTACTCTTTTGGCAAGGATAAACACTTAATTTAGATAAAATTCAGATTTTAACTTCATAAAACAAATTAAGCATCAAGTCCAAGTCAAAACAGCAACCAAAACCCGAAAATCCCTCCTTCTGACGAAGAGACTCGCCGAGTCAGGCATGGACTCGCCGAGTCAGGGCCAACTCGCCGATTCCATGTATTGACTCGCCGAGTTGAGTCGGGCAGGGACCAAAAAAACATATTTCCAGCAATTAAAACAGTTAAGCATCACATACAATTGAAACCAATCAAAGCTCTGATACCACTGATGGGTTTTATGCATAAGAAACATTCCTATGTGCTCATACAAACCCTAATGCTTGGATCTAGGTTTCACTATTGAACATGCTTTGATTCCAAGACTTACAAACCCTAATCTAACATATAAACAACAAAACTAACATATAGAATCAGATCTAGATGTTTACCTCTTCAATTGTTGGCTTAGATCTTGTATATCTTCTTCTTTTGAGCCTAGAGTCACAAATGCAACTCCTCTAATGGTTCACAAACCCCACAAGCAAGAAGGCAATATGAGAGAGGGAGAGGAAGGCTAGAATTTGGCCTAGGGTACTCTTAGAATCAAGTGGTAGCCGAATTCATGCCCTAGGGGTCATATTTATACTTACAGGTTACTAGGGTTTCTCTCTAAACCCTAATGGACAGCTTAGCCACCAAGCAACCCATGGAACCTTCTGGAATAAGGCCCTTGGACGAAAATATGATGGTTACCCATCATAATTTCGTCCCCCCTTAAGCCCATTAGATTCCTTAACCTAAAAGCTCAACTATCGCACATTTGACAGTTTATATCCCTTTATTCAATTAATCTCTTTTGACCACTAAATTAATTCTTAATTAATTTATGACCAATACTAATTAAATAAATATGATTTCTCCTTTAATATATTATTCTTATAATATATTAATAAATCATAATACTTCTCTCTTTCTCCTTAAATTAACTTGTCTAGTTGCTTTGGAGAAGGCAACCCAAAAGGACCATGCACAACCGGGTCAAGTACATACCAAATATAGTTACGGGCTTAGACACTATTCCAACAATACATTCGTTGATACTTGTACATTACTAGTAACTATTATAGGTGTAGTTAGGAGGTACTACTTGCTATTCCTATTACATGGAATTACACCAGAGTCAGTTCATACATGAGTCTATACTAAATGCTATATGAAGAGATACACTTACTTGGATACACTTACATGAATACTTTTACATAGATACCTTGTTAAAAGCATGCCTGTATATGTATAGTTATATAAGTAATGTTTAAAGGACTTAGGATGGCTAACCCGCTTTATTTCCTTTTCCTCGTTGGGATGTGGTCTGGTGGGTATCGGATATCCGTCCGAAGGTCATTTAAATATTTAGTTATATATCATGTGTACTGTTGGGCTGTAAATAGTTTTATTTATGTTGCGTCTTTTGGGCTCGTAGATTAGCCTTGTATTCTCCGGTTTGGGCTTGTCCAACCGAGAGCCTTTTATGTATAGTATTTAAGTTAATGCTTGCATGCATATTAGGTTAAGATTCGAGAGATTATCGAAATAGCGATTTATCAAAAGAACAATATTTTCCAGTAATCGTACTTGTAATCTTCCAATCCTTTACAGTTGATGTTCTTAATCGAGCTCTTCTAAGGATTTTATTTAATCATTCGACACGTTTGATTCAAGCTATTTGTTCTTATTTTTGTGTTCTGCCTTGTTATTAATATTGTGTTCTTGCTGTTTCATATTCATATACTTGTTCAAGATCTAATCGATCTTCATAGATTAAAAGTTGTTTTAATCCCATCAATTGGTATCAGAGCAGGAGGTTGTGTAATCGATACACATCTTTTCTGTGAAAAAGATTTCCATTAGGGTTTTCCGCAATCATTGATATTTATTGAGCCGTCATCTTAATTGACGTATCTTAGTATTTATTGTTTTGCCCTAATCTGCTTTATTACAAGTCTGATCTTTGAACAAGTTTTTACGATCATTATGGACGCAACACAATCAAACCCCATTAATATTTCCAACAGCATCGGTTCGACGACAAAGATTCCAATCTTGTACACCCATGACTATGAAGTATGGGCACATCATTTTGAAGACTATGTGATTGGATCGGAAGACAATGGTTTTCTCATATGGGAAGCTATCATCAACGGACCGTTTTCTCATTCCGCGACATCCAGAGTTATTAAGACGCAAAAAGAGTACAACGATCTGCTTAAGGACGTGACGAATATTGCGCAAGATGAAAAAGACAAATTCCAGTGCAATATTAAGGCACTAAGGTTGATCAGATTCGCCCTTCAGTCCGACACATTCAGACTGGTCAGCTCATGCACTACGGCGAAGGAAGTGTGGGATAGGCTTCATGAACTGTATTCCACAGACGAAGATCTTGAACATTCCATCCAAACCTTGCTTCTATCTGAATTTGGTGAATTCAGGCAAGGGGCCGAAGAAACTGTGACCCAGACGTTTGATCGCTTCAATCATCTTCTCAGCAAGATGATCAAACACGACATTGAAAGGAAGCTCATCGAACAAAAGGTTACTTTCTTGAATGGACTGCGATCTGAATGGAGAGCAGTTGTTTCCACAGTCAAAGCCCATGAACAGTTTAAATCATATTCTTTGGCGAAACTGGTGGGTATTCTAAAGTCCCAAGAGAAGATTGTGGTTCAAGAGAAGAATGTTGTCTCCAGTCTTGGTTCGTTGGCCCTCCTATCTAAAAGTAAAGCTGTGGTGGAGGATGAAGAGCTCAACTTGGAAGAATATGACCTCACAACTGAGGATTATGCCATGATGGTATCCAATCCTAACAGGTTCATAAAGAAGAGATTTCCCAGCAACAAAAACAGAAACTGGCAGGGGAGTTACAGCTCAGAAAAAGCAAACAATGAGCCGAAAGCTGAGGAGCCCAAAAAGGAACCGAAAGCAGATGGCGATTCCGGAGTAAGCTGTTTCTATTGTGGTGGCAAGAACCACTACGCTAAGGACTGTGTTCTTAAGAAGATGGCTGAAAAGGACAATGGAAATGATGAGGAAGCTGTGCTGCAGAGGAGATTGGATGAGTTGAGAAAGAAGAAGTCTACCGCTAACCCTTCTATTAATGCTCTTATTGTGCAGGGTTCGGTCAAAGACGATGAGTTCGGTAGCACCGAAGTTTGGTCTACTGACTCAGAAGACGAAGAAGTGAGGAAGCCTACTCATGGAAAGGCATATGTGGCTAAGGAGGAAAGCAGTGGTGGAAAATGCTTCATGGTGACTGAAGTGTCTCAAATGAGAGGATACAACACCGATGGAGGAAGCAATGGACCGAAGGTGCAGGAGGATATGTGCTTTACGGCCAAACCACTCAGCCAACAGTTCAATGAGCTCGATGAACTGATAAAGAAGGTACAATCTGTTTTTATTTCATCTAAAGTACCATCATCCTCATATGAGAAAGAACTAAAAAATGTTAATACAAGAATTTCTCATTTAGATAGTAGCTTAACTCAAACTCGAGTCACCAATTCTAACCTGACTGATCAATTAAGCAGGGTGGCGTCAAAGAGTGAGGAGCGGCGAATGTGGATTGAGTTAAAAGAGTCGGAATTAATTAAAGTTAAAGACGAAAACATTTATTTGCAGAGAGACAATTTAAAATTGTTAAAACAACGAAATGTTTTTTGTTTAATTGCTAAACGTTTATATTCCAATATTACTCAACTTCACTTGGATTGTGAGATAGGCCAAAAGATCCATCGCATGATTTTGCCCTTCCTAGAATTTAAGGAGGATGAAATCGATGCCGAAGCTTACAATTGTGAGAGTGTGATATCGTCTGATGATGTCAACCCAACTTATAAAATTGGACTGGACAAAATTGAGTCCTTCATAAAGTCCAAAAACCACAAGGACATGCTCAAAAATCTTTTGGATGAAAATGACAGACTTAAACTGAGAACCGAAACCATACAAAAGTTTGACTCTCTTAACGCCAAAGTAAGCTCAGAAAATAAAATCGATGTTGAAAATGCATCTGAGCTTAACGAGGACGAAAACATGAGTGAAATTTCTGTAGAGGATACGGTTGACTGCTCAGAATTTGTTAAAAGCGAAACTGAAAACCACAAAAATCTTATTTCTGAAAATTCTGTGGAATTCGCTAGATTGTCCCAACAAAAGTCCCCTAAATTAGTAGAAAAGGCTGTTGTATATCAAAAGGTCAGGACCACTCCAAATCAAGTATACAAGGTGACTGGAGTAACCGAACATCAAACAGCTGAACTTACAGCTATTGTTAATGAAGACAATGCTGATGGCTGTGATGAGTACTTCTGGGAAGCTCCTATTGATAATGGAAACGAAACCGTCGGACTGTCTGAAAGAACCTCCTGGATGAAGAAAGGGAGATACATACCTGAACCCCTGAACAAGCCTGATAATTTCAGTGAACCAAGCACAAGTGGTACAAAAGGTACTCCTCAAGAGGTTGATCGTTCAGCAAAAGAAGATATTCCTTCAACGCCAACAGCTCGAAGTGAAACTTCATCAGATACTCCTTCCACTTCCTCAGGGGAAACTGAATCTTCTTCAGATATTCCCTCTGCTCCCTCGGCTCAAAGAAAAACTCCTCAAGTTCAAAAGGAACCAGCCAAGGTGACATCAAAAGCGAAAGCGAACGTTCATCATCAACCTAAACAGATGAGGGATAAAAAGATAGAGAGGAACTTAAGATACAGGAAAAACCTTTCTGAAAGGAAACAATTCTGGCACTCCCAGAATGCATACTATTCACACAAGGACAAGAATCTGAAGTATGAAAATAATCCCGTAAGAAAGCCTGATAATTCCAACAACCGAAAGCCAAGGTTCGGTTCGCAAGAAAACAACAACCGAAAGCCAAGGTTCGGTTCGCATGAAAATACCAACCGAAAGCAAAGGTTTGGTTCTGAAAAGGATTTCAACCGAAACCAAAGGTTCGGTTCCAAGAACATCTCCAACCGAACTCAGAGGTTCGGCTCTGAAGTCAGACGAGAACAAGACTCAAAGGTTAATCCCACCAACGATCAAAAGCAAAAGGGTCACCTAGAGTTATCAGCAAGGAAGACATCTCCATCTAAATCCAAATCCTCTCTTCCTAATTCTTCTCGTTCATCTCCATCTTGCTCTAATGCTAATTCCGTTGGTTCTCAAAAACCTCGTCCATTTGCTGAACAGAAGGGAAAGCAGAAGGTTGATGAATCCAAACCTGAGTCCAAATCGAACAAACCCAATCCTAACAAAATAAAAGTCTTCACCATTAAAAAGAAAGATGAAACAACTCTAATAAAACGAACATATCTAGTTGACATCTCTCTTACTATTCCTGTTCCCATGAAAAACTCACATGGACCCAAGAAACTTTGGGTTCCTAAATCTGCTTAATTTTTGCAGGTTATAAGTGACGAGCAGTTTGACGAAGAATGGTACATCGACAGTGGCTACTCGCGTCACATGACTGGGAGGAAAGAGGAGCTTAGGGAATACAGATCTCTTGCAAATGGTGGCAATGTTAAGTTTGGAAATAACTCTTTCGGCACCATAAAGGGATATGGGATGATAACGAATGGTGATTTTACCATAAGGAAGGTGGCCTGTGTGGAAGGACTTCAACACAACCTCATCAGTGTATCTCAGCTTGTTGGAGGTACAGGTCTCAAAGTTTCATTCGATGATGAAGGTTCTGAAATCATAGAGAAAAAGACAAAGAAAGTGATTCTGAAGTCAGAGCGAAAGGGTGAAATGTTTCCTCTGAACATGAAACCCATCAAAGGAAACCCAGCCATATGTCTGCTATCAAAAGCTCAATCCGACGAAAGCTGGTTGTGGCACCGAAGACTCTCTCATCTCAATTTCAAAGATATCAACCGACTTGTCACTGGAGGTCACGTTAGGGGCCTTCCACTGCTAAAGTTTGACAGAGAGCATTTGTGTGCTGCATGCGAAATGGGAAAGCAGAGTCGTCAAAGTCATCCATCCATAATTAACACAAAAGTTGTTGAACCACTCGAATTGCTTCATATCGATTTGTGTGGTCCTTCATCTATCGAAAGCATCGGTGGTAGCAAGTATATTCTTGTTATCGTTGATGACTTCTCAAGATTTACATGGGTGTTCTTTCTAAAGCTCAAATCTGAAGCGACTCAAAAGCTGAAGGTGTTTATCAAGCAAATTGAAGTCCAGCTCAAGAAGGTCGTTCGCAACATAAGGAGCGACAATGGTCTCGAATTCAAGAACAAAGAGTTTGAAGATTTTCTCACAGAAAAGGGAATCAATCATAATTTCTCAGCTCCCTACACACCACAACAGAATGGAATAGTCGAAAGACGAAACCGATCCTTGTGTGAAGCTGCCCGAACTATGTTAAGTTTCGCTTCCTTACCTCTTTATTTTTGGGCTGATGCTATTTCTGCTGCTTGTTATACACAGAACAGGTCATATCTCAATAAGCGATTCACGCTCACACCATATGAGATAATAAATAACAAAAAACCCAACGTGAAATTTTTCCATGTGTTTGGCTCAAGGTGTTTCATCTTTAACTCTAAAGAACACCGCAACAAGTTTGATGTCAAAGCTGACGAGGGAATCTTTCTGGGTTACTCACTCACTTCAAAGGCGTACAGGGTCCTAAACAAACGATCAAGAAGGATTGAAGAGACATACTATGTGACCTTCGACGATAGCTATGTCAAAAAGCTACAGGCCATAGATGACACTGCCAGGGAAATCTTTCCTCAAACTGGTCAAGTCACTGTCTCAATCGCCGACATGTACGAGAATTTTCTAGATCTCTTTGACGAACCGGAAAAAGCTTCTCTCTCAGAAGCAGGTGCAGCCGACAACAAAATAGATCATATGAAGCAGATGGTCGAAGATGCTGCAAGAAGACTGCATAAAGGAGAATCGCCCACTGATGAATCTCCAACCAACAATGCTTCAGCCGAGGGGGAGCCAAGTACTCAAGTCGAGGGGGAGCCAAGCTCACAAGTCGAGGGGGAGCCAAGCTCACAAGTCCAGGGGGAGCCAAGCTCTACTACTACAACCGAAGGTACCTCTCCAACCGAAGATCCCTCTACAAGCGAAGGTGCTTTAACGCCTGAAAATCCAGCACCACAAGGAACCCCTGAACTTCATGTTTCTCAAGACTCATCAATTGAGGGGGAGCATGATGATATGACGCTTGATTTCGATAGCCAATCTGAGCCAGAAGAGATGATCAACGCTGAACCAGATCCAACCTTCGATCCAAATTACCCTCCTCTTACCAAATGGACCAGAGATCATCCCATTTCTCAAATAGTTGGTGATGTATCTGAAAAGGTTCTGACCCGATCTCAACTGAAGGCAAAATAGACATCCTTATTTTCAAAGGTTGAGTTTTGTATGTTTAACTCATTCGTATCAAAAGTTGAACCGAAGACAGTGAATACTGCCCTCGATCACTCTGATTGGGTTCAAGCAATGCAAGACGAACTGAACGAGTTTGAAAGGAACAAAGTCTGGCGTCTCATTCCAACGCCTCCAGATGCTTCAGTTGTTGGTCTTAAATGGGTTTTCAGAAATAAAATGGACAAGGAAGGTAATGTCATAAGGAACAAGGCTCGTCTGGTGGTCAAGGGATACTGTCAGGAGGAAGGAATAGATTACGAAGAGACGTTCGCTCCAGTAGCTAGGCTAGAATCTGTTAGAATATTTCTGGCTTATGCTGCTCACAAAAACTTTGAGGTTTTCCAAATGGACGTCAAATGTGCGTTTCTCAATGGAGAACTTGAAGAAACTGTGTATGTGGAGCAACCTCCTGGGTTTGTGAATGAAAAGCATCCAAATCATTGCTACATTCTGGATAAAGCTGTGTACGGCCTCAAACAAGCTCCGAGAGCCTGGTATGAAACGCTTACAAAATTTTTAAAGATGTCCAAATTCAAACAAGGTTCGGTTGACCCAACCTTCTTTCGCAAAAAGGAAGGTAACCACCTTATGATAGTTCAAATTTATGTCGATGACATCATCTTTGGCTCCACGAATCCTAGCTTAACAACTGAATTCAGAAAGTTGATGGAGACTAAGTTTGAAATGAGCTCAATGGGTCCTATTAACTTTTTCCTTGGTTTAAACATAAGACAGGGACCCGAAGGCATCTTTATCAATCAGGAAGCTTACACAAAGACTCTCCTAGCGAAGTTTGGAATGATGGGAGACTCAAAAGTCAAAGTCCCAATGGCATTCGGCACCAAGCTGACCCCTTCACTAGATAAACCGGCTGTTGACATCACGCTCTATCGTCAAATGATAGGCTCATTGATGTATCTAACTGCTAGCAGGCCTGATATCATGTTTTCTGTGTGTTATTGTGCTCGATTTCAGGCTAACCCACGCGAACCTCACATGCTGGCAGTGAAGAACATCCTACGCTATCTCAAGCGAACCGCCTCCTTAGGTCTATGGTATCCATCCAATTCAGGCTTCTTCGTTCAAGCCTATTCTGATGCTGACCTTGGAGGATGTGGACTCGACCGCAAAAGCACAACTGGTGGCTGTCAATTTCTTGATGGGAAGTTGGTCAGCTGGCAATCCAAGAAACAAACATGTGTGTCGCTGTCTACTGCTGAAGCGGAATACATTGCCGCTGCATCCTGCACATCACAAGTGATTTGGATCCAGAGTCAACTTCGAGACTATGGACTCAATATGAAGAAGATCCCACTATATTGTGACTCTGAAAGTGCAATTAGGATCTGTCATAACCCAGTGCAACACTCTAAAACCAAACATATAGCACTGAGGTATCACTTCATCAAAGATCATGTGGAAGATGGAAATATCGAAGTTCACTTCGTAAGAACCACTGATCAACTGGCTGATGTCTTTACCAAAGCTCTTCCTGAAGCATCATTCAATAAAATTTTGCAAGGGCTAGGTATGATGGAATCAGAGTCAGTACCTCACACTACCTCTCAAACTCAACCATAAGAAGCGAAACCAACCGAACGTTCGGGTTCGGTTCAATCATCTGACTCGCTCATCACCTCAAAGGTAGTCTTTCTATCTTGTATACTTCTTGTACCATTTTGGTTTTCTCTATGTTAAAAGTATCCATTTCTTTTGTATCTAAATTTCTTAGTTTCTCAAAATTTTCCAAAACCGAAACCAACCGAAGGTTCGGGTTCGGTTTTTCAAAATTTTGTGGAACCGAAACCAACCGAATGTTCGGGTTCGGTTATTCAACATTTTGTAGAACCGAAACCAACCGAAGGTTCGTGTTCGGTTTTTCAAAATTTTCCTGAACCGAAACCAACCGAACGCTCGGGTTCAGTTTTTCAATCTTTTTCCAAGTTTTTTTTATTTTTTTTTTCTTCTCTCTTTTATAATTTTCTTTAGGTCTTATTTTATTTTTACTATTTTTTATATAAATTTCAAAAACTCCAAAAATATTTTCTTTCATTTTTCTTTTTGTGTTCGTTTGTTCATGAGGATATATTTGATAAATTACTTAAGTGTCCCTAGAAGCATGCTGCTGTATGTGTCCCAAGCCTCATAAGATTTTGAATAATTTCCTTCACGACCTGGTATACACAAACCTTGTCTTCCCAATAAGGCTAACTTATTTATTCTAATCGTGAGCTACCTCACACTCTTCTCACATGAGTTAAGAGTCTCCTGCTTGGTCCTTTCTTTCGCAGCAGAGGTACTATGTCTTCTTTCACCATCCCCATTACACTTCTCCATAACATTCGTTTCATCACTGTAACCCTTGAGACTCTCAGAAACTACCACTGAGGTTTATGGTTACACAACATCTGTGTTTATGATCTTAGTTTCGTGCCACTACGAGCTGAGTGAAACCCAAAATTCAACACCAAAGAATTGACGGTGACAAATTAATTTGATCAAGTTTTCACCAAGGAATTGACGAATGTACCTTCATAAAATCTCAATTTTTTTCTGATTCCAATGAAATTGTTACACACCATAACATTTCTTCCCATGGGATCCAGTTATAATTTTTTTCTGAGATTTTATACTTATCCAAGTCACTTAAAAATCAACTCTAACCTACTTGTTCAACAGACTACACCGGTCTCACAAGTACTTTGTTCACATTCGTTCTTATATCAAGAATTGACTTGTTGACTCAAAGCGAAACCACCCTTACTTAGCCTTATTAAAAGAAGCCTTTCAACATTTATTAATAAATGTTTGATCGTAATTCAACGGGATTCCACACTAACACTTTGAGGTCTCTCTTGATCTTGAAGGAAGAGATTCGTGCCCGGGATCATCAGTTTCGTGTCATAATTGACATCACAGATAATCCTAAAAAGAGTTGCTTTATTTCTTTATCTTTTACACTCTTTGCACGAAAATCCTAGATTTTCAAAAATTCCGTTACTATTACAGACTGGTTTATTACTGAGGGATTACTAATGAAGTTGTGGCCAAAAATCAGCCACGTGGGTCCTAAATTTAATACAGGTGATTAAAAAGGGGAAAAGACAAAAAGTTGATGACACGGCGGGAGATCAAAGGATAGAAATTCAAACGATGGTAAAAAAAACGGAGGGCGCGTGAATTTGAAGCGGCCGCGCTTTTTCTGACACTTTTGGACGCGTGTGCAGTATTGAAGCGTCATCCATCTGGCATTAATGGCGCGTGTGGAAATGGAAACGGTTCCTCTCTCTGAACCGGCGCTTATTGGGCGGCGTGATCCTAGGAATCTGACACTCTCTCTCCTACGTGATCATCGCACGTCCCAACTGTCACCAATCAGTCACTCAAAAACCCTTCCGTATTTCCACAAGAGATTTCAATCGATCTTTCTCTCTCCTATCACCTACTATAAAAACCCATCAACACCACCTTTTACCTCTTTACTGCCCCATAATTTCCAAAGCAAAAATACCTCCAACCTCTCTCCCGGTTATCTTCTTCTCCAACCTGCAACAATGGCTGAATCCTCTTCCGTCCATGCTACTTCCCAGATTCTTCCAATCCGTCCTCAGCAATGCCTCGTGATTGATCTGAACCCACTGGCCTATGATCCCTACATGTCGCCGGTCATCGAGTGTCTCAAATACTCCCAGCTTGCTCCGACACTGTCACGGATTGAAACGGTGCCAATGGTGGCCCTATCTCAGGTCTACGCAACGGCTTATTACGACAAGGCCGTCGATAGGGTATTTTTCGAAGTGGCGGAACACAAGACGTCGATTTCTCGTCCCCGCTTCTGCACCATGCTTGGGTTTGCTGCTGACCCATCGCGTGTTCACCCGGAGACGATTCCGGTTGGTATGCTCTACAACATGTTCTACAACATGGGCTACACGGAAGTTCTCACCTCCGTCGCCAAGTTCAAGAAATCATGCCTACCGCCCCAGTGGAATGGGTTATTTACAGTTCTCTTCAAGGGACTGTCAGAACGGAGCTCAGGATCGGACGGGGCCAGTCGTCTTTTCCTGTCGATTATGTATGCGGTGTACAACGGGATCAATCTGGACTATGGATTTGTCCTTTGGCAACAACTGATTCAGAGCCTATCTTCTGCTTCCCGACACTCCGAGGTGTCACTAGCCCGGTTCTGGATCTTGATCACAAGATGGGCTATGGACAGGTTTGATGTCCCAACTGCTGACGGTGCACCGATGTCTTCTATTGGTACGTTCCATACCAAGAAGATCATCGTCTCGGATGCATCAAAATTCTCCTTCATTGGCTCCATCCCGGAGACTATGTATGGAAGTGTGCCTTCAGACAGCAGTATGATCAAGGCGATCAAGGAGTTAGGGCCATCTGGTCCGATGGAACTAACACCGGACATGTTGCGATCGATTCATGATGCCGACAAACCGGTGGCCAGGGGTAAGAAGGCAGACAAGGGGAAGAAACCATCCAAAGCCCCAAAACCTACTCCCAAGAAGCGCAAACAACCGAAGGCAGCTTCTTCCCCACAACCGAAAAGGAGGAAGACCCAACCGAAGCGAAAGCTCGTCCTTCCCTCCTCCTCCAGTGAATCCGAAGGTGGGAGTTCGGACTCTGAGGGATCCCACGGAGACGAATCTCCTCAGCGAGGTAACACACCCCCTCGCTCACCAACCCCGGAGATGGAACTTCACCAATCCCCAGTTCCTTCCCCTCCACCCACAATCCCTATTTCCATTCCCACCATAAACCCCACAATTCCCCCAACCTCTATCCCTATACCTCCACCCATATTCACCACATCAACCGAAACACCACCTGTAACCGAAACCCCTCCCGTAACCGAACCTCCACAAACCGAAACCCATACACAACCACCACCCGAAACCAAGCCCCCACCCACTCAACCTGAACCAACCAAACCCATAACACCCCCAGCTTCACCACCACCTCAATCTCCAGAAGACGCCTCCGATGGCGATGATCAATACCTTGGTGGTGATCACCTGAACTTCGATTCGGTCTACTATAGTTCGTTTCAAGTTCAAAGTGATGAGGAGGATGATGCTCCAGTGACAAAGAAGCATCTCCGCGAGCTGAACGAGAAGGTTGATCAACTTCTCGCCTCCTCTTCCAACCAGCAGTCATCCTTATCTGAAGCTGCCCTTCAGAGGATAGTTGATGCCTTCTCCAGGGCTCAACATGACTCAGTAGCCTCAGCCACTGCTGCCATAGACGCCTCCACCCGAGCCTGTGAGGCGGCGACCGAAAAAGTCGAAAAACTATTCTCCGACGCTTCGGACCTGCTAAAATCTCTGCAGGAAAGCGCCAATGCCACAAAGACAACTCTGGAACCGATTGTTCAACAATTGGCCAAGTTCGTCTCGACGGAGTTGACTTCGTTCGCTACCCTCCGACAAAACCTCAGCGACGACAACTCGGCACTCCGTGCCTCCATCGATGCCCGCTTGGCAAAGCTACAAGAGGATCTTGCGGCTGAAAATTCCCTGATGGACGTCCTGGCGAGTAAGACTACTGCCCTTAAGGTCAAGAGCACACAGCTTTCCAACTCTCAAGAACAATTGGAAGCTCTTCGATCCGAGAGGGAAGTCATAAAGACGTGTGTTTCGGATGTCCACGCCGCTCTATCCAACATCCTGGAAGCACACGACCCCATCCTTAATCATTCGGTGAGGCGCACCCTCGCTGAAAAGCTCTCCCCGGCCATGGATCTCTTAAGCAAAATTGAAGGCCTTCCGAGTTTCGTGTCCATTCCGAAACAAGGGGGAGATGAGAAGAAAGGATCGAAACCACCTCCGTCCTCCAAAGCTACTCACACAACCGAACCACCCCCAACTGGTCATGCCTCGGGTTCGGGTGTGAAGAACAAAGGGAAACACATAGCAGAGGATGAAGATGAAGATGAAGATGAAGACAAGGAGACTATTGCGGACATGACAAAGAAAAAGAACAGTCGCAATACTGATGACGATGTCAGTCGTGTGGCACGTGAAGCTGAAGAAGCCGAACGTAAACAAAAAGAAGCCCACGATCTCCTTGAGAGCCGAAAGCTGCTCTTCCCTGCCTGGACCAGGGATCGTTTGATAAAAGAGGCCATAGAGACTCCAAGCATACTATGGCTCGAGCCGGTGATATCGTTCTACTGCAACAACACCATCGATTCGCAGTTCGATATGCCACTGACTCGAAAGGCGTTCATCTTCCACGCCTTCTCCAACATCTTTGAAGTCCCGCATCCGAACGATGAGCTTGACAGGGAGCTCATTGACTTCTACCTGGAGGCCGCTCGCCCTCAATACCTTACATGGAGCGCCCAGAAGATTGTCAATGTTCGAGTGCTGAAGCCTTTTGCCGTGGGGAGATTCACAAACGTCAAGTTCAAGATTATCCGTGGATCTGCAAGAACTGCTCACATGATCTCTCTGGCGGATCTGCCCAATCTGAACCCTCATGATTGGATAGTCTTGTACAATATCCTGCTGACAAACGAAGCCGAATATGGTCCCCTCTTAGACCATGTCAAAAGGATGTTGGCATGCTATATCATGGAGGTGGCCCTAATGGATCAGGAGGTTGCCACAGTTTTTAAGAAGAAACCGAAAGTCAAACCTGTGGGATCGGCCAGTGATCTAAATCAAATGCAACTGGGCAAGATAGATTCGAGGCGAAACTCTGTGATGTTCACTAGAGCCGAAGGACAGAAATGTCTCTTCGCTTTAGCTGACAAACATCTTTACACCACAACTTGCTTGGAGCACGTCCTATCAATCGTCAAGCGGTGTAAAGACAATTTGGCTGATGATATCAAGTACTTCAATGATATGATCAATTGGTACATTCGGTTTAGACAGACCATCCTTTCCATAACCAAGTGTATGTTTAGTACCGTGAAGAAGAAGGTGCCAGCTTCAGCTGCCGGCCCAAGTAGGAAGTGAAGGTCTCGCTCCAAATTGACGCAAAGGGGGAGATTGTTGGGCTGTAAATAGTTTTATTTATGTTGCGTCTTTTGGGCTCGTAGATTAGCCTTGTATTCTCCGGTTTGGGCTTGTCCAACCGAGAGCCTTTTATGTATAGTATTTAAGTTAATGCTTGCATGCATATTAGGTTAAGATTCGAGAGATTATCGAAATAGCGATTTATCAAAAGAACAATATTTTCCAGTAATCGTACTTGTAATCTTCCAATCCTTTACAGTTGATGTTCTTAATCGAGCTCTTCTAAGGATTTTATTTAATCATTCGACACGTTTGATTCAAGCTATTTGTTCTTATTTTTGCGTTCTGCCTTGTTATTAATATTGTGTTCTTGCTGTTTCATATTCATATACTTGTTCAAGATCTAATCGATCTTCATAGATTAAAAGTTGTTTTAATCCCATCATGTACTTATACAGACATAATAGTTCTGATCAGTTAGTTCAGTACCTTTGGGTAGCAAAGGTATACATTCATATATCCCTAGTAAGCTATTATAGGTATAGTTTGGGATTATATATGATTTGGTAATAAATTTGGATTTCGACCTAGCGATTTGTTGCGGAAGTCACCTTTAGTTCCAAACGTAGAATAGGGACTACCAATCGTTTTATTACTTACTTACAGCGGGTCTCGTGAGAAGACTACTTACTTGCTTGCTTTCTTTCACTTAAGTCTTGGTAGAAGACTACTTTCAAAACAGTCTAGTTTTGGTAGAAGACTACCTTTTTATACTAATAGGAAATATGAGATTTTCTAGGAAATTCAAACGTTTACACTTTTACTTATAAGACTTTTCATTAATACTTATATAGATAACGACATTAAATACTTATGAATTCACCAGCTTTAAAACTGATACTCGCTTTCAAAATAACTTGTATTCTCAGGTCACAAATAGACAGGTACCGATGCAGGGTTTAGAGAAGACGGAGCAGTCAAGACTCGTCTTTTATTTTGAGTATTCATTATGTTGTTATTACTATGAAAGAATACACTTGTAAGTAAAATTATACTAATAATGCAATGGATGATGTTGTTGCTTGTTTACTACTTTGCATTGTTGTGATACTGTACATGACGTCCTCCGTCCCAGAACGTTTCGCCGTTCCGGTTTTGGGGTGTGACAATTGTACCCCAAATGATGCAATTATCAGGATATTATTAGAGAAACTTCTTCTAAAATCACTAATGATGAATGGTGATTTGCTTCGTATGCGGTTCTGTGCACATATTCTCAATCTTATTGTCCAAGATGGCTTATCTCTAATTAAATTTGAGATTGAGAGAATCAGAGAGAATGTTGCATTTTGGTCTGCATCACCAAAGAGGGAGCAAAATTTTGTGATAGCAGCAGAACAGTTGGGAATACGATACTCGAAGAAGTTGATACTTGACTGCAAGACGCGGTGGAAATCTACATTCTTGATGTTGAGTGTTGCTATAAGCTACAAAGAAGTTTTCGATCAGGTAAAGACAAGAGACCCGAAGTATACATGTTTTCCTACAGAACAGGATTGAGAGTTTGCTAGTGAGATTTTTGAAAGATTACAGCTTTTTTATGAGGTGACTATTATGTTCTCTGGTTCAAAGTATCCTACAGCTAATGTTTTTTTTCCTTTGATATGTGAGATTGGGTATTCTTTGCGTGAGTGGACGAAATCTCTTATTGAGGAGATTAGGGATATGGTTGACCAAATGGTTTCTAAGTTCAATAAGTATTGGTTTGTAATTCATGGGATAATGGGAATGGCAGCGGTTTTAGATCCACGATACAAGTTAAAGTTTGTGGAGTTACTTTTGCCTATGCTTTATGGAGAAGAAAAGGCAAAGATTGAACTTCAAAATTTGGAGTCGTTTGTCCAAACTTTGTTTCAAGAGTACGAGTCAAGTAATTCATCTAAAAAAGGAAGAGTGAAGGTATTATATTCTTCTTATTGTTTGTATAATAAATAGAACATTATCTTAAATTATTAGCATTTTTATACTAAACATTAGGTGTTTATGGTGGTTCAGTTCCCGATTCATCTTCATTTGGTTCTAGTATCTCTTCCGGTAATCGTGTTGGATTCAATAAGATCTTATCGGATATTGCTTCTATTACTAGAGATGATGATGAATCAGGAGGTATGAGTGAGTTGGATAACTACTTGAAGGAGAAATTGTTGCCTAAAGACATGGAAATTGATTTGTTGGCGTGGTGGAAAACAAATGGGATTAAGTACCCGACACTACAAAGGATAGCTAAAGATATATTAGCTATTCCTGTTTCCACTGTTGCCTCGGAATCAGCTTTCAACACTAGTGGAAGATTAGTAAGGTGTTGTTTGTTTTTTCTGAGGCAAAATGCCTGCAGTCTGCAGACCACATCTATAGACCTCTATAGTAGAAGAGGTGGACTAAACGTCTGCAGTATGAAAAAAGAAGACTGTTTGTTTTTTTAGCATCTGTGGGATACTAAAATAAACTGAAATCTAAATAAACTGATTTTTTTTTAAACTTCAAAGTGATTTTTTAATATTTTTATGACTTTGTTATCAATAATTAACGAATCTAGAACAACTTTTATGTATTATTATATAAGAAATCAAAATAAAAATAGTATGAATTAATGTATATATTTTATAAAAACCAACAACTTTGGTTGCAAAGTTATAACTAAACATTATAATTAGTGATCAAAGAATTTGATACATAAATGGATGGAAATAAATTTCGATTTTTTTCAATTAAATCCATTAAAAACGTACCATAAATATTTTCTCGAGAAATTGACAATACTGTATTAAATAATGTTTTATAAAATTTGGCAAAAAATATAAGAATACATTATGATTTTTTTTTCATATTTATATAAACAACTTCAACGACTATTATTGTAATAAATTTTTATTTATAAATTTGTTAAAAATATCATGTTTGTAACGCCGAACGTTTTTTTTTTTTAAGTTTTGTATTTTTTTTTCAAATTGTTTATCATTAATAAAGTTAGAAAAATTATAAATTAAAAAAAAAAACTTAAAAAAAATAAAGATATATATGTTTTTTATGCTAGAAGATGTCTGAAGATGTTAGAAGACTCTAGTCCACATTTGCAACAAGAAGAGGGCGCGCATACATTTTTAGGTCTGCAGTCTTCAAAAAAACAAACAGTCTGCGAAGGTTAATGTCTGCACGTGGTCTGCGCGGCACAGACAAAAGAGGCCACGCAGATCTGCAGACAAAAAACAAACGCTACCTAAGTCCTCATCGTAGTCGACTTCGTCCAAAGACATTGGAGGCTTTAATGTGTGCTCAAAGTTGGTTGTTGAATGAAATTTGAGGAAGTATACTATTTTATATTAATTATATGAAATTGTGAATCTTTTTTGCATATTAATAATATTAATTTTATACAACAACTTGTTCTGAAGAGACCGAGGCAAATTGCCGTTCAGTTGAATTTGATTATGATGTGGAAGAGGTAAAACGACACTTCTAAAAATATTAATTTTATACAGTTTTCATGATTTGGTTTGATTTTGAGTTTGTTTAATATTTTGTAAGAAAACACTAAAGAAAGCGGGACAACAAGTTTGGATGATCTTGTTTGATTTTGAGTTTGTTTTAATGCTAAGTGGTAATGTATTATTGTGATGAATTAGTTTTTCATGTTGTGTACTTGGGTGTTTTGGTTGGTTGGTTGGTTGTTACAACATTAGACTACTAGTATTTTCTATTTTGTTAAATGATTTAAGAACTTATTTGGTATTTTAAGCCTATGCAACTTCTTAATTTATCATTATGTATTTATAGTTTTTCCTTCTTTTTTTTTTTGCCATATTTCGGGTTTTAAGGTCGGGTTTTCGGGTAATTATCGGGTTTCGGGTTTAGGGTCGGGTTCGGGGAAATTTTCAGCCCCGACGGGGCGCCCCGATAAGAAACCCGTCGGGTATCGGGTCGGGTTCGGGTACACATTTAGAAATCGGGTTCGGGTTTGGGAAGCCATGCCTCGCCCCGAACCTGCCCCGTTGCCATTCCTAGTTTAGGTTAAATTAGTAAAGCTAGGTCTAGTCAAAAGCATGTTTTGGTTAGATACTTTGGCAAATGATAGATATTAGAGTGTGTTAATATCTTTCAGTACCAACTTAGAATAACAATCATGAATTACATCAAGTCATAATCAAGTTGAACAACAACATTAAGAATTAGAACTAGAACCATTCAATCAAATTTTTTTATGAGTTTATTTCATTTTCTACATGTTTTTAAAGTAGATTGTTATTTTATTATTTTACTTTTGAAAACAAAACCCCTTTTGTGATCAAATTACCTTGCGCAAAGAGGTATAGACTTTTATCCTGTGTCTCCGTGGTTCGACCCTGCTTGCTTTGTGCTACTTTTAGTGCATTAAAGCAGTGTATCTGGAGTCTGTTGTACCCCTATTATTTGTTAGGTTTGACACAACTAACAATGCCCATAATTTCTCTTTAAAATCCCTATTAGTATGCTGGTTAACCACACACGCTCCATTAACGAGATATTAAAGTATGATGTTCCTTTTCATGGATTAGCATACTTTTCGCATTTTTCCTAAAGTAACTAGAGTGATATTTTTAAATAGTTTTGTTATTTTATATCATTATACTTTTAATGAGATTGTGTCCTATCAAACATGTTCGGATAACGACCCTCCACCACACAGGAGAGCGGTGGGTGAGAGTGGACACTCATTCAACGACCATTTTACAGGCTGCTTCCTTATACATTCTTTATAGCATGGTTTCGTGAATGAGGCCTACTATTGATTTGAGTGACTTTTCTTATACATATAGTTGTAGTTAACTTTTAATGATATATATATATATATATATATATATATATATATATATATATATATATATATATATAAGGTATATTTTAAAACCTTTTAAAATATAA
Source organism: Lactuca serriola (assembly GCF_051521515.1). Lineage (NCBI taxonomy): Eukaryota > Viridiplantae > Streptophyta > Magnoliopsida > Asterales > Asteraceae > Lactuca > Lactuca serriola. The sequence goes on along the minus strand of NC_136413.1, from coordinate 200,371,568 downwards.
GGTTCAAATATTAATTATTTAAATTAATCTTTTTAATTAATTAATATTAACCAATTATGATTTATCTTTATCTTTTAGATAGACAATTAATTAAATTAATTAAATCATTTTTGGATTAAATAATTATTTACTATTAACAAATTAATAAAATAATTGAAATTTAATCCTAACCCAAAACCCCTTAATTTTCGAAAATAGGTTTGGGTTTATTAGGTTTTAATTATTCTATTTTAAGGCTTTTAAAATAACAATTAAGGAAACAAGATAAACCTGAGGCTCCCTAATTTTCGAAAAAGGCTAAGGAGGCTAGGGTTTCAATTACCCTAGCAAATTTCGAAACCTTAGGGTGGAAGCTAGGGTTTCAAGAACCCTAGCAATTTTCGAAAAAAATGCATCCTTAGGGTTTAATTTCTATAAACCTTAATTTTGATACATTCAACATTGTGAAAGATCAATTGAAAAATAGTGACTCTGATACCACTGATAGGTTTTGTAGGTTACAAAAAAAATATGTGGCGGAAAAAACTTAACCCTAAGTTCACATGCAACCTATTGGATCTAAGTTTTCTCTCTTGATTTGCAACAAACAATTGAACATCAAGAACCCTAGGAGTACTCTATTATTTTCGAAATTCACAAAGAGGTTAGGGTTGAAGGGTTTTTGGCCATAAGAACATCCTATGTGCTTATACAAACCCTAATGCTTGGATCTAGGTTTCTCTATTGTACATGCAATTCATCCAAGACTATAAACCCTAGATCTAGAATATGATAATCAATATAACATATGAATTAGGGTTTAGATCATGCCTTGATTGTTATGTAGCAATAACAATCCCAAATCCTTCTTGTAATGACTTTAGAAAGCTTAGAGTCACAAATGTCACTCCTCTAATGGTTCACAAACACCAAGAGCAAGAGGATGAAGAGGAGAAGAGAAGGAGGCTCTAAAAAACGTGTGGAAACCCTAACCAATTAGTTCACCACGTTTTTGGGGCATAAGGGTTCTATATATAGTGAGGCTATTAGGGTTATCTAACAAGGAAACCCTAATTTGGATGCTTAAGCCCTAAGCAACCCATGGACTCCTTTCCTTAAAGGCCTTGGACGATTTCTAATGGGTTTTCCCATAGAATTCGTCCATCCTTATAGTATAAGGCAATCCATAGCCCAATTGCAATTATCTTATAATTACAATTCCAGTCCCTTAAGTTTAATTAATCTCTTTTAGTCACAAACTTAATTCTTATTAATTCTTGACTAATATTAATTAAACAATATGATTTCTCCTTTAATATATTATTCTCATAATATATTAATAAATCATATTTAATCCTTTCTCTCCATAATTCATCCTATCAAGTTGCTTTGGTGAAGGCAACCCAAAAGGACCATGCACCATCGGGTCAAGTACATACCAAAATAGTTATGGACTTAGACACTAATCCAACAGTCTCCCACTTGGATAAGTCTAATAACTATTATGCGTATAACTTCAGATCCTGATCTGCAATCGTAGCTTTCCAAAGCCGCTGTCAACTCTGATCCTATCAGATACGTGTGTTCTTTAGATAAGGGATCATATATTCCTCCATTCTAGATATGGTATGAGACATGATTTCTAATCATTCTCTCTGTACTATTTCTCGACTTCCGATTTATGACGACTGACTAATTGAACAAATCAAATTAGCCCTAGCCTGGCCAGCATTTACGTTTGTCATCACTAAATCATCGAGGGGCCCAAAGATATCGCTTTTATCCTACTTTGGATAAAAGGAATGGATAAAATTTGATTCAATGCTCGCTTGCACTCACTCACCGAATTACACACAACAATATGTATTATAACACCAAGTTACTAGTGCGTTTACATATTATCAATGTGCAACCGATTTGCAAGATACAACTCACACATCTCAATTTCAAGAATATAAGATGTTATCGTCTCACCAATCACTTGTGATACAATTCATGAAGTGATCTAAGTGAGCGTGCGTTTAATCCAATGCTCAAATCATATTCATAAGCACTCATGAACGTTTCAGCAAACATTTGCTTATGTCTAATGCTCTTTAGACAATCCACACACCAATTCACGACAGTCTTTATTCATACCTACTTCCAACATATGAACGACTGTGGCCCGTTCGAATAATTTGACTGTTCTCAACCAATTAAATTATTCAGTAAGTCAAAACATTCAAAGTGAAACACAAGAATAATACTAATCCCATATGGCCTCAAACCTTTGAGCATAAATAAAACACCTTTTATTTATCACCATATCGATTACTCATTATTTGTTGTTTCGGGTAATCAACTTTTTACTTGAATTATTACACTTGTCCCATGCTCTTAGCATGCACACAATGTTTACCTATGGTTCTTACTTTGTGAAATAGATCAAATGAACACATTTCCAATCATACTCATTTCACAACTCCCAATCGTTTTCACTAGTGAAAGAATATCAAATTCTTGCCACTTATGGAATATGCTAGATTCTAACATTTTATGCAATGATCCTTTTGTAATGTCAATGCACTAAAGTCACAATGGCTATTGCCAATGAAATTACAAAGTCCTCTATCGGAGATTGTTACAAGACAATTCCTTAAATATGATGTCTCTCACTCAAAGTACATTCCTTTGAACATCCTTTTACATAAAAGTTTCTAATCTAGACATAGATTTTCAATATTCAATTCCCAATATGGAAAACTTTCCATACTTACCATAGGACAACTCATTCTCAATAGAATCTTATCTATTCATAATAATGTCGATATGGTCCATCCAATACTATACTTCCAACTACTCACAAGCGACCAATCCTTTGCGAACTTTGGATTGTCCTTTGATAGTTGTTTAATTATCTTAGTCAAAACCGATTCTTGTCCTTTTTCCCTCTAAATGCCCTAGACATTTGGAAAATTTTAGAATGGTCAAATATTATAGCATTTGCAATCGATCCTATACCCGAAGCGTATGGGACACGATGCATAATGTCTTACATAAAGATTTGATACTTTATCAATCTTCTGCTGTAATATTTTATGTGCTACGCTCTCATAATTCGAACTATGAAGAGGAATGCCGTAATCATAATCGAAATTTGAGAACACACTATGTTTCCTTGACTAAATTATTAACATTCCACAACCTAAGCCTTTAGATTTGAAATGAAGCATAATATTCTCTCCCTTAATTATAGCAAAACAACTATTCAACCTTTACAACTTTGCAAAGTATGACTTTTGTTTTTCTATAATTTATATTGCTAACTTGCAATACTTTCCATAATAATCATGCAATCGTAACATTTATTCTCCCACTATCATGATAATTATTATAAACATAACACTTATGCTCCCACTAGCTTTGACATGTATTCAGAAACCAGCTTAACTTCCAGAAAAACAATACTTATTGAATTTCTTAAGTTCATGTTTCTGATACCTAATGCTTTGATAATCCTTTATCTAAGCTTATACACTTTTCCCTTAGAAATCTCATATGTGTGTCTAAACAATTCAGATTAATTGCCAAATCTCACAATTCGAATCATGGAAAGAGATACCATAACCATAATCGAATTCGAGAATCCAATTTTCACAGTCACTATCTTTTTAAAATCTCTCTTAGTGGAAGCATTTCCTCACAGTCATTTTCATGAAGGAGGGAATCTTATGACACTTAGATTTTAATGGTGTATGTGTTCCTATCCATGTGAATTTGTCAAAACCAAAGTTTACGACAAATTCAAACTCATATGGACCGAACTTTCTTAAACTTGACTTCTTGCCTTATGGTAACACAGCTGCCCACCATGTCTTCCAAGTAGTTAAGCAGCTCACCCTTTCCTATCAATGTACTTTCCATTGATCAAGGTGCCTGCCTTTTATGCGTTCAAATTAGAACTCATAGAACTCACATGCATAATTAACTCAATTGGAATGGCATAGAAACAAAATAGTGTCAACACGATAGGTTGTAAACCTCAACTCATGTGCTAGTGATGATCGATAAGGTTTATTTTGATTTGTTCTTGAAACCTTTCAAGATCATTAAGACTCCCACTGACTCCTTGACATATAAGATTCTCTTGTCAATAAACATTTCTTGACAAATAAATATTCAAGAGTTAGTGTAGTTTTTATCAAAACACTTCATAAATTTGTCCTAGTTGGCCTTTGTCTTATCCAAGACATCATAACTTTCCACATTTGATGAATGTTATAAACCTTCTTAATACTTTTCACTTAATGTTATAGTCTTAACTCTAAGACTTGTTTTGGAACGAAGTATGATTGACTTCTTGATTTAACCATTTCTTCAATTCTTGATTCCTCTTCTTAGACATACAATTGTACTAAGACTCACTTAGAGGATCAATTGAGATATGGTTCTTAATCATTAAGACCTATCATAAAGCATAAAAGGTACTCTCCCTTCTTCTTAGAATGGGGAAACTTTTATCTTTCTGCCTGCTTGATTCTTCTTATTCGTTCTACTATTGATTTAAACTTTTTCAATCAATTCAGAATTACACTTAATCTTATAAGGATAATCATATTTACTAAACCTTTAGTAAATCATGACGAATATCTTTGTTACTCTTATGATGGACTTGATCAACACGCAATTTTGTGTACTCGATCTCCTAGTCCTTCACTTGACACTTTGTCAATGAATTAGTCTAATTTCCAAATATGAAATTTCTCATTCATCGTGCAACCAAGTTGCATGATTCCAAGTTTCTGTCCAAATGAAACTTGGGCGATGAGAAACTCTCCCTATTTGGTAAATTCTCGACATTTCCACAAACAAGATAATTAAGAATCAATTCATTATTGCTAATATTAGAAACCCTCAAACATCATTTTCATGCATGCCATTGCAAGGATAAATAAATAAAATAAAATCAAAATTTATTTTATTGCGGAAAAAAATTTGTCCTTACAATGCAATTCATTAAAAAACTATGCTTATACATATTTCTTAGCAATCTTATTCTAACTCTAAGTAGTAGCTCAAGAATCTAATCTTCAAGTAATGCGATCGAAATCCATTCCTTCACGGTTAGATTCTGCTCACTTCTTCCCTTAAGTTTCCTTTCTTTTCTTCGATCCAGAAAACATCAATTGTAATCTTATCACATTATGTATTAAGAATCTAGAATAGAAGCTTAAAAGAGTTAGTCAATGGATTTTACCTAAAGCAGAGCCATATGTTTTGACTCTCCCATCTCTTAGATCTCTTAGGTAAATGGGGCAGCTTCATCTCCAATGCCCCTTCTCTTGGCAATAAAAGCAAATTGACTCTTTTGGAACAACACATGGAACTACTTCAGATATTGCCTTTCTCTTATGATCAATCTCTTCGATCATGACATGTCTTTCGTTGCCATTGCCTATATCCATAGAGGTCTGGAAGGCAGATTCACCAATTAACTTTGCTTTTCCATTGCGCCAAACCATTGCTGATTCAGCAGCAATAAGCATATAGGTGAGATCGATGAGGGTCACATCGTGGTTCATCATATAGTACTCTCTCACGAACTCACTATATGATTTAGGAAGTGACTGAAGAACCCAGTCAACAACCATCTCCTTACAGACAATGGATCCCAACATTCTTAAACTTATCAATGTGTGACTTCATCCCTAGGACGTGTGCACACACCGACTTTCCTTCTTTATGTTTACTTGCCAAAAGGGCTAGCTTGAGTGAGCTTGAACCTTTCAAGCCTTCGAACTTGTGGGTTAGGGAGAATAATTGGAGGAGGTGAAGGAAGTGAAGCATGATCTCTTGTTCCTCGATCGAATCGTGGAATATCATCTTCATGTGGAATGCTTGTTCCACGGGATTTGGGAAGACCATAGTTGTCATACTTTGACATCTACAAAATGGGAGAAAACGAATTCAAGTTAGTTGATTGATTGAGTCCTTAATAAATCACCCAAATGAAATATTAAGGCTAGGATCCAACACAATACGCTACAACCTAGAAAAGGGATGTCGTAATCTAGTTGCAGAATATTTGAAGGTAAGTGAATGACGATTCACTAATTTCCACCATTAATAACGAAAAAGAAATTTAAGTTTTAAATCTATGAAAACTCCTAGATCCTGTGAGATTCATTGAACTTTTCAATGGCATGTTTAAATCTCGATATGCCCCTCTAGTTTGTGACTGGGATGCCGAGGATCACAAAGCGGGTGTGAATAACCATGCAAACCTACATGGTGCCCTCACATGTTACAGTCACCTATTCGATATGCCGGTAAACCACACACGCTCCACCGAACTATGACAAACATTGAGTCACCCTTTGCTACCTTTGCTTAGAACCATTTAGTGTGCCGGTAAACCACACACGCTCCACTAACGTCTTTGCAAGGGCACAAAGTGTAATTTCATGGAATTGCATCAATTCACTTTTTCCTAAGTAACTAAGATTGGGAATTTGTAAAACATTTAGTTACTTTTGTACTTCATTATACTTATAATGGAAGGTTTTGTCCTATCCTACCCGTTCGGCTAACGACCCTCCACTAGTCAAGAGTGCGGTGGGTAAGAGTGGATACCCATTCAATCGCCATTTTATATGAAATTTCCTTAAACACCCCTTATAGACCAGCTTCGTGAATGAGGCCTACTAACGGTAAGACTGACTTTTACTCATACATATATATATATATAATGTTAGACTTTTAATGTTATATATAGTATAGGGTGTATTTTACACTTTTAAAATACTAGGAGGTCAAATTTAACAATTATACTTTTAATTCAATTAAATTGTAAACCTAAACTTTTATGGATTTATTAAACCTCTTCTAATTATACACCTTAATTAATTAATAAAACCATAAGGGTGTGATTTGAACTTTTCAAAACAATACTAGGGTTTTAGAATTTAACATTCCTAAATTAAACCTTTTAATCAACTTATAAATTCCAAAACTTGAGGGCAAGTTTTGAAACATTTCAAAACATTAGGTTTAGAATTTAAATATACATCAAAATAAAATTTTTAATCAAAATTTAAATTCCAAAACTTGAGGGCAAGTTTTGAAACCTTTTCAAAACATTAGGGTTTCAACTATTTAAATTTCAAAACTAAACTTTTGAGTTTAAATTTAAACTATAAAACCTAAAAGGGAAAAATTGAAACTTTTCATAACACAAGGATCAAATAACAAATAATATAAATTAAACAATTAATTTCATCATTATCTATAGTTGACCTAAATTTCAATTTCGTGCAAAATCAGTTACCCAATTAATACAAATAATCCAATCGTTATCATATAAGGAAGCTATTATCTAATTAATTGGTAATTATCTTGTGTTTTGGCAAGGATATGCATTAAGAAACAATAAAATTCATATTTTATAGGTTTAAAACGAATATGGTAATTATCCTTAAGCAAAACAGCAACAAAATCTGAAGTTTCCTCTGTCTGACGCTCCGACTCGCCGAGTCACACTTTGGAACTCGCCGAGTAGGGCTGACTCGCCGAGTCCAAGTAGTGACTCACCGAGTCAGGTCGAACAGTAAGCCAGAATTCGATTTTCAGCTACATAATGCATCAATACAATAGAAACCAATCAAGGCTCTGATACCACTGAAGGGTTTTTGGCCATAAGAACATCCTATGTGCTCATACAAACCCTAATGCTTGGATCTAGGTTTCTCTATTGTACATGCAATTCATCCAAGACTATAAACCCTAGATCTAGAATATGATAATCAATATAACATATGAATTAGGGTTTAGATCATACCTTGATTGTTATGTAGCAATAACAATCCCAAATCCTTCAAGGGTTTACATACCTTTTGATTATTTTTGTAAATAATCAATAAAATCCTTCTATAACAAGCTAGAAAGCAAGCAACATAAATCTCGTGCCTCTGGTGGCTCACACCCAAAACTCTAGAATGAAGAGGAGAGAGAGAGAGAGAAAGAGAGAGAGAGATAGAGAGGAAGAAGAAGGAAATATCATTCTTAATACTCTTAGGAATCACATGAACGAAAATTGATGTCATTGGGGTCCTATTTATAGTTTAGGTAACTTGCAAGCAAAGCAGGGTCTGAATTGATTAAATAAAATATTTAATCTGAATTCAAGTACTTTCCTTTTATGCAACTAGGAGGCTTATGGAAACCCTAGAAAGACTCCCAATTTCGTTCAACCCTTGGATGATTCTAGAATTGCTTCTTTTGTATACTATTGAACAATTACAATTTACCCCTTGTACCTTTTACTAATTTCAATTAATTCCATATTAATTCTGATTAATAATTAATTAATTATAATTGATTTCTTATTAACTTATTAACCATATAAATTAACAAATCAATTATTTAACTACTGATCTCATGTTAATTTAGTAATCACATAAAAGATTAACATATCAATTATCTATTCCCAATTAATATATTAACCACATAATATATATTAACAAAACATTTCTCTTTCTCTCTCTCTCTCTCTCTCTCTCCTAATATCATTTTTAGCTATTTCTGGTTATGAGGGCAACACAAAAGGACTTTGCTTCTATTTTCAAGTTTATACCAATTTAGTTGTGAGCTTAGACATCTTAAGCCAAAACTTACTTTACTGCAAATTTTTTTTTATTGTCAACATATCATGATATGAATCTCATTGTTGATAGAGTGTAGAGCGGATGATGCTCGATGGACGGTTGTGTCGTCAACTTTCAACACCGACGCATTCGACTGGAGTGATATGGTTGACGGATCCGTTTACCCAGCTTGGACAGACTGTGATACGGTATAATTGTGTTTGAATTGCATTACCTAAGTAACAGTAAATTATAATTTAATGTTTTCTTTGATGATTAGTTATTTCTAACCTTTGTGTAGCTTTACTGTAACACCTAATTCCTGGTATGCTTTTTTTTTCAAGTGTTTTGTGTTTTCTCTGGGACTCGACGAGTTGGAGGATCAACTCGTCGAGTAGGATCGTGACACGCGGACATTTTAAGTGACCTACTCGACGAGTCAGGAGACTGACTCGGCGAATAGGTGCCGTTTGAGGAAACCCTAAATCTGAGGGTATGCACCCTATATAAACACCTTAACTCAGTCTCCCTTGTCCCTAACACTCCCCTAGAGCTGTATACCGAAACCCTATCCGTTTGTGTGTGTGTTAAGGCCATTTTGGTGTTCTTGGTTGGTTTGTGAAGCTTGGAAGGTAAGAGGATGCTTGGGATTTCGAGTTGGGACTTGTGGAGCCAGAGATCTTACCTCATTTTCAGCTCCATCAAGGTAAATGCCTCTGTCTTGACTTATTTATGTGCTTACTCATCTTTGGAATTGGGATTCTTAGTGCTTTCTATGCTATTTTTAGATTATGAAGGGTTGAGTGGGGATTGACCTCAGATCTGGGCCTTAAGAGGGGTTTCATGGCATAAAGGTGCCAACTTTAGGGCCATGAGAGCCCCATGCACATTATGGAGCACTTTCTATGGACTTTTGAGCTAAAAACCCCATGCATATGCATCAAGCTTGGAACTTTATGTATAAAATGGATATTAGGAGGCCAAATCTATGGTTTTGGTGTGTTAAATCCCATTTAGATCAAATGTATTGAAATGGTCAAGGTTGGACTCGGCGAGTCGTTCTTAGGACTCGGCAACTCGGTGCGCTTTGAACCATCCTAAGCCCTTCTGTGATGGTCAGTTGTTAGAAAAGGGAGTCCCATAGCTGTTTAGACGTGTTGGGAGACCTGGAGTTCATAGGACTCGACAAGTGCTAGAATAGACTCGACGAGTCCAAGGCAATCTCCCAACTCTTGAAGATGAACTCGACGAGTTGTTCATACAACTTGGCGAGTCATAGACTGGACGTGTTCATATGAGGGAGATGAACTCGACGAGTTCAAGAAGGAGCTCGACGAGTCGGATGAAGGTGGTCCCGATGGTTTGAATGAAGGTGGTCCCGATGGTTTGAATGAAGGGGAACCCGTCGAGTTCTTTCTAGGATCGACGAGTGGAGTCAGGGATTGGATCGGGTTAGTGGAGTATGGACTCGGCGAGTTGGTGTACCAACTCGGCGAGTCAGGTCAACTAGGTGTTGACTTTGACTGGTTATGGTATTGGCTTTGGCTAGGGCCATATGTTCTATTTGATGAATTAAGGATTGGCGTGTAGGGATTGAGGAGTCGAGGAGAGCCGACCTTCACGCAGAGGATAGTGCAGACGCTACACGACATCGAGGTGAGTTACCTTCCAGTAGTGGTGGGTCTACGGCCACAATGCCGAACCATCAGTAGGAGTTGTATGATTAGATGATTGTCTCTGTGATATTCATCTAGGTTTGCTACTAACCGATATATTTATGTGCTAGTATGATATGATGTTATGTGCTAGTGACAGTAGGGGAGATAGTCCCCAGATTACCGGTCGATAGGGCCGAAAGGGTACTCATACCCAACCATGCTAGATAGATTATGTGATATGTGTTATGTGGTAGTAGTAGAGGGGTGAAATAGTCCCCAGTATCTGGTCGAGAGGACCAAAGGGGAGACCAGCACCCATATATGCTAGTCAGTATCCGGTCGAGAGGGCCGAAGGGGAGGCCAGCACCCAGATATGCTAGCCAGTATCCGGTCGAGAGGACCGAAGGGGAGGCCAACACCCAGGTATGCTAGGCAGTATCCGGTCGAGAGGACCGAAGGGGAGGCCAGCACCCAGGTATGCTAGGCAGTATCCGGTCGAGAGGACCGAAGGGGCAGATCGGGCACCCAGATATGCCTGACAGTATATGTATGTTATGTGATTGTATGGTATGTGGAACGATGGGGGAACTCACTAAGCTTCGTGCTTACAGTTTATAGTTTTGGTTTCAGGTACCTCTTCAATGAAGGGGAAGGAGTTGGTGCGGTAGCAACACATCATACACACACGCAGTGGTTTTCCGCACTTGAGATATTCTAGGATTGTACTCTGACATGTTACTATTTCATGATTTGGGTTTTCAGACATGATGTATTGATTTACGAAATGATATATTCTTACGTGAATGTTTTTATAATCAGTTAATTAAAATGAAATTTTTTGGACTCGAAATTTGGGACTTTACATTTACATCCCAATTAATATACTAATTGCTCACTGGTTTTTAGGTGCTTTGGATTTGAATACATTCAAAATGACTATATACGACAGTTAGTGGAAGAGCGACTACTTTTCAGAATAATAGGAATGGTTTGTAGGTATGATGTGACATCCCCAATTTCACGGCCAGAAAAGACCGGTGTTTATGCTTTGCTTTAAAATCAGAGTAATCATTTAAAGAAAACTGCTGCAAAATTTGTTCCCAAAACAAAATGTGATAAAGAATTTATCAAAACATTTCTTTAAAGAAATGTATTTTCATTAAATAACAAACTCTCGGGATGTCATGTTCTGATACAGACCAAAAGCATAAATAGTACAAAATAGATCTTACAACAGTTATTTATAACTACTAGCCTATAATCCAAAATCTCTCGTTATGCCAGCCAATTTATGCTCTCGTGCCATAACTTGTAATACAAAGAAAACTGAGTGGGTCAGGCTTGGGAGCCTGGTGAGCATATAGGGTTTTCAACCCACAATGTTATATCATATATGTATATGTATTAGAACTCACAAACTTATACAATTTCACCATACAAAACAACTCTTATCCCACCCCGTCGATCCTCACAATGACACGATCTAATCTCTCGTATCAAAATTTACCTCCTTACCTGATCCCTACTCATGGATCTAAAACTAACCTCTTGATCTGATCCATACTCCCGGATCTAAAACTAATCTCCTGATCTAATCCATACTCCCGGATTTAAACTAATCTCCTGATCTAATCCATACTCCCGGATCTAAAACTGTGCCCAATCCATAATCCCGGACTAGGGACAATTAACTATGTCTTAATCCATACTCCCCGATTAGTAACAAGTTTATCTCGTTTATTGACAATATCGTTTTTGAGACCCCTCTCGCAATATGTGTCAATGGGTTTTTAGAGTACACTGGTGAACATCAAGTTCACAACACCTACAAGTTGCCAGCCTGCTACTGTTCCACTAAACTATCTAGAATAGTTTGGGTAACGGTTTCACTCATTTTTCACCTGTCACCCTCACCTCAAGATCTATATCACCTTTTATCTCATTATCCAACTCATATTTTTGATGGGTTTTAGGCATAAGAACAATCCTATGTGCTCATACAAACCCTAATGCTTGGATCTAGGTTTCTCTATTGTACATGCTTTGAATCCAAGACTAATAACCTTAGATCTAACATATTATAAACTGAATTAGGGTTTATAGAATTACCTTTAATTGTTATATAGTAATAACAATTAATTCCTTGCTTGGATTGGCCTTAGAAAGCTTAGTGTCTCAAGTGTTGCACCTCTAATGGAATCACAAACACCATATACAACTTGGATGAAGAGGGAAGAGAGAGGAGGCATCAAAAACGGCTGGAAACCCTAATTGAAGTGTTGTCCACGTTTTTGGAGCCTAAGGGGTCCTTTATATACTTGTGTGGGCTGCTAGGGTTTCAGTCAAAACCCTAATGGACAACTTAAACTCTAAGCAGCCCATGGAACCTTCTGGATAAGGCCATGGACGAAAATATGATGGGCTTCCATCATAATTTCGTTCACCCCTTGATCCTTTAGCATTCATTAGCCCAATAACTCAATTATCCAATAATTGCAGTCCAGTCCCCTGAATTTAATTAATCTCTTTTAGCCACAAAATTAATTATCAATTAATTCTTGACTAATATTAATTAAACAATATGATTTCTCCTTTAATATATTATTCTCATAATATATTAATAAATCATATTTAAACCTTTTTCTCCTTAATTCATCCTACATATTGCTATGGTGAAGGCAACCCAAAAGGACCATGCTCATAATCGGGTCAAGTACATACCAAAATAGTTATGGACTTAGACACTAATCCAACAGTCTCCCACTTGGATAAGTCTAATAACTATTTTCCGTATGACTTCAGAACCTGATCAGCAATCGTAGCTTTCAAAAGCCGTTGTTAACTCTGATCTTATCAGATAGCGTGTCCTTTAGATAAGGGATTATATATTCCTCCATTCTCAATATATCGTATAGACAAAAGACATGAGTTTCAATCATTCTCTCTATACTGTTTCCCGACTTCCGATTTATGACGACTGACAACAGACTACAATTAAACACATCAACTTAGTCTCGGCTTGGCCAAGCGCTTAGGTGTCATCATTAAATCATCGAGAGGCCCACAGATATCGCTTTAATCCCACTTTGGGTAAAAGGAATGGATAAACTTCGACTCAAATGCTCGCTTGCATTTATTGATCGAGTCACACACAACAATAAGTTTTATAACACCAAGTTACTGGTGCGTTTACTTATTATCAATGTGCAACCGACCAACAAATAACAACTCACATGTCTCGGTTTCAAAAATATACAATATTATCGTCTCACTAATCACTCGTGATAAAACCATGAAGTGATCCAAGTGAACGTGGGTTTAATCCAATACTCTAATCTTATCAAAGCACTCATGAACTCTGCAGCAAACTTGTGCTATGTCTAAAGACTTCAGACAATCTACAGACAGATTCATGACAATCTTCCTTCATACTTACTTCCAACGTATGACCGACTGTGGATGTTTGAATAACCTAGTTATTCTGGAAGTCAAAACATGCAAACTGAAACATGACAATAATACTTAATCCTATATGGCCCCAAAGTTGTGAGAGTAAATAAAACACTTCTATTTATCCACCATATTGATCACTCATTATTTATCATTTAATGTTTCGGATAATCAACTCATTACTTGAATTACAACAACAATTGTCCCATGCTCTAAGCATGCACACTTTGTTTCCTATGGTCCATGCTTTGTGAAGTAGAACAATTGAAAACTTTGCCAATGATTCTCATTTCACAATTCCTCAATCCCCATTATTAGTGTAAGAACACAAGGTTCTTCCACTACTAGAATATGCTAGATTCTAACATTTTACGCAACGATCCTTTCGTAAAGTCATAGCACAAAAGTCACCAAGACTTGGCTAATGAAATTACAAAGTACTCTATCGGAAATTGTTACAAGACAATTCCATAGACGTGAAGTCTCACATTCAAAGTACATTCCTTTGAACATCCTTCTTGCATAAAGTTTTCTAATCTAAACACAGAATCTCAATATCCAACTCCCAATATGGAAACATTTCCACATTTGCCATATGACAACTCATTCTTAACAGAATCTTATATATTCATAATAATGTCGATATGGTCCATCCAATACCATACTTCCAACTACTCACAAGTGACCAATCCTTTTGGATCGTCCTTTGATAGTTGTTTAATAATTTTAGTCAAAATCCATTCTAGTCCTTTTTCCCTCTTAATGTGCTAGACATTTGAAAAATTTTAGAATGGTAAAATATTATAACATTTGCAATTGATCCTATACCCGAAGCGTATGGGACACGATGCATAATGTCTTACATAAAGATGTGATACTTTACCAATCTTTTGCCATAATATTTTATGTGTCATGTTCTCACAATTCGAACTATGAAGAGGGATGCCGTAATCATAATCGAATTTTAAGAACACACAATGTATCCTTTGGCTGAAAATGTTAAAATTTCTCAATCTAAGCTTTAGATTTTGAAATGAAGTATAATATTCTCTCCCTTAATTATAGCAAACCAACTTTTCAACCTATGCAACTTTGCAAATTGAATCTTTTTTTTTCTATAATTAATATTGCTAACTTGCAATACTTGCCATAATAATCATACAAGCATAACACTTATGCTCCCACTATCATGATGATTATTATTATATAAGCATAACACTTATGCTCCCACTAGCTTTGACATGTATTCAGAAAACAAATGAACTTCCAGAAAACAATGTCTACTGAATTTCTGAAATTCATATTTCTAATACAAGATGCTTCGATAAGCCTTTATCTAAGCTTCTTAAATTTATACACCTTTGCCTTAGATAGCTCATATGTGTGCTTAAACAATTCAGAACTTATGTTACTAAGTTCCAAATGTTCAAACTAACTGCCAAATCTCACAATTCGAACTATGGAAAGGGATGCCGTAACCATAATCGAATTTGAGAATACAATTTTCACAATTGCTATCTTCTTAAGATCTCTCTTAGTGAAAGAATTTCCTCACAGTCATTTTCATGAAGGAGGAAATCTTATGACACTTAGATCTTACGGTGTATGAATTCCTATCCATGTGAATTAGCCAAAATCAAGGTTTGCGACAAATCCAAATTCATATGGACTGAACTTTCTTAATCTTGATTTCTTGCCTTATGGTAACACGAGTGCCCACCATGTCTTCCAAGTAGTTTAGTTACTTGTCCTTTCATATCAATGTTCTTTCCATCGACTAAGGCGTTAGTATGCATTCAAATGAGAACTTATAGAACTCATATACACAATTAACTCAATTGGAATGGCACAGAAACAAAATAATGTCAGCACGATAGGTTGTAAACCTCAAGTCGTGTGCTAGTGATGATCGATAAGGTTTATTCTTGATTTGTTCTTGAAACCTTTCAAGACCATTAATACTCCCACTGACTCCTTGACATATAAGATTCTCTTGTCAAGAAACATTTCTTGACAAAGCAAATATTCAAGAGTTAGTGTAGTTCTTATCAAGACAAAACACTTCACAAATTGGTCCTAGTTGGTCTTTGTCTTATCCAAGACATCACAACTTACCAATTTCTAATGTGCAAGAATAAGAAAACTTTTCCAAATTCCACATTTGATGAGTGTTATAAACCTACTTAAGACTTGTCACTCAATGTCACAATCTTGGAGTATGACTCTAAGACTTGATATTGGAACGAAGTATGATTGACTCTTTGATTTAACCATTTCTACAATTCTCGATTCCTCTTCTTAGACATGCAATTGCACTAAGACTCACTTAGAGGATCAATTGAGACATGGTTCTTAATCATAAAGACTTATCATAAAACACAATAAAAGGTACTCTCCCTTCTTCTTAGAATAGATAAACTTTTATCTTTCTGCCTACTTGATTCTTCTTTATTCGTTCTACTATTCATTGAAACTCTTTCAATCAACTTAGAATTATACTTAATCTTATAAGTATAACCATATTTACTAAACTTTAGTAAATCATGACGAATATCTTTGTCACTCTTGTGGTAGACTTGATCAACGTACGACCTAGTGTACTCGATCTCCTAGTCCTTCAATTGACACTTTGCCAAAGAATTAGTCTAAGTTTCCCAAATGTGAAAGTTTTTCATTCATCATACAATGCACATTGCATGATTCCAAGTTTCTGTCCAATTGAAACTTGGGTGATGAGAAACTCTCCCTATTTGGTAAAATTTTGACATTTCCACAAATAACACAATTAAGAATCAAATCCATTATTGCTAATAATAGAAACATTCAAACATTAATTCTTTCATACATGCCATTGCAAGGATAAATAAATAAGATAAAGTCAAAATTCATTTTATTGCGGAAAAATTTTGTCCTTACAATTCAACTCAATTGAAAAACTATGTTATTACATATTTCTTAACAATCTATTCTAACTCCAAGTAGTAGCTCAAGAATCCAATCTTCAAGTAATGCGATCGAAATCCATTTCTTCACGATCAGATTCAGCTCACTTCTTCCCTTAAGCTTCCTCTCTTTTCTTCGATCCTACAAAACATCAAAATGCAATCTTATCACATCATGTATTAAGAATCTAGAATAGGAACTTAAAAGAGTTAGATAATGGATTTTACCTGAAGTGGAGCCAAACGACTTGACTCTCCCATCTCTTAGATCTCTCAGGTAATTTGGGCAGCTTCGTCTCCAATGCCCCTTCTCTTGGCAATAAAAGCAAATGGACTCCTTTGGCACAGCACATCGGACAATCACAGACTTAGTTCTTTCTGCACTTCCAATGTTGCCAGTGTCCATTGAAGTTTGAGAGTTTGATTCACCAGACAAGTTTGCTTGATTAGCACGCCAAATCATTGCTGATTCAGCAGCTATAAGCAAATAGGTGAGATCAATAAGGGTCACGTCGTGATCCATCATATAGTACTTTCTAACGAACTCACTATATGATTCAGGAAGTGACTGAAGAACCCAGTCAGCAACCAACTCGCTTGAAATCTCGACACCCAACATGCTTAACCTATCAATGTGTGACTTCATCTCTAAGACGTGTGCACACACAGGTTTCCCATCTTCGTGTTTACTTGCCAAAAGGGCTTGAGTGAGCTTGAATTTTCAAGCCTTTGAACTTGTGGGTCAGGGAGAACAATTGGAGGAGGTGGAGGAAGTGAAGCATGACTCTCATTTCCTTGATCGTATCTCGGAACGTCATCTTCATTTTGAAAGCTTGTTCCATGGGATTTGGGAAGACCATTGTAAGATTCAGACATCTACAAAACGGGAGAAAATTCAAGTTATGTTGATTAGAATTCTTGATGTAACACCCAAATGAAACATCAAGCTAGGATCCAACACAATACTCTACAACCTAGAAGAGGGATGCCGTAATCTAGTTGCAGAATATTTGAAGGTAGGTAAATGACGATTTACCAATTTCCACCATGAAAAACGAAAAGGAAGATTAAGTTTTAAATGAATTGAAACTCCTAGATCTTTTGAGATTCATTGAACTTTTTCAATGGCATGTTTAGTCTCGATTATGCCCTACTATTTGTGACTGGGATGCCGAGGATCACAAACAAGGTGTGAATAACCATACGAATCACGTGGTGCACCCAATGCTACAATCACCTAATCAATGTGCCGGTTAGCCACACACGCTCCATTGATCTATGACAAACATCGAGTCACCCTTCGCTACCAATGTCATCCCCAATTTAGTGTGCCGGTTAACCACACACGCTCCACTAACGTTTGACAAGGGTACGAAGTGTAATTCCATGGGTTAGCATACAATTTCACATTTTTCCTAAAGTAACTATGATTTGGGAATTTGAAAAAGCATTTAGTTACTTTGTACTTCATTATACTTATAATGGAAGGTTTATGTCCTATCCTACCCGTTCGGCTAACGACCCTCCACTAGTCAAGAGTGCGGTGGGTAAGAGTGGATACCCATTCAATCGCCATTTTATAGGCAATTTCCTTAAACACCCCTTATAGACCAGCTTCGTGAATGAGGCCTACTAACGGCAAGACTGACTGTTTACTCATACATATATATAATATTAGACTTTTAATGTTATATATAGTATAGGGTGTATTTTACACTTTTAAAATACTAGGTGGTTTAACTTAGTAAAAATATACTTTTAATTTAATTAAATGTGAACCAAAACTTTATGGGTTTATTAAATCACTTTTAATTATACACTTTAATTAATTAATAAAACCATAAGGGTGTGATTTGAACTTTTTCAAATTACTAGGGTTTTAGAATTTAATATTTCAAAATTAAACTTTTAGTCAAATTTTAAATTCCAAAACTTGAGGGCAGGTTTTGAAACATTTCAAAACATAAGGGATTAAATGACAAATAATTCAAATTAAACAATTAATTTGGAGATTATCTATATTTGACTTAATCTCATTTTATTTTTTAAATGTATGGAAAGGATAATACAAGATCTTCAATTATCCAGTTTAAACAATTAAATTGATAATCACAAAGATAGCAATATCCAAATCCCTAAAATCTTGGGATCTTATCTTGGGGGGCAAGGGATTTTCGAAATCCCTAGGGTTTCCTAACCCTAATTTCGAAATTTGGAGGCTAGGCAAAAAAAATTTAAGAACCCTATCAAAAATCGCCAACTAGGGTTTTGCAACCCTAATTTGCGAAAAACACCATGCCTTAGGGTTTACATGCCATAAACCCTAATTTGTCAAATTCATAAAACATATAAGCATCAAATACAACTGAAACCAATCAAGGCTCTGATACCACTGATGGGTTTTAGGCATAAGAACAATCCTATGTGCTCATACAAACCCTAATGCTTGGATCTAGGTTTCTCTATTGTACATGCTTTGAATCCAAGACTAATAACCTTAGATCTAACATATTATAAACTGAATTAGGGTTTATAGAATTACCTTTAATTGTTATATAGTAATAACAATTAATTCCTTGCTTGGATTGGCCTTAGAAAGCTTAGTGTCTCAAGTGTTGCACCTCTAATGGAATCACAAACACCATATACAACTTGGATGAAGAGGGAAGAGAGAGGAGGCATCAAAAACGGCTGGAAACCCTAATTGAAGTGTTGTCCACGTTTTTGGAGCCTAAGGGGTCCTTTATATACTTGTGTGGGCTGCTAGGGTTTCAGTCAAAACCCTAATGGACAACTTAAACTCTAAGCAGCCCATGGAACCTTCTGGATAAGGCCATGGACGAAAATATGATGGGCTTCCATCATAATTTCGTTCACCCCTTGATCCTTTAGCATTCATTAGCCCAATAACTCAATTATCCAATAATTGCAGTCCAGTCCCCTGAATTTAATTAATCTCTTTTAGCCACAAAATTAATTATCAATTAATTCTTGACTAATATTAATTAAACAATATGATTTCTCCTTTAATATATTATTCTCATAATATATTAATAAATCATATTTAAACCTTTTTCTCCTTAATTCATCCTACATATTGCTATGGTGAAGGCAACCCAAAAGGACCATGCTCATAATCGGGTCAAGTACATACCAAAATAGTTATGGACTTAGACACTAATCCAACAATTTTATCACACACCAACTATCTCATCTACCCCTGTTCTACCCAACATATTTGTAGATATAAAATACATATACAGTTTAACTCATTTAAAAACTATATAAAACATCCATTCCACACTCATCTCAAATAAACAACAATATATAAACACATAGCATGTTTCTCATAGCAAATACTTCATATTTTATGTGTTAGAAGAAAGTGACTACACATTCACTCATAACATAGATGTAATACATTCAACCAATACTTGTATTAAAATAGTGTTTATGAAAGGGACTATTCACTCACTTGATCAGAAGATGATCGGACAACACTACGGTTCTAAATGTAGTATTCTTCGGTGAAACTGGAAGATCTTTCACACACCGGGCTTCTTGCAAGCAGAGCTTCAGATTGGAAACTCTTTCTTCTCGGGATCTTTGGAGCTTCGGGACTAGCTTCGGGTCTCGGGATGATACCGGGGCTTCATGGGTATAAATTGCATGTAAAACGATGTAATACGGGAGAGAGGAAAGGAATTGAGCAACAAAACTAGTCTGGCCTTCAACTTCTATTTATAGGGCCATTTTCTGTACTCACGTTGTGAGATTATAGTGCTCACGTCGTGAGTTCAGTAGGTCACTACGTTCGTCATTCATCCACTTGCGCTGGACAGTGTCCAGTGTGTGCTCACGTCGTGAACACTGTGCTGACGTCGTGAGCTCTGACACAGCCTCGAAGTTTGTGTTCCGAACTTCAGAAATTCATATCTTTCGCATACGAGCTCCGTTTTCGACGTTCTTTATATCCACGCGTAGGTGAGATTATGCTCTACAACTCTCGTTTAGACTCTGTCGGCTAATTTTGATATTATTTTTATTATATTATTTTTAGTAGACCGGGACAGGAAAACTCCGTTAGAAATCCATAACTCCTTCATCTGACGTCCGTTTTCATCTGTCTTTTTACCGTTGGACTACTATCAATGAGATCTTCAATTATCGTTTAGATTGTTTCGGCTAAATATCGTTCGATCTCATATTCGAACTTTGGGTTGCATACTGCTAAGTCGAAACTTCGAAAAATCATAACTTCCTCATACAAAGTCAGATTTAGACGTCCTTTTCATGCACGCTCTCGGGTTAACGTATTCTACGACTTTTGTTTAGATCACTAAGGCTAAATATCGCTTTATCGTAAATTCACTATTTACATCGCGCTGTGTCGTGTCGGTTCTGTCGCGAAACTTCGACAGGTCATAACTTCTTAGTTATAACTCAGATTTCGGCATTCTTTATATATCCGGAATCCTTGTCACGACCACTACAACTTCGTTAAGATTATTCATTCTAAATAATCTTCTATCAAAAAGTCATTTTTGATGCTCATTGTCTCTAAATTGGCTAGCCTTGATCTACGGACGTTACATATGAGAGCTCACATCCACAGACTGCTAGTCGGTATCAACTACCGGGGTACCAAACCAACAGATGCAATCCCTTTAGAGAGTTTCAAAAAAAGGTCCCAGACGTACCACAACAGATTAACAGTAGGGGGATTGTGGGGCGTTTTTGTGTTGATTTCTAAAGATGTTGATCGTCGGGAAGTCATATTTTATAAAGGTTAAAAGTTGGACTATGTCATATCGGAAACGACTGGCGAAATTTTTTTTGGGTACAAGTGCAAAGACCGTTTGAACATTATATTATTACTTTAAACAAATCGCTTAGGCTTATATATTTATTTGTTTTTTTGTTGATTTTAAGATTTCATTGCATTTTAGATTTTATAAAAACAAAACTTATACAAAAAAAAAACAAAACACATTTTATACATAAAAAAAACAAAAAGAAAAATCTATTACGGAATGACTGTCCGGAATCTTACTCCAGTGTTTCGGAGACCTCTCCGAAATGTTATATTCCAAACAAAATGATTAATTTATATATATATATATATATATATATATATATATATATATATATATATATATATATATATATATATATATATATATATATATATATATATATATATATCAATTTTTTCAAATAATTCATTTATAAGGATTATTTTACTCAATTTTCCATATTTATAACTTAGTATTGTTATCAACGTTATATCAATTGATAGTTATTAAGAATGATATTTTACAGCATAGTGATTACAAAGAGTTGGTGACCAATTTTTCGTCTAAAATTGTGTGGAGAGCTGCAATGTAACCATGTAAGATTATATATCATACATAGATTATATATCATTCTATGTATGGTTCTTTTATCTCCATGATTTTAATAATATTTTTCGGACATGTAGTACTAACGTGTTTTGTTTATATATAGAAAAATTATATTTAAGTGTCCATTTTTTTTTCAGAGCCCTCAAGATCAGCGACTCTTACCACAAACAGATCAACGACTCTTACCACAAACACATGATAATATGAAGTACTTCTCACACTAACTAAGACACAAACTACGGTCGTGTAAAATAAAAAGAATCGAAAGAGAAAGAAAGATAGCACATCATTGAAGGGGAGTAATGCAGACCACGTAAGGTCATGATCATGGCTCCAACTCAGCACAACGCCACCCATGGTGTGTACAATCATGCCCTCTGCATCCTGCAATTCATTGCCACTTCACCTTCATGAAGAAGGCATAGTTGGCCCAAGACCACCAGACGTGGCCCCATACGTAGCATCATGACGTAAAAGGTATATCCAAGATAACAATTCCATGATCAGCCATATTATTGTTACTAGGTCATTTAACCACCTAATCAATCGCAGTTTATATAACTTTAGTATTGAAAAATTTTCACCTTATAAATAAACCATCTCCATAGTTCTTTACATCAAACCATCTTCACTGGAAATTGTTTGCCAAACCCAAACATCGTCAAAACCATGTAATCGCCGTCTCGCCACTGTTGATATTAGTTAATTGGAACCATTAACATGTCTAGAGAGATTCGATAATATTCTGTAAATTACAATTTGCAACTTGCTCTATATATATATTTTTACTAGTACCCAATCATAATCAACCAAAAACAACCCATATCTTATCTACACAAGTTACCAAAATCTAATCCAACAAACATTTACATTTGGAATTGATCCATTTCCAATCGTATAAAGCTGGAATCTGTACGTACATACGTATATGTGGAATCAAACACCATACATCGCCGGAACCATATCAGAACCACATCTCCGACTGCCACCAAAGAAATTACTCACAATCGAATCAACATCCTCCACTCCAACTCCGATGCACACCGGACCCCCATTGCCTACCCTCACATTCGGAGCATCTCTGCACTTACCCATACACTTGCAACCCACCACCGCCGCTTCTCCGCCTCCTACCGCCTTCTGAAAATTCTCCAGCAACATTTCAGCTCCAGATTTCTTGCACTTCCCACCCATGCAAACCTCTATCTTGTTAATTCCCTCATCAACACTAACCAATACGTCGCTAGGAATCAAGCCTGGGATTTCCGTGATACTCAAAGATGGTGATGGTGATGGTGATGGTGTTACTTCTTGAAGGATGACTTTTGGGGTTGTTACTGTTTTGAGCTGCTTCATATCAACCATGTTCTCACAGTCAGATTCTGAAGAACAAGAACTCTCCGAAGAAGACGACGACTCATTGCAAACCATCATCATCTTGGCAGCTTTCTTCTTCGCCTTCTCTTCTTTCTTCATCCTCTTCGATTCCATCTCCTCTGCTTTTAGCTTCTGTAATTGTCCAAGTAACACCTCTGTTGCTTCCTGCAAAATCACAAAATATTCAGCATAAATTCTTCTATAAAAACCAGATCAGCTGAATCTTGATAATATTAACAAGAGAAAATTAGGGAAACTGATCATACCGAGATCATCTGTCCCTTAACTTGGTGATCCAACCCATCATCAGGATTCAAACCGAAGCCCATATCAGAGAAAGTAGACAAATTCTTGGACAAACCCTTGAGCAGTTTCAGTTTCTTCTTCATATCTTTCTTCTTTGAAGCAATATCTTTCTCCTTTACAGCCATCATCGGCCCGTTATAATATTGTAAGTGGCTCTTGTCGGAAAACTCATCAAAACCCACGGAAGCAACAAGGGACTTCACATTGAATGATTGTTTAAGACAGAAAGATCTGGCCGGTTTCATCTTCGGAAAAGAGTGCAAGTGCAGGGAGTTGAAGGCATCACCACCGCTCGAAGAGAAGCACGGAGCCTGACGGAGTACAACGCCGGCGACCTCCATCGATATTACTACTACAAGAAGTGTGTGGTATCGATCGGCTTTTAATTAAAAGAAAAAAGACCCAAACAACGAACCTAAAAAGCGAAACGTAGAAGAAAGAATGGAAGATGTGGAAGGGTTTGTGGGATTCGGATGAATTGAATTGAATTTGTGACGCACCAAAGAACGTGGCGTGGAAGCGGTGGATTTTCTAGTGTTTGACGGTGAAGGTGCTTTAATCTGGGTCGTTGGATGGTCATCTGGATATACGTACGCCGTTGGATATGACGTGGCAAATGATCGCCGCCTAGCACTCGTACGCTTGCGACGGTTATCAGTTTGCCATGCTCTTTAGCTTTCTTGGCATACGCGCTTTTATGATCTCTGCCATTGGATTTAACCACTTTCTTCTTATTCCTTACGTGGACTGCCACGCAGACTGCTTAGTCATCACCTTTTGACAGATGTTACCCTTCTTCGAATATTCGCATATATCGTCTACACTTCAAATATCAAAATTAATTTATTTATCTTATTAGTTTTACGATTAACTACATCAATATTATTATAAATATATACAAATACAAAATTACTCTAGCAATATATATATATATATATATATATATATATATATATATATATATATATATATATATATATATATATATATAGAGAGAGAGAGAGAGAGAGAGAGAGAGAGGTTCAATTGAGAAAATAAAAAAGATTGAGAATGAGAAATCATTCTCAGCCACTCATTTAATCTAAGCATAAAAAGACACGGTGACAAACTTATAAATATGATATAATAGCCTTCAATCACAAATACGTAAATGTAGAGAATTAGATAACAGTTGAAATTCATTCTAATCGATTGTTATCATCCAAATTTATCCTCCAACCTTCAACAATCCGGATTTCTTCAATTAAATCATCGATCAACGTCATCCTGGGTTAATCAATCATCGATCTTCGTTAATAACACGTTTATCAACAACATTCAACAGTTGACAACAAAAATTCGTTTTTTGCTCTTTCAATCCAACCTTCAATTCTGCTTGAATACGAGCATATCTTCAACATCTATGATTAATTATACTTCCAGCATCGTTAGATCAACATCATCGATAATCAACAAAAATTTCAATTTGTATTATTCATTCAACATCGATCATCAAATAAAACATCGAAATTAAGGTTAGAAAAAGATCAAATCATTTTTTGTTTGAAAATTTTCATATATTTCTCTACCAATCTACTATTTTGTAAGATTTAAATCGTCAAATTATCATATTTATCACATTTTTAAAAAAGTTAACTTGTATGCACTTCAACTGTTTGATGAAATGCACAAACTAAATTATCACGTTATATTCATATATGAATATGTTTTCTCACCTGAATCAATATGTGATTATTAAAACACAAAACAAATATGCATGTATGTATGTTATTCATATGTGAATAACATATAAAAATTATATATATTTCTGAAAACAGCTTGTAATATTCAGATATGAATACACTGTGCAATATTCACATATGAATATACCAACTATTATTCATAAGTGAATATACGATCTAATATTCACAAGTGAATATACTATGTACTATTCTCATGTGATATATCATGTAATACTATATGCAAGTCTGTATGTTATTCATATGTGAATAACATATAAAAATTATATATATTTATGAAAACACCTTGTAATATTCATATATGAATATACTGTGCAATATTCACATATGAATATACCAACTATTATTCGTAAGTGAATATACGATCTAATATTCACAAGTGGATATACTATGTACTATTCTCATGTGATATACCATGTAATACTATATAATATTCACATATGAAAATATCATCTAATATTCATAAGTGAATATACCATCTAACATTCACAAATGAATATACTATATAATATTCACAAGTGAATGCATCGTCTAATATTTAAATATGAATATACTATGTTTAATATATGCTATATTCATATATGAATGATACTTAAATTGTAAAAAAAAATTAATCATAGTTTTTATTCATAAGTGAATAACGAATGTACTGTAGTAAAAACCTGATTCATTTTTATTCACTTATGAATAACGATAGCTGAAAATATAAAAAAAAAATATTTTATCTTAAAACTATATTAATATGGATGTCTATTTGTAGAGAATAAAAAAATCATGAATTTTAGTATATTTAAAATCATTTTTAGATAAAAATAGCTTCTTAAAAATTAAAATAAAAACGAAAAAACTATGTTTTTGTATATATTAAGGTAATGCTTAGCATAGTTTAAGGAAACATGTTTTGTTGGAAAACACATGTGCATTCATTTCTCATTTCCGCCGGTACGTTGGAGGCTTTTGCGGCAAAAATAAATGATTGGCTGAGAATGATTCCCCCATTCTCAACCTTTTTTTTCTCAATTGAACCCTCATCCCCTCTCTCTCTCTCTCTCTCTCTCTCTCTATATATATATATATATATATATATATATATATATATATATATATATATATATGTAACAACCCGGATTCCCAGGTATTAATTTATTCTTCTAATTTTTGGTGTTTTGTGAGGAGACTCGGCGAGTTGGAGCTCAAACTCGCCGAGTATGATCGCGGTTTGGGAAAGGGTTCGCATCCGGACTCAGCGAGTCCAAAAGATGGACTCGGCGAGTCCACGCTGTTTAATGAAACCCTAATTTCTAGGGTATGAGACCTATTTAAAGGGGCTTATGGCCGTCATTTGCGACCACCAACCCCAGAGAGAACCCTAAAAGAGTCCTTGAGCGTTTTGTGAGAGAGAAGAGGAGGATCTTTGATTATTTGTGGGTGATTTTGCATATAGAAGAGGATCAAGGCAAGAGGAGACCAAAGGAGGTGCTAATCCAGTGATTCCTGAGTCCAGAGACTTCATTTGAGGTAACCATTTGTTCCTTCCTCAGCCCTTGGTGCAAATCTTAGAGTTAGGGCTTCTTTGTGGAATGATTCATGGGGTGATTGGCCTCTTTTTGTGTTGATGCTTTAGATCTGGACCCAAAGAGGTCCAGAGACTCTTTTCCCTCAAGCTTTATGAGTGTTAATGGAGGCCATGAGCTTAGAAGATCATTCTAGAGACCATATCATCATATAAGGCCTTTGGACCTTTGCATGAGCACCAAGATTGTAACTTTACGTGATGAATGTGCTTGGAAGGACTGGATCTATGAGTTAATGGAACGGATCTGACCTCAGGAGTGAGTTTGAGTTCATACATGGCTTAGACTCGCCGAGTCCGAAGAACAGACTCGACGAGTAGCATGAAGATTGTCCATAACCACTTAGCGAGTGGTCTTGCCGAGTTAATGGGTTGACTTAGTGAGTCAGGGAGAGTTAGAAAGGGTTGACAGGTGGACTGAGTCGAGCTGGAACTCGCCGAGTTGTTCTTGAGACTCGGCGAGTTAAGTCGTGGTGGCCCCGCGATTCATGCCAGGTGGAACTCGTCGAGTCAGGGAAGTACTCGACGTGTCAAGAGAGGATCCTAGGGAGTCAGTGAACACGTATAGACTCGCCGAGTCGCTCTAGTGCACTCGCCGAGTCCGGTCAAAGTTGACCGTTGACCGTTGACCGTTGACCAGAGTTGACCAATGTTGACTTGATAGGGGTAGTCAACCTTAGTTGAGAAAGTGTTAATTAGAGATATATTGTGTTATAGGAGGATTATAGGTCGGAGGATCGAGCGCGAGTGATTTCCGGGATTTGCGAGTTATCGAGATACGCGAGGTGAGTCTTCTCACTATACTTTACCTTGAGTAGGTAATCAGAGTTATGTGACAGAGTATTTGTATGCCATATGTATGTTATGTGTTGTACTGCATTATTTCTATGTGATTTGTGCTGTACATGTTTATAGAGTTGGAACCGGAAGGTTCCCAGAGTTAGAACCAGAGGGTTCACAGAGTAGGGTCTACGGACCCACAGAGTTCTAGCCTCGAGTGGCTAATATGTGTTATGCGTGGTATTTTGGGGAACTCACTAAGCTTTGTGCTTACAGTGTTGGTGTTGTTTGTTTCAGGTACTAGTGATGATCGTGGGAAGGCGTCGGCTTGATCAGTACACACACAATGGGATTTTTATGTTATGTGATCTTGGTTTTCTTTGTATGACATGGATTGGAGTTTCAAACATTGATGTTTTTATGAAAATTAAATGAATATGTTTTATATTATGCGAAAAATTATTTTGAAAGTTACGGTGTTACAAGTTGGTATCAGAGCCTTGGTTTGAGGGATTCGAGTACACCTTCGGGCGTATTTGAATTCAAACTGAGGATTTGAGAAGTATTTTCAAAAAGAATAAAATATTTTTGGAAGAACGCAGAGTAGAGTTGTGTGTACGATCAGTCCGCGCCCGAACGGTGATTTCCCAAAATACCCTCATGTTATGTGATATTGATATTGATATGATGTATTCTCATGCTAGAGTAGGCTAGGTACTCCTATTAGGACTAGAGTGGCCTGATTTGTGATGTCTTAGCCTAAGGAGAGGTGAGCTGCTATGAGATGCTTGAGAGTGAGTAGGTAGCAACGAGGGGCTTATGAGAGATCTGTTAGAGAATGGATTATGCATGATAGAGTACTTGGGATTTGGAATCCGAAGAGGAGGACTTGGGGTGTATTATGATACGGTGCAGACAGTAGTATTGGGCCCATACTATTGAAAGCACCGGAGCGGTGTACAACCCAAGTAGGAATCTTTGGAATACCAAGGATCAAGGAGGGATGAGTTTTTGAGTGTGAGTATGCACGAATGGATTCTAATTTATTGTATGTTGTATTTTAGAGGTAGATCATGGTGAGGACACGTCTGATGCCTGAGAGCAGTGAGACCAGTGATGAGGAGATCCGCCGGATCATCCATGAGGAGGTGGCTGCGGCCATCAGGGCAGAGATACCAGAGATGTTCAGGTCTATTAAGACCACGCTGATTGAGACCTTTGACGAGCGTTATGCCGCTCTTTCTGAGGCTGCTGTTGCAGCGGCCACCGTAGCTATTGCTGCCGCGAGGCCGCAGGGTGGTGATACGTTGCTGTTCCGAGAGTTCAGCAACACAAAACCGCCAGAGTTTGATGGGACCCAAGACCCGGTGGCGGCTATGAGATGGATTTCTGACATAGAGGGGTGTTTCTTCACTTGCTCATCTCCTGAGCATTTGAAGGTTCGGTTCGCGCTGAACCAGCTTCGCTTGGTAGCGAAGGACTGGTGGAAGTTTGTGACGGCGCACTTTACGCCTGCTGAGCTTACGACAGTGACTTGGGAGAGGTTCACTGTCATGTTCCGAGATGAGTACGTTCCCTAGGTGTAGAGGGAGCGTTTGGCTTAGGAGTTTCTGACCCTCAAGCAGGGTACTGAGTCTGTTACGGCGATTACCAGGATGTTCCATGAGAGGGCGATGTTTTGCCCTGAGCACGTGTCCACCGAGCAGGCACGTATGAGCCGATATTTGAGTATTTTGAGGAGAGACATTCGGGAGTTCGCGGCGAACTCCTCGTACCGGACATTTGTTGAGCTTCAGGAAAATGCCCGGAAGAGGGAGATTGAGCTAGAGACTCAGGCCAGGGAGGAGGCGGAGTCTCAGGGGAGGGATCATCGACCGGCGCAGTCTCAGCCGGAAACCAAGCGGGCCAAGCCCGCTAATCCCAAACTAGGGAGCTAGAAGGGCCGCACTTGTGGGAAGTGCGGCAAGGGTCACGATGGAGTCTGTAGAGCGGGATCTTGCTACAAGTGTGGCAAGGAGGGGCATATGGCCAAGGACTGCCCCAAGGGGTTTGCGGTGTGTTTCCATTGCAACCAGACCGGACACCGGAAGGCAGAGTGTCCGCAATTGCGAGGATCATCTCAGGGAGCACCTCAGGGATCTGCCTCTGCCGCCATCAGAGCTACCGAGAGTCGGCCAGTGAAGGCCGAGGCGCCGAGGGCACGAGGGAGAGCTTTTCAGTTGACCGCGGAGGAGGTCCGTGCAGCGCCCGATGTCGTGGCTGGTATGTATTCTTTCGTGTATTTATTTTGATGTTAAGATATTATGCTTATATTATGTTATGCGTAGGTACTTTTCTTGTGAATTCTGTACCTGCCTTGGTGTTATTTGACTCGGTTGCGAGTCGGTCTTTTGTATCTTTGGCTTTTAGTCAGCATATCAGTGTTAGTCGTGAGGCGTTGAGTCGGCCTCTAAGAGTTTCCATAGCTGACGAGAGGGTGATATATGCCACGGAGGTTCTCCGAGGGTGCGTAGTCGAGATTTTCGGTGTTGAGTTCCCGATTGATCTGGTTCCTATTGCAATGGGTGATGTCTGTGTCATTGTGGGCATGGACTGGTTGAGCAGATTCGGTGCGGTTATCGACTGCGAGCGATAGCTGGTGACCATACGAGACCCTAGTGGGGGAGCTCTTATGGTGTACGGCGAGGGTACACGTTCAGGATCAGCGTTTTGTTCGGCCGCTAGGGCGAGGCAGTGTCTACAGCAGGGCTGTAAGGGTTTTGTGGCGTATGTGATGGATACGCGGGTGGATTCCGAGAGACCGAGGTCAGTTGAGGAGGTTCCGGTAGTGCGTGAGTTCCCAGATGTATTTCCTGAGGAGTTGCCGAGTGTGCCTCCTGTGAGGCAAGTGGAGTTCAGTATCGACTTGGTTCCGGGGGCCGCGCCTATCGCTAAGGTGCCTTATCGCCTTGCACCTCCAGAGATGCAAGAGTTATCCTCGCAGCTTCAGGAGCTGCTGGGAAAGGGGTTTATTCGGCCGAGCAGCTCGCCGTGGGGAGCGCCTATCATGTTCGTCAAGAAGAAGGATGGTTCACACCGGATGTGCATTGATTACTGGGAGTTGAACAAGCTGACGGTCAAGAACCGTTACCCGTTGCCGAGGATCAACGATTTGTTTGATCAGTTGCAGGGAGCATCTTGGTTCTCCAAGATCGACTTGAGGTCTGGATATCATCAGGTGAGGGTGCGAGATGAGGACGTCCAGAAGACAGCGTTCAGGACACGTTATGGGCATTATGAGTTTGTGGTGATGCCTTTCGGGCTCACCAATGCCCCGACAGTGTTCATGGATCTCATGAACCGAGTGTGTAGGCCGATGCTAGATCGGTCGGTGATTGTATTTATCGACGACATTCTGGTATATTCGAGATCTAGAGAGCAGCATGAGGAGCACTTGAGAGAGGTTCTCGGAGTTCTGAGATCGGAGAGGCTTTATGCCAAATTCTCCAAGTGTGATTTCTGGTTGCGGGAGGTACAGTTCTTAGGACATCTCGTTAACCAGAAAGGGATATTGGTCGACCCGGCCAAGGTTGAGGCGGTGATGAGTTGGGAGGTGCCGAGGTCACCCTCCGAGATCAGGAGTTTCCTAGGGTTGGCAAGGTATTATCGGATATTTATCAAGGATTTCTCTAAGATCGCAGTTCCACTCACCAGGTTGACCCGGAAGGGTGTTGCTTTTTCATGGGGCCCCGAGCAGCAGGCCTCCTTTGAGACACTTCGCCAAAGGTTATGCGAAGCCCCGGTGTTAGCCCTCCCGTAAGGGATGGAGGACTTTGTGGTATACTATGACGCATCGATTTTGGGGTTGGGGCGGTGCTGATGCAGAGAGGGCATGTAATAGCATATGCATCGGGCATGTGATAGCATATGCATCGAGGCAGCTGAAGCCTCATGAGATGAGATACCCCACCCATGATCTAGAGTTGGGGGCAATGGTGTTCGCCCTCAAGATTTGGCGTCACTACCTGTATGGGGTTCGGTGTACGATATACACGGACCATAAGAGTTTGAAATATTTGATGGATCAGCCCAACCTAAACATGCGACAGAGAAGGTGGTTGGATGTGGTCAAGGATTATGATTGTGAGATCCTGTACCACCCAGGCAAGGCTAATTTTGTAGCCGATGCACTGAGCCGCAGGGCGGAGAGCACCCTGTTGCGGGATGTATGTTTGAGATTGACCGTGATAGCTCTAGTGTTGGACGCCATTCGTGGGGCATAGGCCGAGGCTGTGCAACCTGAGATGCAGAAGAATGATCGGGTTGTTGGTTTGGTTTCAGAGTTCGTTACCGATGGTCGGGGGCTTATGACATTTCAGGGGCGTATCTGGGTGCCGTTTGTGGGAGGAACGCGTACCATTTTGATGGAAGAGGCTCATCGGTCGAAATTTTCGATCCATCCTGGGGCCACTAAGATGTATTTGGACCTGAGAAAGGAGTATTGGTGGCCCTGTATGAAGAGGGATGTTGCGTGGTTTGTTGAGAGGTGCTTGACCTGCCGTAGGGTTAAGGCCGAGCACCAGAGGCCGCATGGTAAGTTACAGCCATTGGAGGTTCCCGAATGGAAGTGAGAACAGATCACCATGGATTTCATCACCAAATTGCCAAGGACTGCCAGAGGAGTTGATGCAATTTGGGTGATTGTGGACAGGTTGACGAAGAGCGCTCACTTTCTTGCTATCAGCGAGAGTTCTTTAGTAGAGAAATTGGCATATGTGTATGTGAGGGAAGTGGTATCTCGGCATGGGGTGCCAATCTCGATTGTTTCAGACCGTGATGTGAGTTTCACTTCCAGATTCTGGAAGAAGTTTCATGAGGATTTGGGTACTAGACTGCATTTTAGTACCGCATATCATCCCCAGACAGACGGTCAGAGTGAGCGGACGATTCAGACACTCGAGGACATGCTCCGGGCATGTATGTTGGATTTTGGGGGTAGATGGGATGCATATTTGCCCTTGGCAGAGTTTTCCTACAACAACAGCCATCATTCGAGCATTGGTATGCCGCCATTTGAGCTGTTGTATGGGAGGAGGTGTCGGACCCCCATTTGTTGGGGAGAGGTTGGACAGCGAGTGATGGACAGTACAGAGATCGTGCTTCAGACGACAGAGCAGATCCAACAGGTCAGACAGAGGTTGTTGACCGCTCAGAGTCGTCAGAAGAGTTATGCAGATAGACGCCGGTCCGAACTTGAGTTTCAGGTCGGCGACCTTGTACGCCAGTGATGAAGAGGATCTTACTTCTAAATTAAAGAGTTTAATTGAGGAAAAAAGGATGGTGCCCGTGGAGCTTAAAAATGAAGAAGTTAAACATGTGGAAAACAAGGGAGTTAAAAGAAAGCTCGAAGAAGGAGATGTAAAGGGTAAAAAAGAAATTTCCAAAAAGGCGTATCTTCGATGAGTTCAAGCATATAAAAGGAAATGGAAGGAGAAAATGTGCAATTTGTGATGGATACTCAGACTAATTCAGCGTAAGGTGGCACGGAGTCCAGATCAAGACTCCAACAAAAAGAAGCGTTTCTCGGGAGGCAACCCGATCTTGGTTTGAATTTCTTTTCGTTTTTGAACTTAGTTTAATTTTTGCATTTTAGTTGAGTTGTGGGATAATTAATCATCTAACTGTTTTAATTACTGTAACGCCCGTAGATCCGAACTAGTAAATTTAGAGACAATGAGCATTAAAAATGAGTTTTTGATGGAAGATTATTTAGAATAATTAATCATTTCCAAGTGTTAGTATATGTTACAAGGGTTCCGTACATATAAAGAACGCTGAAATCCGAGTTATAACGAATAAGTTATGACCCGTCGACGTTTTATGGCAAAACCGGCACGACACCGGGAGACGTAAATAGTGAATTTTTGATAAATGACTTTATAGCCTTAGTGATCTAAACAAAAGTTGTAGTATACGTTAAACTGAGAAAATACAAAAAAAAAACGCCCAAATCTGACTTCGTATGAGGAAGTTATGAATTTTCTAAGATTTGGCTTCGCAGTGCACAGCCCAGAACTCGAATTTTAGATCGATCGATTTTTGGCCTACGCGACCTAAATGAGAATTGAATATCTCATTAATAGGATCTCAACGGTAAAAGACAGATGAAAACGGAGTCCGTATATAGAAGTTATGAATTTTACGCGGATATTGAACAGTATAATCTCCTCGTACTGTTAAATTTAAGATCGGTTAAGAATTAGCCGACAGAGTCAAAATGAAAGTTGTAGATATTATTTTTACCTACGCGTGGATATAAAGAACGTAAAAAAAGAGCTCGTATGTGAAAGTTACAAAATTTAGAAGTCGGAAGTGTGCTGTGCAAAAATTGGTGACATGGCACAATCTTGGGCATTGCTTTCTCCCCAAGTCTTGCCACCAGATGGTGACATGTGGCACCAAGTTCAGCCATATTTCACCATATGAATAGAACATCTCCCACTCTCATTTTCTTCACACATTTCCTATTCTTTCTTATCTTTACTCTCTCTTTAGAACCTCTCTCTAGCCCCAAAACCCCCCCGAAAAGCCTAAGGAACCTCCCTAGCACGAGGAGGAAGCCCCGGAGTGCTCTACGGATCCGAGAAGAAGAGCTTTTCAGCTCGAGAACGCTGCTCCAAACGAAGTCCGGTTTTTTATAAAACCTGTTGTAAGTGAGCTACGCCTACGCTATTTTCAACATACATTTTATTTAATTATAGTAACGTTATTAGGAACTTATAATAAGTACTTGGGCTATTATTATGGGTTATATAAGTGTTGTTTAACACTTATATAATAGTAATAGTAGCTAGACTATTAGTTAGTCTCGATGAATGATAGACTAAACCCAAGTGGTAATAATACTAGGTTTTGCCGAAGAAAATTGTTTCAAGAGTAACAAAGCGTTGTCTAAGTTCGGTATCACCACCTTTTCAAGTGAGTGTATAGTTACTTTCATCTTACACATAAATATGATGTATTTTATATAGATTACGTGCTATGTGTGCATACTATCTGAATACTTGCTGTCTATGTTGGATGAATGATTTTATACATGTTTTAAAATGATTTAAACGGTATATGTGTTTTATAACTACAAATATGTTGGGTATGACATGGGTAGATGAATAATGAGAGATAAAAGATAATGTGAGTAAACATTGGCAGCTATAGACTTAGTGCCTAATAAATAACATCGGCAACTATGGACTTAGTGCCTATTGGACAAACACCGGTAGCTATGGACTTAGTACCTATTAGGTAAACACGGGTAGCTATGGACTTAGTACGTGTTAGGTGTTGGTAGCTATGCACTTAGTACCTGGTAGCTATGGACTTAGTACCTGTTAGATAAACATTGGTAGCTATGGACTTAGTACCTACACTGGTAGCTATAGATTTAGTACCTGATAAATGAACTATAGCAGCTATGGATTTAGTGCATTGGCAGCTATGTAATTAGTGCCTGTCTAATAACCCTGGAAGCAAGGGACTTCGAAATGAACGAATGCAGGATAGATGACTCTTATGGTAGACTCTTAAGAGGAAGATAATGGGGATGGGTAATTGGGTTGATTGTTTGATGGTTAAACATAATAATTATATTATTATGGGTTGAAAACCCTATATACTCACCAGGTTTACCAACCTGGCCCACTCAGTTTATTTATATCACAGGTGTTGATATGAAGTCACATTACACCGAGAGATTAAGGAGATATAAATCACTAGTGATAATGAATGTATGTTCTGTTTATGCTTATGTTTCTGTATTGACGATGACATTCCAAATGTTTTAAAATGAATAAAAATACTTTTATTCGGAAATGCCTTGATAACTTATTTATCATGTTTTACTGGGAACAAATTCCGCAACATTTTTATTAAAAGATGTACTCTGATTTTTATAAAGCATAAACAAAAAAATGGTATTTTCTGGCCGTGAAAATGGGGATGTCACAGTTGGTATCAGAGCATTAGTTTAAGCGAACTAGGAATATATGGATTTATTTCTAGACTTAAACTTAGAATGCTAAGCAATGATTGTGAGGAATGTGTCTTAGGTAATACACCTGAATAGGCACAAACACTAGCTTATTTAGGGAAAATGCCTAACATGCATTTATGTGATAAATGATTTATGATGCTAAATGTATGATCGGATCTATGGTCTGTTGCCGACCAGATTTGGAAGCTTTACGTGTTCAGACTTCTAAACGTTTAATTACAGTATTAGAACTGACATGTAACTTTTCGGAGTAATAGGGAGATTTACACGTCGATCGTAAATAAAATCTTTCCTATCTTAATTCTCGTCATTACACACCGAACGTTTGAATCAGTGTGTAGATTGAAATGGAAAGAACCCGAAATGGAGTCGGGAACGCAAATGGAAATTGGAATCAACAACCCCTAGTGATTGAACAAATACATGTTGTAGTAGAAGCTGCACCTGAACCAATCACCATGGCTGGAGTACAAGCCATGATTCATGTAACGCCCCGATTCTCAGGTATTCTTAAATAATATTTTTTGGGTTAAGCTCTACTCGACGAGTTGGCTGACCTACTCGTCAAGTAGTAGCGGGATGGGATCGCAGGTTAGGTGACCTACTCGACGAGTCCATGTTAGGACTCGGCGAGTAGGAGCTGGCAGTGGAAACCCTAAATCCCGGGGTTTGCACCTCTATTTAAAGGAGCCTTATCCTCCCTTGGGCTCTTTACAGTCTTGAGAGCCCCCTTAAAACCCTAATTCGTGTGTGTGTGCCTTGGTGTGGTGTTAAAGCTTGGAAAAGAGGATCTTGGAGAAGAAAGCTAGAAGTGCAAAGGAATTGAAGCAAGGAAGGAGTGGGAGGCCGGATTTACCTCAGCTAGCATCCTTTGGAGGTATCAAAGTGCCATTTCTACTTCTCTTTTTCCCTTTTGTTGAGTTCTAGGGGTTTTTATGGATTTTCAAGTTGGTATGTTGAGCTATGGGCTAGATCTGAAGTTGTAACTTCAGATCTGGACCCTGCTTGGATTCTAGAAGCACAAAGTCACAACCTTGGTGGTGATTAAGGTCCCTATTGAGCATGAAGTTCCATTAAGACATTAGAATAGACATTTGGAGCCTTTAAGGACATGCATGCACGTAAAGTTTGCAACTTTACGTGATAAGCATGCCCTAGAAGCTTGGATCTGTGAATTGGATCCGTTGCATGGCTCAAAACAAGTCTGTATGGAAGAGGACTGAATGGACTCGGCGAGTCACAAAGTTGACTCGGCGAGTCACATGAAGACGGTCGTGAACTCGACGAGTTGGATGAACAACTCAACGAGTCCGATGAATATTGCCATAAGACTCGACGAGTTGAAGAACAACTCGGCGAGTCAGATGAGTTTTAACCAGGACACGTTTGCATGTATATTCGTCGAGTTACAAGGAGGGAACTCGACGGGTGGCCTTAAGGTTTGATCGAGATTCGAAGGAACTCGACGAGTCACCCCGATGACTCGGCGAGTTGGATGTGCTGCAGAGAACTCGACAAGTACCCAAGGGTACTCAGCGAATTAAGGTCAACATGGACTGTTGACCTTGACTGGGGACTTTGTCTATGACCATGGGTTGACTAGTGGGTTATGGAGCACCTTATAAGGTTAAGGACTTATGAGTATGTTGTGTTATGACGATAGGTGGTGGGGCCTGTGTCAAGTGAATCGAGAGTTAGAGTTTGCCTTTCGAGTCGACATCTGCAAGGTGAGTTATCCTCACTATATCGATAGGGTCTACGGCACCAAGGTCGTCCCTTTAGTTGTTATTGTTATGGTATGCTATATGTGGTTATGATCTGTTAGATCGGAATCAGGGTAGACCGTATGTTGTGCTCTTGTGATCCATAGGGATTAGTATGTAGTGACCTGCTAGGTCGGTACTCTAGTTACATGAGAATTTCATGATTTATGATAAGTGTAACAGATATGTTTGATGTTTATATATGCCTGTATATGATAGTATGCGCACATGGTTATTTGCATGTGGCTGGGTTGAGGTGGTCCTGCTTTGTGCTGAAGGCCAATATACCTTATGAGTGGTCCGGGGAGATTGTAGGCCCACGTGGCGGACTAGTCATGCCAAAGCCTCGGGATAGATTCAGACAGACTGTAGGCCCGGTAGGGCGGTCCAGTCAGGCCGATGGCCCAGTATGCGTATTGATTGATTGATTATTACTGATATGGTATTGTCAGTGTGGTATTGGTATTTTGGGGGTAGCTCATTAAGCCCTCGGGCTTACAGTTTTCAGTTTATTGTTTCTGGTACTTCAGGAGATCGTGGAAAGGTGAAGGCGTGATCGTACTACTCCTCATCCTTATGTTATGATTTTGGGACACTCTGATGGATTTGGATTTGAAAACATTTTGTAAACAAACTTTGTTTGATTTTATTTATGATTGAAAAGTTTAAATTTGGCGTAAAATTTATGGTTGTTACAAGTTGGTATCAGAGCCTTGGTTTGAGTGAATTGGAGGAACACTCGTGTGAATCCAGTCTCAAATCAAGGAGACTTTTTGAAATAAGTTTTAAAATGGTTTTCAAAATAAAGGATGGAGGTTGCAGAGAGTACGATCAGCCGGAGCCTGTAAGTAAACCCCAAAATACCATGCAGTTATTTGATATTTTGATATGTTAGAACAGCATGCTAACGCTAGACTAGGGATCTTCAGGAATCATATGATAGATTTGCCTGATTGCATGATGCCTATTAGCCTAGGGTTTCTTGTATGTGGAATTGACATCATAATTGTGGATGTTTAGTGTATGCATCACGACTGTGCATAATAAAGACCTTATAGCCTGAGAATGTTGATTTGGCCTTCGGGTAGGATTGAATATTCGAAAGTCTAGTGGGTTCAATGTTATGTGCAGCTAGCATGCACTAGCGTTGCAGGGGATGATGGAAGTTTCATGGATGTATGGGTTATGAGAAGTGGGGAGATTAGATGAGAGATAGTTGACATTCCTCTAGAAGTGAGGGTTGGGCGCATTTCTATATTAATGATATTGTTAGGGCGTTGTGGTGATACTTGAGACAAATATGGGTAGGTGTAGAAGGTAGTATGGGCCCGTACTACTGAAAGCACAGGACCCATACGCGTAGCAAGGAAATCACAACCCCTAGGGTTTTGGGTTTTGGTCTCCCGACATTATGTTATTTATCTGATGGCTTATATATATATATATATATATATATATATATATATATATATATATATATATATATATATCAGTATGGTGGTGACGAGACGTGTCGCTTCGTGGTCCGGATCGGGATCAGGGTTGGGAGACGGAGGGTTGGAGGTGCTGGTAGCACCTGAGCCCGTGGTTCAGATAGGGGCCGAGGAGTTGGATGCCAGGATCTGGGAGATCATGCACGACGAGATTGCTGCTGCATTCCGAGCGCAGCTACCAGAGATGTTTGGGTCGATTAAGACTGCGATGGTGGAGTACTTTCATGAGCGATATGCAGCTCTAGCAGAGACAGCTGCCGCTACAGCCACTTCGGCTGTAACTGCGGCAGGGGTTGGAGGAGGAGCCGATAGGGCTTTCCATTACCAGGACTTCGATAATACGAAGTCCCCGATGTTTGATGGTACACAGGATGCGATTAGGGCTGTGAGATGGTTGTCTGATGTGGAGGGATGTTTCTTCACATGTTCATGTCCTGTTGACCAAAAGGTCAGGTGTGCCCTAAACCTGTTGAGGCTTGGGGCAAAGGACTGGTGGAGGCTGACGACTGGGTCGTATATTGATGATCAGCGGGCTGTTGTTACTTGGGAGCAGTTCAGAGATATGTTCCGCACCCGCTACGTTCCACGCATTGAGCGGGAGCGGCTTGCGCATGAGTTTCTGACCTTGAGACAGGATATGGAGTCTGTGATGGAGATTACCCGTATGTTCACGGAGAGGGCTATGTTTTTCCCGGAGTTCTCTTTAGAGCAGTCTCAGATGACTCGTTATCTGAGTATGCTCAAGACTGATATTTGACAGTTCGTGTCTACACAGCGATGTGATACCCTCCTAGACCTTCAGGAAGCTGCGAGGCGACGTGAGTTGGAGATAGAGCTGCAGCTGAAGGAGCAGCGTCAGGCATCGACACAGTCTCAGCTGGCGCTTAAGCGGTCTAAGACCGCTGATACACGGTCTGGGGGTCAGCAGAGCCGCACTTGTAGAAAGTGTGGCAGGGTTCATTCGGGAGTTTGTAGAGCAGAAGGTGGGTGCCACAAATGTGGCAAGGAGGGGCACTATGCCAGGGACTGCCGTCAGTCCGCCCCTCTCGCAGATATGAGGATTTGTTACCATTTTCATCAGGTTGGTCATGCGAAGACCAACTTTCCGCAGCTCGCCGCCAAGATGGCACAGGGTTCCGCGCCCGCTACTGTGAGGATTGGAGACGGGAGGCCAGTCAAGGTGGAGCCTCCGAAGGCTCAGGGTCGCGCTTTCCAACTCACGGACGAGGAGGCCAAGTCAGCACCAGATGTGGTTGCTGGTACATCTCTATTCTCTGTCTCAGCTATTGTATTTGTGTTATGCTTATTGATTGTACCTTTGATTAGCTACGTTTTTAGTAAACTCTTTGCCCGGTTTGGTATTATTTGACTCGGGGGCGAGTCGGTCGTTTGTATCCCAGTCCTTCTCTAGAGGGTTCAGTGTGCCGATAGATAATCTAGAGTGTCTGTTGCGAGTTTCGATCGCCAACGAGCATGGAGTTTCTGCTTCTTCGGTCTACCGGGGATGCAAGTTAGAGATTTTCTAGGTGTCCTTCCCGATAGATTTGATTCCTATCCCCATGGGGGATGTATGCGTGATTGTAGGGATGGATTGGCTTAGCCGTTTTGGCGCCATGATCGACTGTGAGGGACAGCGGGTGGTGGTTCGAACCCCAAGTGGGGGAGAACTTGTAGTATATGGTGAGCGCACCAGGCTGGGATCAGGGTTTTGTTCGGCAGCCAAGGCTCGACAATATATTCAACACGGGTGTGCCGATTATTTGGCGTATGTGGTAGATACACGGGTTAGAGAGCAGCTCTCAGTTTCTGAGGTTCTGGTGGTGAGGGAGTTTGCTGATGTGTTTCCGGAGGAGTTACCCGGAGTGCCTCCGAAGTGGCAGGTTGAGTTCAGGATTGACCTAGTGCCAGGTGCGGCCCCTATCACCAGAGCACCGTACTGATTTGCACCCCCTGAGATGCAAGAGCTATCATCTCAGTTGCAGGAGCTGTTGGGCAAGCAGTTTATTCGTCCGAGTAGTTCACCCTGGGGAGCACCGATCCTTTTCGTCAGGAAGAAGGACGGTTCGCACAGGATGTGCATTCACTATAGGGAGCTGAACAAGTTAACGGTGAAGAACCGTTATCCACTCTTGAGGATACATGATCTTTTCGATCAGCTGTAGGGTGCATCTTGGTTTTCCAAGATTGATTTGAGGTCAGGATATCACTAGGTCAGGGTGAGAGAGGAGGACATGGAGAAGATCGTGTTTCGGACTCGTTATGGTCATTACGAGTTTGTGGTGATGCCATTTGGGCTCACAAATGCGCCAACGGTGTTCATGGATCTGATGAACCAAGTCTGCAGACCGATGCTCGATCGCTCGGTCATCGTGTTCATAGATGATATATTGGTGTATTCCAAGACTCGAGAGCAGCATGAGGAGCATCTTAGGGAACTGCTAGGGGTTCTAAGGCGAGAACGGCTGTATGTCAAGTTCTCGAAATGCAAGTTTTGGTTACGAGAGGTCCAGTTCCTCGGACATCTCGTTAACCAGGAGGGAATTTTGGTCGATCTGGCCAAGGTGGAGGCGGTAATGCAGTGGGAGACTCTGAAATCTCCCTCAGACATCAGGAGTTTCTTGGGCTTAGAAGGGTATTATCGGAGATTCATTCGTGATTTCTCCAAGATTGTCGTACCCCTCACTCATCTAACAAGGAAGGGGGTGGATTTCTGGTGGGCCCCTGAGCAGCAGAGGGCGTTTGAGACCCTCCGACAATGTTTATGCGAGGCGCCGGTTTTGACACTCCCCGAGGGAGTGGATGATTTTGTGGTATTTTGTGGTGCATCCATCACAGGCTTGGGGGCATTCCTTGTGCAGAGGGGACGAGTGATAGCCTACGCATCGCGACAACTGAAGTCGCATGAGACGAGATACCCTACGCACGAAAGAGCCCGATTTTATCAGGATAGCCGCGGGTTGTTGACCCGTTATGGTCGGTTGTGGGTTCCGATGTCCGGAGGGGTCTGGGAGACAGTGATAGAGGAGGCTCATAAGTCTCTTTTTTCGATTCACCCGGGAGCCACCAAGATGTAGCGTGATTTAAGTTTGAGTTATTGGTGGCCTGGTATGAAGCGAGATATCGCTTGGTTTGTTAAGAGGTGCTTGACCTGTAGGATAGTCAAGGCCGAGCATCAGAGGCCGCATGGTAAGTTACAGCCTCTGGAGATTCCCATGTGGAAATGGGAACAGATCGCGATGGATTTCATCACGAAGTTGCCGAAGACGGCAAGGGGGTTCGATGCTATATGGGTCATCGTGGATCGATTGACCAAGATTGCCCATTTCCTATCCATACGGGAGAGTTCGTCGGCAGAGAAGTTGGCTGACCTGTACGTCAAAGAGGTTGTCTCTCGGCATGGGGTTCCGGTTTCTATCGTTTCTGATCGAGATGTCAGGTTCACTTCCCGTTTTTGGCAGAAGTTCCATGAGGAACTAGGTACACGACTGCATTTTAGTACAGCGTTCCATCCGCAGACTGATGGGCAGAGTGAGCGGACCATTCAGAACCTCGAGGACATGTTGAGGGCATGCGTTATTGATTTCGGTGGGAGTTGGGATTCCCACTTATCGCTTGCAGAGTTCACCTACAACAACAACTATCATTCTAGTATTGGCGCACCGCCTTTCGAGCTGTTGTATGGGCGGAAGTGTAGGACCCCAGTCTGCTGGGGCAAGGTTGGGCACAGGGTGATGGGTCGAACAGAGGTAGTTCTGCAAACTACCGAAAGGATACAGCAGATTAGACAGTGACTGCAGACCTCTCAGAGCCAGCAGAAAAGTTATGCCGACCGACGCCGATCTGAGCTGGAATTTCAGGTGGGTGACACGGTTCTTCTGAAAGTTTCACCCTGGAAGGGTGTGATCCGCTTCAGGAAGAGGGGAAAATTGGGACCCCGTTACATTGGGCCATTCAGGATTATTGCCAGGGTTGGCAGGGTTGCTTATAGGCTAGAGCTTCCGGAGGAGCTTAGCCGGATCCACATCACATTTCATGTTTCGCAATTGCGAAAATGCATTATGGACCAGGAGGCAGTGGTATCGTTGGATGACATTCAGGTCGATGAGCGTCTGAACTATGTGGAGAGGCCTGTGGCTGTTTTGGAAAGGAAGAAGAAGATTCTGCGGAACAAGGAAATACCTTTAGTAAAGGTACAGTGGGAACATCGGAAGGGATTCGAGTGGACATGGGAGCCGGAGGCAGAGATACGCGAGCATTACCCGGCATTGTTTATACCAGCGGACTTCGAGGGCGAAGTCTAGTTCAATTGGGGGAGAGTTGTAACGCCCCGATTCTCAGGTATTCTTAAATAAGATTTGTTGGGTTAAGCTCTACTCGACGAGTTGGCTGACCTACTCGTCGAGTAGTAGTGGGATGGGATCGCATGTTAAGTGAATTACTCGAAGAGTCCATGTTGAGACTCGGTGAGTAGGATCTGGCAGTGGAAACCCTAAATCCCTGGGTTTGCACCTCTATTTAAAGGAGCCTTAGCCTCCTTTGGGCTCTTTACAGTCTTGAGAGCCCCCTTAAAACCCTAATTCATGTGTCTGTGCCTTGGTGTGGTGTTGAAGCTTGGAAAAGAGGATCTTGGAGAAGAAAGCTAGGAGTGCAAAGGAATTGAAGCAAGGAAGGAGTGGGAGGTTGGATTTACCTCAGCTAGC
This sequence comes from Lactuca serriola, assembly GCF_051521515.1. Taxonomy (NCBI): domain Eukaryota; kingdom Viridiplantae; phylum Streptophyta; class Magnoliopsida; order Asterales; family Asteraceae; genus Lactuca; species Lactuca serriola. The sequence continues at coordinate 200,327,750 of NC_136413.1, read as the reverse complement.
ATCCTTTGGAGGTATCAAAGTGCCATTTCTACTTCCTTTTTTCCCTTTTGTTGAGTTCTATGGCTTTTATGGATTTTCAAGTTGGTATGTTGAGCTATGGGCTAGATCTGAAGTTGTAACTTCAGATCTGGACCTTGCTTGGATTCTAGAAGCATAAAGTCACAACCTTGGTGGTCATTAAGGTCCCTCTTGAGCATGAAGTTCCATTAAGACCTTAGAATAGACATTTGGAGCCTTTAAGGACATGCCTGCACGTAAAGTTTGCAACTTTACATGATAAGCGTGCCCTAGAAGCTTGGATATGTGAATTGGAGCCGTTGCATGGCTCAAAACAAGTCTGTATGGAAGAGGACTGAATGGACTCGGCGAGTCGCAAAGTTGACTCGGCGAGTCACATGAAGACAGTCGTGAACTCGACGAGTTGGATGAACAACTCAACGAGTCCGATGAATATTGCCATAAGACTCGACGAGTTGAAGAACAACTCGGCGAGTCAGATGAGTTTTAAACAGGACACATTTGCATGTATATCCATCGAGTTACAAGGAGGGAACTCGACGGGTGGCCTTAAGGTTTGATCGAGATTCAAAGGAACTCGACGAGTCACCCCGATGACTCGGCGAGTTGGATGTGCTGCAGAGAACTCGACGAGTACCTAAGGGTACTCAGCGAGTTAAGGTCAACATGGACTGTTGACCTTGACTGGGGACTTTGTCTATGAACAGGGGTTGACTAGTGGGTTATGGAGCACCTTATAAGGTTAAGGACTTATGAGTATGTTGTGTTATGACGATAGGTGGTGGGGCCTGTGTCAAGTGAATCGAGAGTTAGAGTTTTCCTTTCGAGTCGACATCTGCAAGGTGAGTTATCCTCACTATATCGATAGGGTGTACGGCACCAAGGTCGGCCCTTTAGTTGTTATTGTTATGGTATGCTATATGTGGTTATGATATGTTAGATAGGAATCAGGGTAGACTGTATGTTATGCTCTTATGATCCATAGGGATTAGTATGTAGTGACCTGCTAGGTCGGTACTCTAGTTACATGAGAATTCCATGATTTATGATCAGTGTGACAGATATGTTTGATGTTTATATATGCCTGTATATGATAGTATGCGCACATGGTTATTTGAATGTGGCTGGGTTGAGGCGGTCCTGCTTTGTGCTGAAGGCCAATATACCTTATGAGCGGTCCGGGGAGACTGTAGGCCCACGTGGCGGACCAGTCATGCCAAAGGCTCGGGATAGATTCAGACAGACTGTAGGCCCGGTAGGGCGGTCCAGTCAGGCCGATGGCCCAGTATGCATATTGATTGATTTATTATTACTGATATGGTATTGTCAGTGTGGTATTGGTATTTTGGGGGTAGCTCACTAAGCCCTCGGGCTTACAGTTTTCAGTTTATTGTTTCAGGTACTTCAGGAGATCGTGGAAAGGCGAAGGCGTGACCGTAATGCTCCTCATCCTTATGTTATGATTTTGGGACATTCTGATGGATTTGGATTTGAAAACATTTGTAAACAAACTTTGTTTGATTTTATTTACGATTGAAAAGTTTAAATTTGGCGTAAAATTATGGTTGTTACACTTCAGGCTATGTTAGCTGAACAAAGGGAATAAATGAGGAGGATGTTACATGAAAATAGGGATGAACCTACCATGCCCATTAAGCAACCTGAGATGATTCTTGAGCAATCGGAGGAAGGGAACTATAGCCTCCCTGTAAGTCAAGTTGGGACTCAAGGAGAACGAAGGAATGGCCCGGAGAGGGTAAATGACAAGGATGGACGAATGTATAAGAACTTCTTGGGTGCCAAGCCACCAAGCCTTTTCGGAAGCCCAAATTCGGTTGAGATTATGGACTGGATCTCGGAAATGGAGATGGTGCTTGAAAGCTGTGACTGTAGAAACAGGCAAAAGACCGTCTTTGCAGTCAGACAACTAAAGACTGGAGTGCTACGTTGGTGGAAGTTGTTAAAAAATACAATGCCATGGGGAGAAGCCATGTGAATGTCTTGGGAAGCATTCGTGGAGCAGTTAAAAATGCAGTATTGCTCAGAGATAGATCTGACAGACCTAAACAACGTGTGACATCCCCATTTTCACGGCCAAAAAAGACCGATTTTGTTTATTCTTAATAAAAATCAGAGTACCTCTTTTAATAAAAATGTTGCGTAATTTATTACCAGAAACACACGATAAATACGTTATCAAAGCATTTCCGAAGAAACGTATTTTATTCATTTTAAAACATTTGGGATGTCATCGTCAATACAGAAACATAAGCATAAACAAAACTTACATTCATTTACACTAGTGATCTATATCTCCTTAATCTCTCAGTGTAATGTCACTTCATATCGACACCTGTGATATAAATAAACTGAGTATGTCAGGTTAGGAAACCTGGTGAGTACATAGGGTTTTCAACCCACAATAATATAATTATTATGTTTAAACAATCAAACAATCAACCCAATTACCTATCCTCGTTATCTTCTTTACTCTTAAGGATCTATCCTAAGATTCATCTATCCTGCATTCGTTTATTCCGAAGTCCCTTGCATCCAGGGTTATAGGACTGGAACTAAATCCATAGCTGCCAATGCTCTTTCGTAAAGCACTAATTCCATAGTTGCTATAGTTTATTCATCGAGTACTAAATCCATAGCTACCAGTGTTTATCTAATAGGTACTAAGTCCATAGCTACCAATTCCTAACAGGTACTAAGTCCATAGCTACCAGTGTTTATCTAGTAGGTACTAAGTCTATAGCTACCAATTCCTAACAGTTACTAAGTCCATAGCTACCAGTGTTTGTCCAATAGGCACTAAGTCCATAGCTGTCGATGTTATTTATTAGGCACTAAGTCAATAGTTGCTTATGTTTACTCACATCATCTTTTATCTCTCATCATTCATCTACCCATGTCATACCCAACATATTTGTATATATAAAATACGTATACAGTTTAAATCATTTAAAACATGTATAAAAACGTTCATCCAGCATAGACAGCAAGTATTCAGATAATATGCACACATAGCATGTAGTTTATATAAATTACTTTATATCTATGTGTAAGATGAAAGTAACTATGTGTTGGATTAGTGTCTAAGTCCATAACTATTTTGGTATGTACTTGACCCGATTATGAGCATGGTCTTTTTGGGTTGCCTTCACCATAGCAATACGTAGGATGAATTAAGGAGATAGAGGTTTAAATATGATTTATTAATATATTATGAGGATAATATATTAAAGGAGAAATCATATTGTTTAATTAATATTAGTCAAGAATTAATTGATAATTAATTTTGTGGCTAAAAGAGATTAATTAAATTTAGGGGACTGGACTGCAATTATTGGATAATTGAGTTATTGGGCTAAAGAATGCTAAAGGAACAAGGGGTGAACGAAATTATGATGGAAGCCCATCATATTTTCGTCCATGGCCTTATCCAGAAGGTTCCATGGGCTGCTTAGAGTTTAAGCTGTCCATTAGGGTTTTGACTGAAACCCTAGCAGCCCACACAAGTATATAAAGGACCCCTTAGGCCCCAAAAACGTGTGGAACTAATTCTCTAGGGTTTCTAGTCGTTTTTGGGCAGCCTCCTTTCTTCTCCTCTTCATCCAAGTTGTATATGGTGTTTGTGACTCCATTAGAGGTGCAACACTTGAGGCACTAAGCTTTTGAAGCCAATCCAAGCAAGGAATTGATTGTTATTGCTGTATAACAATCAAAGGTAATTCTCTAAACCCCAATTCAGTTCATAATATGTTAGATCTAAGTTTATTAGTCTTGGATTCAAAGCATGTACAATAGAGAAACCTAGATCCAAGCATTAGGGTTTGTATGAGCTCATAGGATTGTTCTTATGCCTAAAACCCATCAGTGGTATCAGAGCCTTGATTGGTTTCAGTTGTATGTGATGCTATGTTGTATTATTTACTGAAAAACGAGTTTTTTGCCTCTGCCCGACTCAACTCGGCGAGTTGGCCCTACTCGGCGAGTCCAGGTCTGACTCGGCGAGTCAGTGCGTCAGGCAGAGGGTATTTCGGGATTTAGCTGCTGTTTTGTCTTGGATTTGATGCTTAAATTGTTTTATGAAGTTAAAATCCAAATTTTATCTTAATTATATGATTATCCTTGCCAAAACAATAGATAATTTCAAATCTTTTAAATATTGGTTGTTTATATGATAAATATGGATTATTTCAAATTATTTGGTAATTATCTAGTGACTAAAATAAGATTAGGTCAAATATAGATAATTATGAAATTGATTGTTTAATTTGAATTATTTGTTATTTGATCCCTAATGTTTTGAAATGTTTCAAAACTTGCCCTCAAGTTTTGGAATTTAAAATTTGACTAAAAGTTTAATTTTGAAATATTAAATTCTAAAACCCTAGTAATTTGAAAAGTTCAAATCACACCCTTATGGTTTTATTAATAAATTAAAGTGCATAATTAAAAGTGATTTAATAAACCCATAAAGTTTTTGGTTTACATTTAATTAAATTAAAAGTATAATTTACTAAGTTAAACCATCTAGTATTTTAAAAGTGTAAAATACACCCTAAACTATATATAACATTAAAAGTCTAGTATTATATATGTATGAGTAAACAGTCAGTCTTACCGTTAGTAGGTCTCATTCACGAAGCTGGTCTATAAGGGGTGTTTAAGGAAATTGCCTATAAAATGGTGATTGAATGGGTATCCACTCTTACCCACCGCACTCTTGACTAGTGGAGGGTCGTTAGCCGAACGGGTAGGATAGGACAGAAACCTTCCATTATAAGTATAATGAAGTACAAAGTAACTAAATGTTTTTTTGTAAATTCCCAAATCATAGTTACTTTAGGAAAAATGTGAAATTGTATGCTAATCCATAGAATTACACTTCGTACCCCTGTCAAACGTTAGTGGAGCATGTGTGGTTAACCGGCACACTAATTTGGGGATGACATTGGTAGCGAAGGGTGACTCGATGTTTGTCATAGATCAATGGAGCGTGTGTGGCTAACCGGCACATTGATTAGGTGATAGTAGCATTGGGTGCACCACGTGATTCATATGGTTATTCACACCTTATTTGTGATCCTCGGCATCCCAGTCACAAATAGTAGGGCATAATCGAGATTAAACATGCCATTGAAAAGTTCAATGAATCTCAAAAGATCTAGGAGTTTCAATTCATTTATAACTTAATCTTCCTTTTCGTTTTTCATGGTGGAAATTGGTAAATCGTCATTTACCTACCTTCAAATATTCTGCAACTAGATTACGGCATCCCTCTTCTAGGTTGTAGAGTATTGTGTTGGATCCTAGCTTGATGTTTCATTTGGGTGTTGCATCAAGAATTCTAATCAACTTAACTTGAATTTTCTCCTGTTTTGTAGATGTCTACATCTTACAATGGTCTTCCCAAATACTTTGGAACAAGCTTTCCAAATGAAGATGACGTTCCGAGATACAATCAAGGAAATGAGAGTCATGCTTCACTTCCTCCACCTCCTCCAATTGTTCTCCCTGACCCACAAGTTCAAAGGCTTGAAAAGTTCAAGCTCACTCAAGCCCTTTTGGCAAGTAAACACGAAGATGGGAAACCTGTGTGTGCGCACGTCCTAGAGATGAAGTCACACATTGATAGGTTAAACATGTTGGGTGTCGAGATTTCAAGTGAGTTGGCTGTTGACTGGGTTCTTCAGTCACTTCCTGAATCATATAGTGAGTTCGTTAGAGAGTACTATATGATGGACCACGACGTGACCCTAATTGATCTCACCTATTTGCTTATAGCTGCTAAATCAGCAATGATTTGGCGTGCTGGTCAAGCAAATTTGTCTGTTGAATCAAACTCTCAAACTTCAATGGACACTGGCAACATTGGAAGTCCAGAAAGAACTAAATCTGTGATTGTCCGATGTGTTGTGCCAAAGGAGTCCATTTGCTTTTATTGCCAAGAGAAGGGGCATTGGAGACGAAGTTGCCCTAACTACCTGAGAGATCTAAGAGATGGGAGAGTCAAGACGTTTGGCTCTACTTCAGGTAAAATCCATCATCTAACTCTTTTAAGTTCCTATTCTAGATTCTTAATACATGATGTGATAAGATTGCATTTTGATGTTTTGTAGGATCGAAGAAAAGAGAGGAAGCTTAAGGGAAGAAGTGAGCTGAATCTAATCGTGAAGAAATGGATTTCGATCGCATTACTTGAAGAATGGATTCTTGAGCTACTACTTGGAGTTAGAATAGATTGTTAAGAAATATGTAATAACATAGTTTTTCAATTGAATTTTGCATTGTAAGGACATGTTTTTCCGTTGTTTTATGAATAAAATAAATTTTGGTTTTTATCTTATTTGTTTATCCTTACAATGAAATATATGAAAAAATTGATGTTAGTGTACTTCTCTTATTAGCAAAATGGATTTGATTCTTAATTATGTTATTTGTGGAAATGTCAAAGTGTACCAAATAGGGAGAGTTTCTCATCGCCCAAGTTTCAATTGGACAGAAACTTGGAATCATGCAATGTGTATTGTATGATGAATGAAAAACTTTCACATTTGGGAAACTTAGACTAATTCTTTGACAAAGTGTCAATTGAAGGACAAGGAGATCAAGTACACAAGGTTGTGCGTTGATCAAGTCCACCACAAGAGTGACAAAGATATTCGTTATGATTTACTAAAGTTTAGTAAATATGATTATACTTATAAGATTAAGTGTAATTCTGATTTGATTGAAAGAGTTTCAATGAATAGTAGAACGAATAAAGAAGAATCAAGTAGGCAGAAAGATAAAAGTTTCTCTTTTCTAAGAAAAAGGGAGAGTAACTTTTATTGTGTTTTATGATAAGTCTTAAAGATTAAGAACCATGTCTTAATAGATCCTCTAAGTGAGTCTTAGTGCAATTGCATGTCTAAGAAGAGGAATCGAGTATTGTAGAAATGGTTAAATCAATAAGTCAATCATACTTCGTTCCAATATCAAGTCTTAGAGTCAAGATTGTGACATTGAGTGAAAAGTCTTAAGTAGGTTTATAACACTCATCAAATGTGGAACTTGGAAAAGTTTTCTTATTCTTGCACATTTGAAATTGGTAAGTTGTGCTGTCTTGGATAAGACAAAGACCAACTAGGACCAATTATGTGAAGTCTTTTGTCTTGATAAGAACTACACTAACTCTTGAATATTTGCTTTGTCAAGAAATGTTTCTTGACAAGAGAATCTTATATATCAAGGAGTCAGTGGGAGTCTTAATGGTCTTGAAAGGTTTCAAGAACAAATCAAGAATAAACCTTATAGATCATCACTAGCACACGACTTGAGGTTTACAACCTATCGTGCTGACATTATTTTGTTTCTGTGCCATTCCAATTGAGTTAATTGTGTATGTGAGTTCTAAGAGTTCTCAATTGAATGCATACTAAAGCCTTAGTCGATGGAAAGTACATTGATATGTAAGGACAAGTTACTAAACTACTTGGAAGACATGGTGGGCACTCGTGTTACCATAAGGCAAGAAATCAAGATTAAGAAAGTTCAGTCCATATGAGTTTGGATTTGTCACAAACTTTGGTTTTGGCAAATTCACATGGATAGGAACTCATACACCATAAAATCTAAGTGTCATAAGATTCCCTCCTTCATGAAAATGACTGTGAGGAAATGCTTTCACTAAGAGAGATTTTAAGAAGATAGCAATTGTGAAAATTGTATTCTCAAAATTTGATTATGGTTACGGCATCCCTTTCCATAGTTCGAATTGTGAGATTTGGCAATTAGTTTGAACATTTGGAACTTAGTAACATAAATTCTAAATTGTTTAAACACACATATGAGATATCTAAGGCAAAGGTGTATAAGTTTAAGAAGCTTAGATAAAGGCTTATCGAAGCATCTGGTATTAAAAATATGAATTTCAGAAATTCAATAGGAATTGTTTTTCTGGAAGTTCATTTGTTTTCTGAATACATGTCAAAGCTAGTGGGAGCATAAGTGTTATGCTTATATGATAATAATCATCATGATAGTGGGAGCATAAGTGTTATGATTGTATGATTATTATGGCAAGTATTGCAAGTTAGCAATATTAATTATAGAAAAACAAAGATTCAATTTGCAAAGTTGCATGGGTTGAAAAGTTGTTTTGATATAATTAATGGAGAGAATATTATACTTTGTTTCAAAATCTAAAGCTTAGATTGAGAAATTTTAATATCTTCAGTCAAAGGATACATTGTGTGTTCTCAAATTTCGATTATGATTACGGCATCCCTCTTCATAGTTCGATTTGTGAGAACATGACACATAAAATATTATGGCAAAAGATTGGTAAAGTATCATATCTTTATGTAAGACATTATGCATCGTGTCCCATACACTTCGGGTATAGGATCGATTGCAAATGCTATAATATTTTACCATTCTAAAATTTTCCAAATGTCTAGCGCATTAAGAGGGAAAAAGGACTAGAATTGGTTTTGACTAAAATAATTGAACAACTATCAAAGGACGATCCAAAGTTCGCTGAGGATTGGTCACTTGTAAGTAGTTGGAAGTATGGTATTGGATGGACCATATCGACATTATTATGAATAGATAAGATTCTATTAAGAATGAGTTGTCATATGGAAAATGTGGAAATGTTTCCATATTGGGAGTTACATATTAAGAATCTATGTCTAGATTAGAAACTTTTATGCAAGAAGGATGTTCAAAGGAATGTACTTTGAATGTGAGACTTCACGTCTATAGAATTGTCTTGTAACAATTTGCGATAGAGTACTTTGTAATTTCATTGGCCAAGTCTTGGTGACTTTTGTCCTATGACTTTACGAAAGGATCGTTGCGTAAAATGTTAGAATCTAGCATATTCTAGTAGTGGCAAGAACCTTGTGTTGTTACACTAACAATGGGGATTAAGGAATTGTGAAATGAGCATCATTGGAAAAGTTTTCAGATGATCTATTTTCACAAAGCATGGACCATAGGAAACAAAGTGTGCATGTTTAGAGCATGGGTCAATTGTTGTTGTAATTCAAGTAATAAGTTAATTAATTTTGTGGCTAAAAGAGATTAATTAAATTTAGGGGACTGGACTGCAATTATTGGATAATTGAGTTATTGGGCTAAAGAATGCTAAAGGAACAAGGGGTGAACGAAATTATGATGGAAGCCCATCATATTTTCGTCCATGGCCTTATCCAGAAGGTTCCATGGGCTGCTTAGAGTTTAAGCTGTCCATTAGGGTTTTGACTGAAACCCTAGCAGCCCACACAAGTATATAAAGGACCCCTTAGGCCCCAAAAACGTGTGGAACTAATTCTCTAGGGTTTCTAGTCGTTTTTGGGCAGCCTCCTTTCTTCTCCTCTTCATCCAAGTTGTATATGGTGTTTGTGACTCCATTAGAGGTGCAACACTTGAGGCACTAAGCTTTTGAAGCCAATCCAAGCAAGGAATTGATTGTTATTGCTGTATAACAATCAAAGGTAATTCTCTAAACCCCAATTCAGTTCATAATATGTTAGATCTAAGTTTATTAGTCTTGGATTCAAAGCATGTACAATAGAGAAACCTAGATCCAAGCATTAGGGTTTGTATGAGCTCATAGGATTATTCTTATGCCTAAAACCCATCAGTGGTATCAGAGCCTTGATTGGTTTCAGTTGTATGTGATGCTATGTTGTATTATTTACTGAAAAACGAGTTTTTTGCCTCTGCCCGACTCAACTCGGCGAGTTGGCCCTACTCGGCGAGTCCAGGTCTGACTCGGCGAGTCAGTGCGTCAGGCAGAGGGTATTTCGGGATTTAGCTGCTGTTTTGTCTTGGATTTGATGCTTAAATTGTTTTATGAAGTTAAAATCCGAATTTTATCTTAATTATATGATTATCCTTGCCAAAACAATAGATAATTTCAAATCTTTTAAATAGTGGTTGTTTATATGATAAATATGGATTATTTCAAATTATTTGGTAATTATCTAGTGACTAAAATAAGATTAGGTCAAATATAGATAATTATGAAATTGATTGTTTAATTTGAATTATTTGTTATTTGATCCCTAATGTTTTGAAATGTTTCAAAACTTGCCCTCAAGTTTTGGAATTTAAAATTTGACTAAAAGTTTAATTTTGAAATATTAAATTCTAAAACCCTAGTAATTTGAAAAGTTCAAATCACACCCTTATGGTTTTATTAATAAATTAAAGTGCATAATTAAAAGTGATTTAATAAACCCATAAAGTTTTTGGTTTACATTTAATTAAATTAAAAGTATAATTTACTAAGTTAAACCATCTAGTATTTTAAAAGTGTAAAATACACCCTAAACTATATATAACATTAAAAGTCTAGTATTATATATGTATGAGTAAACAGTCAGTCTTACCGTTAGTAGGCCTCATTCACGAAGCTGGTTCTTTTTGTGGATGTTCTCAGTTTAACCTATACTACAACTTTGGTTTAGATCATTAAGGCTAAAAAGTCCTCTATCGTAAATTCACTATTTATGTCTCCCGGTGTCGTGCCGGTTTTGCCGAAAAACATTGACGAGCCATAACTTCTTCGTTATAACTCGGATTTCGGCGTTCTTTATATGTACGGAACCCTTGAGACATATCTACAATTTGGTTAAGATTATTTATTCTAAATAATATTTTGTCGAAAAGTCATTTTCGACCCCTATTATCTCTAAATTGACTAGCCCGGATCTGCGGGCGTTACAATTATCTCCCCCTTAGGATGATTACTTCCCAAAATCATCAACGAAACAGGGCTCATATAATGACTCCATACGTCATATCTTCATCCTAGGTAATAATTATAACTTCTATATTCCTTCGAGTCTATTTCTTAGACTTATTGACTGCAAGCGGTGCTCGATCTTGCACTTACTCCCTATCTCACGTTAGACTCCAAATTATGACCTTCAAGTCAGAATTTCGATCCTCACTGGAGACTCTTTCTTTAACAAACTTGAGATAAGTTTCTTCCTTCGATTATCATAATAGACCGACGAGTCATGTTCTACTGACCTCTCATTGTATGACGCATTGCTTGGACTCAGGTCTTTTAGAGTCAAATTCCAGAACAGACTATACCTTCCTTCATGTTCTAACTACATCTTAAAAGGTGGAATTTCTAGCAACTATCGCGATACCTCTACCGATCGTTTTGATTAATTCTTCCGGCTTAAGTCAGGTGCTATATCGAACTTGATTCTCTAAACTACATAACATACTCATTGTAGTCAGACTCAATTCGATATGACCACTAGGGTCGGAATAACAATCATCTTCTTAGTCATTACTGAAATGATAGTAATGACATATTTGAATAAAACGGTATCAATTACTATCTTCTTGGTAACCTTGTGACTTTCCCTGATCCAAGCGTGAGTCCTGTGCTTCCGGTAGTATATTCATCTACTACCTTTCACACCTACTCATACTCGTCCCAAGTATTATCTCGCAGTTTTCCAAGTCACCATGCAAGAAGATCACATAACAGTTTAATAAACCATATAACAAAAGGAAGGCTTTATATTATTTCTTGAGACGATTACATAGGTGTTCAAGTTCATCCTAGACCGTGCCTCTATTAGGCTACCCCTACCATACTATGGTTACTTCATAGCTTGATCTCCGGATATCAATCCTCACTTTTGATTACCTTGTCAGCTGCTTTGTCAAGGCTGCTTCTTGGCTTTGGAGGTGCATTCGCTCTTGTTGCTTCATGTTTCTTCGGGCAGTCCCTAAGTAAATGTCCTTATTTGTTACATCCGTAGCACACACTCCTGTTGGACGTGCACTTTCCGGCGTAATCCCCTGTCCTTCCATATTTGTAGCAAGTCACCTCTTCATCGCATCTCTCATAGTGCTTCAGCGGTACATTTGGTATTCTCACTCTCAGCGGACAATCTTGCTTGAAGTGTCCCTCTCCAATACACTTAAGGCAAACTACCTCCTTGGTTGATCATTTATGGGAATAATGACCAATCTTCCCGCATTTGAAGCAGGTCACTTCCTTAGGGCATCTCCTGTTACACCATTTTGCTTCACCTCTTCCTTCTCCAGACTGTGAGAATAAGCTTTTCCTGTTGGACCTTGAAGATCCCTCAAATTTCCTCTTATTGCCAATCTTAACCCTGATGGCTGCCTCAAGAGTAGGTGCCTGGCGTAATGGCACAGTAAGTTCGTTTTTTACTTTGTTGAAGTAAACGCCTTGTTTATTCCATCTGTTGATCCAGCATTATCCGCACCATTGCCTGTACCCCTGCCATCGTGATTGGTCCAGGTGCAGTTGCTACTTCTGGTGCATGCTCAATCACTTGAGGTTTGGGCTGTGGGTTTCCACTTCCAATTCTGCTTCGAGTGCTCACCATGTCGATATATACACCAAGTCGGATGTTCGGTGTGTAGTGACGAGAATTAAGATATGAAAGATTTTATTTACAATCGACGTGTAAATCTCCCTATTACTCCGAAAATTTACATGCCAGTTCTAATACCATAATTAAACGTTTAGAAATCTGAACACATAAAGTTTCCAGATCCGGTCGGCAACAGACCATAGATCCGATTATACATTTAGCATCATAAATCATTTAGCACATAAAAGCATGTTAGACATTTTCCCTAAATAAGCTAGTGCTTGTGTCTATTCAGGTGTATTACCTAAGACACACTCCTCACAATCATCGCTTAGCATTCTAAGTTTAAGTCTAGAAATCCTACAAATTCCTAGTTTGCTTAAACTAATGCTCTGATACCAACTGTGACATCCTCATTTTCACGGCCAGAAAAGACCAATTTTGTTTATGCTTTATAAAAATCAGAGTACCTCTTTTAATAAAAATGTTGCGGAATTTATTCCCAGAAAAACACGATAAATACGTTATCAAAGCATTTCCGAAGAAAAGTATTTTATTCATTTTAAAACATTTGGGATGTCATCGTCAATACAGAAACATAAGCATAAATAGAACTTATATTCATTATCACTAGTGATTTATATCTCATTAATATCTCGGTGTAATGTGACTTCATATCAACACCTGTGATATAAATAAACTAAGTGGGTCAGGTTGGGAAACCTGGTGAGTACATAGGGTTTTCAACCCACAATAATGTAATTACTATGTTTAACCATCAAACAATCAACCCAATTACTCATCCCCATTAGCTTCCTTACTCTTAAGGGTCTACCCTAAGAGTCATTTATCCTGCATTCGTTCATTTCGAAGTCCTTTGCCTCCATGGTTATAGGACTGGCACTAAATCCATAGCTGCCAATGCTCTTTCGTAAAGCACTAATTACATAACTGCTATAGTTTATTCATCGGGTACTAAATCCATAGCTACCAGTGTTTATCTAATAGGTACTAAGTCCATAGCTACCAATTCCTAACAGGTACTAAGTCCATAGCTACCAGTGTTTGTCCAATAGGCACTAAGTCCATAGCTGCCAATGTTATTTATTAGACACTAAGTCTGTAGCTACCTATGTTTAATCACATCATCTTTTATCTCTCATCATTCATCTACCCATGTCATACCCATCATATTTGTATATATAAAATATGTATACAATTTAAATCATTTAAAACATGTATAAAAACGTTCATCCATCATAGACAACAAGTATTCAGATAATATGCACACATAGCACGTAGTTTATATAAAATACTTCATATCTATGTGTAAGATGAAATTAACTATGCAATCACCTGGTAAGGTGGTGAGTCGGCACTTGGACAACACTTCATTACTCTTAAAACAATTATCCCTTGACGAAACCTGGTATCATTACCACTAGAGTTTAGTCTAACGTTTGATGAGACTAATTAATATTCTAGCTATTATTACTTTTATATAAGCGTTAAACAATACTTATATAACCCATAATAATAGCCCAAATACTCATTATAAGGTCCTAATAACATTACTATATTGAAACATAAGCTATACTAAAGATATGGTAGGCGTATCTCACTTACAACGGGTTTTCTCGAAAACCGGGCTTCGCTGGAGCAGCATTCCCGAGCCAAAAGGCTCTTTTATTGGGGCTTCGGGAGCCTCAGGGCTCCCTTCAGGTTCTAGGGAGGTTCCCTAGGCTTTTTGGAGGGTTTGGGGGGTTAGATAGAGAGTTTAGAGAGAGAAAGTGAAGTTGGGAAGGTGTGAAGAATGAGGGAGCCTGCACCTCTATTTATAGGCTGGAAAAAAGCTCTACTCGTCGAGTAGGTCCTCCTACTCGTCGGGTCCATTGCAGGTGTCGCCCTCTAGTGGCTTGCCATGGGGAGAAAGCCTTGACTCTTATTCAGCCACGTCACCCCTTTTGCAGCAGCATCCTGCCGACTTCTAAACCCCGTAACTTTCGCATACGAGCTCCGTTTTCGACGTTCTTTTTTTCCACGCGTAGGTAAAAACAAGATCTATAACTTTCATTTAGAATCCATTGGGTAATTATCAACCAATCTTAAATTTAACAGTAGGAGGAGTTTAGACTGTTAAATGACCGCGAAGAATTCGTAATTCCTTCATACGAACTCCGTTTTCATTTGTAATTTTACCGTCGAGTTCCTATTAATGAGATATTCAACTCTCATTTAGGTTGCGTAAGCCAAAAACCGCTCGAACTAAAATTCGAGTTTCGGGTCGTGCACTGCTAAGCCGAATCTTAGAAAAATCATAACTTCCTCATACGAAGTCAGATTTGGGCGTTCTTTTTGTGGATGTTCTCGGTTTAACGTATACTACAACTTTGGTTTAGATCAATTTGGCTAAAAAGTCATCTATCATAAATTCACTATTTACGTCTCCCAGTGCCGTGTCGATTTTGTCGAAAAACTTCGACGAGCCATAACTTCTTCGTTATAACTTGGATTTCGGCGTTCTTTATATGTACGGAACCCTTGAGACATATTCTAGAACTTGGTTAGGATTATTTATTCTAAATAATCTTTTGTCGAAAAGTCGTTTTCGACCCCTATTATCTCTAAATTGATTAGCCCGGATCTGCGGGCGTTACACAACGAATTTCAGAAACTGAAGAAAGGAAAGATGAGTGTGGATGAGTATGCCACCGCATTCACCGAGAAGATGAAGCTATTCCCCTACTTGGTGCCTACTGAACTCTCCAAGATCGATAGGTTTGCTAATGGACTGCCCACAAACTTTGGCCCAACGGTCAAAATGGCAACTACTTTGAAAACAACCGTTAGAGCAGCTAAGAACGTAGAGACCCAGATAAGAGAAAAGGGTCTAGAAAAAGATAATGCAAGAGAAAAGCGGAAGTTTGAATGATCTTCAAGGTCCAACAAGGAGAGCAAATTCTTGAAGCTTGGAGGAGGAGAAGGAGATGAAGCGAGATGGTGTGATAAGTGCAAGAAGAAGCATTATGGGAGATGCAATGAAGAAGTGACTTGTTACAAGTGTAGGAGGATTAGTCACTATTCCAATGATTGTACACATAATGATAAGGTATGCTACGGATGTGGAGGCAAGGGACACATGTCTAGAGAGTGCCCGAGGAAAGATAAAGCAGCGAGGCCAGATACACTACCAAGGCCAAAGGGATTCCACATGATCATTGACGAAGCAGAAAACAACGCAAGGAATCAAGGATGATGACTTCATATCCAGAGATCGAGTTATGCAGTAGCCGTGTGGATGGTATCGTATGGCGTAGCCTATTAGAGGCATAGTCTAGGGTGAACTTGAACACCTATGTAATAGTTTCAAGAAATAGTAAAACCTTCGTTTTGTTATCTGGTGTGCTAAAATGTTATAAGAATTTTTGTATGGTGACTTAGGAAATTGTGAGACAATACTTGGGACGAGTATGAGTATGTGTGAATGGTAGTAGAGGCCTATACTACCGGAAACACAGGACTCACACTTGGATTAGAGAAAGTCACAAGGTTACCAAGAAACTAGTAATTGATCTCGTTTTATTCAAGTATGTCGTTACCATTGTTTCGGTAATGACTAAGAAGATAATTTTTATTCCGACCCTAGTGGTCATATCAAATTGAGTCCGACTACGATGAGTGTGTTACGTGGTTCAGAGAACTAAGTTGGATGTAGCGTCCGACTTAAACTAGAAGGTTGAAATCAAAGCGATCAACAGAAGTATTATGCTTGTTGTTAAGGATATTGGTGGCTAGAAATGCTACATGTTAAAATATGATTATATCACATTATAACATGAAGGAAAGTATATTTCTTTCCATAATTCAACTCTAAGAGACCTGATTCTAAGCGTTGCAACATACGATGAGATGTCATTAGAACATGACCCATCGGTCTATTAGGGAAATAAAATATTTTATTAAGAAGAAGAAGGAGTCTCCAACAAGGATCGAGATTATGACTTGAAGGTCATAATTTGAAGTCTAACGTGAGATAGGGAGCAAGTGCAAGATCGAGCACCGCCTGCAGTTATGGAGTCCAAGAGTTAGATACTCGTTCGAAGCAACATAGAAGTTACAGTTATTACCTAGGACGAAGAGATAACGTATGGAGTCATTATACAACCATGTTTTGTTGATGATTCCGGGACGTAATCATCCTAAGGGGGAGATAATTGTAACGCCCGTAGATCTGGGTTAGTCAATTTAGAGACAATGAGCATTAAAAATGAGTTTTTGATGGAATATTATTTAGAAGGATTAATCTTTTCCAGGTGTTAGTATATGTTACAAGGGTTCCATACATATAAAGAACACCGAAATCCGAGTTATAACGAAGAAGTTATGGCTCGTCGAAGTTTTACGGCAAAATCGGCACGGCACCGGGAGACGTAAATAGTGAATTTTTTATAAAGGACTTTTTAGCCTTAGTGATCTAAACAAAGTTGCAGTATACGTTAAACTGAGAACATAAAAAAAAGAACGCCCAAATCTGACTTCGTATGAGGAAGTTATGAATTTTCTAAGATTTGGCTTAGCAGTGCACAGCCCGAAACTCGAATTTTAGATCGATCGGTTTTTGGCCTACGCGACCTAAATGAGAATTGAATATCTCGTTAATAGGATCTCAACGGTAAAAGACAGATGAAAACGGAGTCCGTATGTAGAAGTTATGAATTTTACGCGGATATTTAACAGTATAATCTCCTTGTACTGTTAAATTTAAGATCGGTCGAGAATTAGCCGACAGAGTCAAAATGAAAGTTGTAGATATTATTTTTACCTATGCATGGATATAAATAACATCAAAAATAGAGCTCGTATGTGAAAGTTACAAATTTTAGAAGTCGGAAGTGTGCTGTGCAAAAATGGGTGACATGACACAATCTTGGGCATTGCTTTCTCCCCAAGTCTTGCCACCAGATGGTGACATGTGGCACCAAGTTCAGCCATATTTCACCCTATAAATAGAACCTCTCCCACTCTCATTTTATTCACACCTTTCCTATTCTTTCTTCTTTTTACTCTCTCTTTAGAACCTCTCTCTAGCCCCAAAACCCCCGAAAAGCCTAGGGAACCTCCCTAGCACAAGGCGGAATCCTCGGAGTGCTCGACGGCTCCGAGAAGAAGAGATTTTCGGCTCGAGAAAGCTGCTCCAAGCGAAGTCCAGTTTTTTATAAAACCCACTATAAGTGAGCTACGCATACGCTATTTTTAATATACATTTTATTTAATTATAGTAACGTTATTAGGAACTTATAATAAGTACGTGGGCTATTATTATGGGTTATATAAGTATTGTTTAACACTTATATAATAGTAATAATAGCTACACTATTAGTTAGTCTCAGTGAATGATAGACTAAACCCAAGTGGTAATAATACTAGGTTTTGCCGAAGAAAATTGTTTCAAGAGTAACAAAGCGCTATCTAAGTTCGGAATCACCACCTTTTCAAGTGAGTGCATATTTAATTTCATATTACACATAAATATGAAGTATTCTATATAAATTACATGCTATGTGTGCATACTATCTGAATACTTGCTGTTTATGCTGGATGAATGATTTTATACATATTTTAAAATGATTTAAATTGTATATGTGTTTTATATATACAAATATGTTGGGTATGAAATGGGTAAATGAATAATGAGAGATAAAAGATAATGTGAGTAAACATTGGCAGCTATAGACATAGTGCCTAATAAATAACATCTGCAACTATGGACTTAGTGCCTATTGGACAAACACAGGTAGCTATGGACTTAGTGCCTATTAGGTAAACACGGGTGGCTATGGACTTAGTACCTGTTAGGTGTTGCTAGCTATGGACTTAGTATCTGGTAGCTATGAACTTAGTACCTATTAGATAAACATTGGTAGCTATGGACTTAGTACCTACACTGGTAGCTATGGATTTAAAACCTGATAAATGAACTATAGTAGCTACGGATTTAGTGCATTGGTAGCTATGGAATTAGTGCATGTCTAATAACCCTGGAAGCAAGGGACTTCGAAATGAATGAATGCAGGATAGATGACTCTTAGGGTAGACCCTTAAGATTAAGGAAGATAATGGGGATGGGTAATTGGGTTGAGTGTTTGATGGTTAAACATAGTAATTATATTATTGTGGGTTGAAAACCCTATGTACTCACTAGGTTTCCCAACCTGACCCACTCAGTTTATTTATATCACAGGTGTTGATATGAAGTCACATTACACCGATAGATTAAGGAGATATAAATCACTAGTGATAATGAATATAAGTTCTGTTTATGCTTATGTTTCTGTATTGACAATCACATCCCAAATGTTTTAAAATGAATAAAAATACTTTTCTTCAGAAATGCCTTGATAACGTATTTATCATGTTTTACTGGGAACAAATTCCGCAACATTTTTATTAAAAGAGGTACTCTGATTTTTATAAAGCATAAACAAAAAGAATGGTCTTTTCTGACCGTGAAAATGGGGATGTCACAATTACCAAAGGAATTAGTGAAAATCATGTGTGGGGCTCTAAAATTTTTTATGGTAAATAAATTAAGGTTTTTATATTAAAATTGGAAATTAAAAGTTAAAAGTTTCAATTCTGTGTTGTGGGTTAAAAGCTTACTTCATTGAAAAAGGAGTAGCCCGATCAAGTTTAGGCCCACTGTACAGGCCCAGGACGTGGACATGCAATCCACGACGTGGAATATAAAAACACTGAGGGGGTGGGGGCAGTTTTAAACTACACTCTTTGACCATTCCACATTTGTTTACTCTTTGCACACGGACGAAAAGCACAAGTTCCACACTCGATTTTCTTCCACTTTCTACCATTTTCTTCCAAAATTCTTGCATCCTTTGTCATCTAACGTCATTTGGTAAGTGATACTTCCACAAAATTTATAGGTTTCTTCACATCTTATGTATTTGGAAGTCAGGGTTTCTTTATAGATGAAATACACAAAATTGAGTCCATTAGTTGGTTATTTTTGAATGCATGTGTAATATAAGGCCATAGATTGTTGAAATAAACAAACCCCAAGATATATTGATGGTTGATTTTGACCACAGATGGTCTGTTCCAGAACCACGTCTCGGACCAGGTCCATGACGTGGAGATGAATACCACGATATGGAAAATGGACGACCAGTTTTCTATTTTGACTTATAATTTGATATCTTGGTTGTTTTGGTTTTTTTCATTTTTGTTGGTCATTTCAGGAAAAATGTGTCCTAGAAGGGCAGTTCCTCAAGCACAAGACCCTATTGATGTGGCGAGTATTCACCCGCTATATCAGTTTCCGCAAAATACTTCCCGTGCAATGTTGAATAATTATAAAAATCATTTGGGATGGTTATATAACTGTGAATTTGCAGTTGCTTCCACTATGGATTGGGCGTGGTTACGTGGGGTCGGTATTGTTGTGGAGTTGGAGATATATTGGACGAACGTGTTTATGGGGGATGGATTTTCATTCACTTGCAACGGGTGGAGGAATCTATTTTCTCTTCAAGAACCTGTCTATCGGGAATTATCGGTGGAGTTCTTTGCCACTGTGAGTTTTGAGGATAAAACCGTCGATCCGAATTACAACCGGGCACTTGCTTTTAGATTTGGAGGCGTATACCGTGAATGCAGTCTCCGGGAATTTGCATGGTGCATGGGACTCTATACCGAGGAGGAGACCCTCTCACCATTTTTTGTTCTATTCTTGCAGGGATGTGTTAGAGACTTCACCTCCGGGATTTTTGATGTCCAATTTTGGAGGACTATATCGAATCATGAGTACAATTCTAATAATGCATGCGAAGGTCAATTTCGTAATCCCATGTATCGTTTTTTGCACCGCCTCATTACCTTCACGATAAATCATAAAAATCATGGAGATAAAGTGTCTCTTCAAAACTTGTTTTATTTATGGAGCATAATCACCCTGGTTTTTTTTGTGATCTTCTGTATATGCTTGTGCGATTTATGGGTAGAAAGGAGACTAACTCTAGACCCGGTAGTCCCATCACAGGTGGACATCTAGTCACCTGACTTGCCCGGTCTTATGTCATCTTAACTCCTAATTTTATTAGGAATCTCACGCGCTTTCAGGATAGTGACTTAACTATACAAATTTTGGGTGTCATGCGAGTTGTAGTGAATGCGGGAGGAGTTTATGTGATACCCCTGGAGGATGAAGAACAACAAACTGGGCAACAAGAATGTGACATCCCAAAATCACGGCTAGAAAAGAGCGATTTAATTTATGCTTTTAAAATAATTTTCAGAGTAATCCTTTGATTAAAAGAGTTGTGGAATTTGTTCCCAAAACAAAATATGATAAATAAAATTTATCAAAGCATTACTTAAAGAAATGTATTTTCATATATAACAAAACTCGGGATGTCATGTTCCGATACAGACCAAAAGCATAAACGACACATTATAAGCCTTACAACAGTTATATACAACTACTTGCCTATAAACAAAATATCTTCACAAGTTGTCCAACTTATGCTCTCGCGCCAGTACCTATAATACAAAGAAACTGAGTGGGACAGGCTTGGGAGCCTGGTGAGCATATAGGGTTTTCAACCCACAATAAATAATTATATTTAATTTCACCAACCAACAACAACCCGATTACCCATTCCCGTTATCCTCACTTTACGTCCCTAAAACAACAACTATCACAAGGGACCTAGTCTAGGATTTTTTTCATCAGGATGGACATTACTGCAAAGAGGTTTCCTCAACAATAGATGTCCTAAAGGCAACCATGATGGGGATAGAATACACCGGTAAACACATCATTCACAACACCTACATGTTATAAACCTGCCAGCGTTCCCACTGGACGGTCTAGAAAGAGTCTGTGGTCGTCATCCATACTCCGCTAGATGACTAGATCAACAACAACATCGAGGCCTCTCATCTTTTTATTTCATCACACACCAACTATCTACCCATTTCTACCCAACATATTAGTAGATAAAATATACATATTTTATACATAGTTTAAAACTT
The DNA here is from genome assembly GCF_051521515.1 of Lactuca serriola. Classification (NCBI taxonomy): domain Eukaryota; kingdom Viridiplantae; phylum Streptophyta; class Magnoliopsida; order Asterales; family Asteraceae; genus Lactuca; species Lactuca serriola. Next base: position 200,306,304 of record NC_136413.1, on the reverse strand, counting down.
GTATTGCATGTTCATTAAATACTTATTCCAAATAACAAATGATACATATACACATAACACGTATTTCATAGAGAATAAATCATATCTATGTGTTTAGAAGATATCAATAATACACTCACATAAAACATATACCTAATACATTCAATCGATACTTGTATTAAAATCGTGTATATGAAAGGGACTATGCACTCACTTGAAAAGACGATGCTCGGACAACACTACGGCTCTTAAAGCAGTATTCTTCGATGAAACTGTGATATCTTCACACACCTGGCATCTCGCGGCAAGAGCTTCGGCTAGAAACTATTTCTTCTTGGGATCTTCGATGCTTTGGGACTTGCTTCGGGTGTCGGGATGATACCAGGGATTCGGGGGTATAACTTACATGTAAATCGAGACAATATGGGTTGAGAGGATAGAAATTGGCAACCCTAAACGGCTGGCCTCACTTTCTATTTATAGGAAGCTGAAAATTTATGCTCACGTCGTGAGCCACTTATGCTCACGTCATGAGCTCGATATTTCACTGCGTTCGTCATGGTCACTTGCCCTGGAAGATGTCCATCACCTGCTCACGTCGTGAACACTGTGCTCACGTCGTGAGCTCTAACACAGGTGGAAGTTCGTTCCCCGAACTTCAAAAATTCATATCTTTCGCATACGAGCTCCATTTTCGACGTTCTTTATATGCACACGTAGGTGAAATTATGCTCTACAACTATTATTTAGACTCCGTCGACTAATTTTGGCTTTAACTTTTATTATATTATTTTTAGTAGGCCAGTACAGGAAAAATCTGTTAGAAATTCATAACTTCTTCATCTGAAGTTCACTTTCGTCTGTCTTTTTACCGTTGCATTACTGTCGACGAGATCTTCGATTCTCGTTTATATTGTTTCAGCTAGAAATCACTCAATCTCATATTCAAACTTTGGGTTGCATACCGCTAAATTGAAACTTTGGAAAATCATAACTTCCTCTTACAAAGTCAAATTTAGACGTTCTTTTTATGCATGGTCTCGGTTTAACTTATTCTACGACTTTCGTTTAGATCACTAAGGCTGAATATCGCTCTATCGTAAACTCACTATTTACGTCATACAGTGTCGTACGGGTTCTATCGCAAAACTTCAACAGGTCATAACTTCTTCGTTATAACTCGGATTTCATCATTCTTTATATTTTCTGAATCCTCGTAAGGACCACTACAACTTCATATATAGTTATCAGGCTTATCTAATATTTTATTATTACACTTATTCTTGTTCTTAATTAATTTAAGCCGCACAATTAAGCATAAAACACATAACACTCAAGATAATACATTTTTAATATTTCACAACGGTTTACAAAGTTTAACCTAGACTATTACATCATCATTAATGCCTAGCCTAGAAACACAGGTGTTACAAAGAAGAAAAGCCTCGGCCAAGGCGAAGGAATGTGAGAGGTCGAGGAGAGAGGGGACAACCACAACCACGACCCCAACCATTTGAGCGCGGTATACCGACCGACCCGTTTCAAAACTGAGTTGGTTTGTATTTGGACAATCTTCGTGGGGGAGTGACTTACAACACTCAAATTCTCGAAACCATGTTTACACATATGAATATGGTTCGACCCCCTACGATGCCTCCCAATGCCCGTACATTCCAACATGGGAAGAATTATGGACACGACGAGGAGATGGTGTCGGATCTAGTAGGGCACATCATGATGAAGAAGATGATTAGTTTATCCTTTTATTTTTTTTATTTCGTTGAGTTTATTTTTGGTTTCTTTGTTTTGATTTTAGTTTAATTTGGTTTGTGTAATGTCTATGTAAATTGTTATGATTCTTGTTTACTTCTTGTGGTTGTTATTTTCAGAGTTAGTCAGAGAAAAAAGCGACTAAGGAAACTTAGAGATATGAGAGCATTAACATGATTACCCGTGTCGTTTAGAGTCGAGAGTCGAGACCCACAATCTTAGATAAGTGTTGGGTTAATCGAGAGACAAGCGAGTTAGGAAAGAGTCACGATATATGCATTTCAGAAGGGTCTTAATATGTTAAGACATAAGTCCACATTACACTTATTTAAAGAAGAAGTGCTTTCTGTTATGCCCAGTTACCACGACGTGGACACCAATTACACGTCGTGGATTGAGTTCAATACGCGATTTTAGAAAATGTAATTATTCGAAGCCACATCGTGTAATTCTACACCACAACGTGGAATGCAGAAGTTCTATTTTCCTTCTTTTTCTACACAATTCCATGTGGAGTATGCTTTTCCACATTGGTCATATTTTGAAGTTTTTCTACACCACGTTTGTGGAAGATTGAAGTCTCAATTTCAAATTTTATCGGCACATTTATTGTCTCATTTCTTTAAATTCCAAGTTCTATATTTGAAGAAGTCCAAGTTCAAGATGGTGAAGTTACTCCACATGAAGAGATCGATCTCGCCACTTCTACCCTAGGGGAGTCTGTTCTTTTTTCTCCATTTTCTTGCTTTTAATTTATTTTATGCATACAATGACGACATTGTATGTAATAAGTGTGGGGTAGGGGTCGAAAAAGTAAATTGCTAGAAAATTTTAAAATTTTTGAAAAAAGTTCAAAAATGGATTTGAAATAATAATCTATTTTTTTTAATCTAGTAACAACTAGTTTAGACTTAAGTTGTTAGTGTTATGTGGGACGATCCAATGAGAGCTCAAATGTTTAATTGAACCAATATATGTTATAGTATATTTGTGGCTTCCTAAGTCTTAGTGAAAAGCCATGAGATATGAAAAGGTAATCTGGTAGTTTATATGACATAATATGTTTTGCAGCCTAAACCTGAAATCTATCCAGGAAAGCTTATGTAGCCATTGCATATAGACCAATACCTTTAGTCAATAAAGGTTGAAGTTAAGCTCCCTTGCTTAAGCATGTAGGATTTGAGTGAAAAAAAATTACCGAAAACTTGAAGAATTTTGGAGCTATCGAAGTATGAAGATCAAAAGATCAAAATTTCAAAAGAAAAGAAAATTTGAAGATACCAAAAATCAAACAAAAAGGTGTTGAAATCAAAGATCATTTATCGAAGAAGTGAAGAATTCAAAAGAGCTCTATTGTGGTATCTAAAGTTGTAATTTATAGATTATGTATGCTTGGGTAGCTTAACAAAAAATACCTTGAGGTTAAGAAATAGTTATGAAGATTGATTTAGAGGGTTACAAAAATGAATATCATATAAGCTAAGGGGTGACGTTTCATAAGGAATGTGAGTATTTAGGATTAGGAAGTTATTAGGAGAGTTAGACATAAATATGCGCATTGAGGTCTTGGTATAATGGCTGAGATAGAAATGGATTTTTCTATGTGATTCTAGTGAAGAATGTTTGAATTAATAATAATTAGTTTTGCTTGAGGGCAGGCAAAGCAAAAGTGTGGGGTATTTTGATATTATCATATTTACACATACTTTTAGGCAATATATGAATACATTTTTATACATATTTTGGTTGTTTTCATGGAATAATGGTACTTATAAGATTAAATTGTATTTTGCAACCAAAATAAGTCATTTTGAAGAATAAGGACTAAAAGTGGAAAAAGAAGAAACTTTGGAGGCTTGGTGTAACGCCTCATTTCTGGTATGTGATTTAAATAAAGTATTTTCATTTCTTAAGGGGTACTCGACGAGTCTGTAGCCCGACTCGTCGAGTAGAGACAGGATGATCACGCAAATTAAGTTGGCTACTCGACGAGTCCATACGCTGGGACTCGGCGAGTCTGCCTGTCTGGATGAAGCCCTAATTTTAAGGGTTTGCACCCTATTTAAACGCATTAATGCGCCCCAACCTCACCTCCATCACCCTCAAAGCATCCTTTACCGAACCCTATCCCCCTTAAAGAGTGTGTGAGTGATTGTTACTTTGTGAAGGAACTTTGGAGCAAGTAGAAGAAGCAGAAGGTTGAAGAGTTCAAGGAGGAGGAAGTAGATCCAGAACACACTCAATTGTGGTCATCTATTCTATTGATCTAGTAGATCTTGTTTGTCCCTAATTTGTTGCTTTTAAGCCTAAAAACACCAAATCCTTTGTGATAAACCCTTATGATCGGGTTATACTTCAGATCTGGACCCTCATTGCATTCTAGAAGTGTAAAGTTTCAGTTGTGGTTGTGATTGAGGTCCCTGTTGAGCTTGGAACCCCATTAAGAGCCTATATTTGGCATTTGAAGCCTTTAAAGCCATGCATGCACGTAAAGTTTACAAGTTTATGTGATAAACATGCCCTAGAAGCTTGGATCTGTGATTTGGAGCCGCTGCATGGCTCAAATCAGGTCTGTATGGAAAAATCACTAAATGGACTCCACGAGTCGCAAGGTTGACTCGACGAGTCATATGAAGATAGCCGTGGACTCGACAAGTTGGATGAGCAACTCGGTGAGTCCGATGAAGATTGCCTTACTCTCGATGAGTTGTTCATACAACTTCGCGGGTCGGATGAGTTTTTCCGATCAAAGTAGAGTTTGAGTGAAATAGCTTCATTCCTTTTTAGTTACACGTGAAGTTAGCAACTTCACGTGTTCAGATGCTCCCAGGAGCTTAGATCTACGAGTTAGATGCTTTGGAATGGATTAGAATCGATTGTATCAAATCTGCACGCTAGGACTTGGCGAGTTGTTCTTCATGCTCGACGAGTCGAGTCGCGAGTCCCCCGTCTTTCTTCGTTAGTGAGTTCAGGGTGAATCAGTGAGTGGGGAAGGGACTAGGTGAGTTAAAGTCAGAGTTAGTAATGGAGGGACTCGGCGAGTCTGCGCCCTGACTCGGCGAGTCCGGTCAACTGGAAGTTGACTTTGACCAGGGGTAAAACAGTCATTTTACCCTGAGGGCATTTATAAGTACCTGATCTAGTGTTTTTGGGATTTGTAGCCGGACAGTTCCGGAGCAGCAGTCAGCCACTTTTAGAGTTGGCATCTCAGCAGCCAGCATTACGAGGTGAGTTTTCCTTCCAGTAGGAACGGATCTACGGCCACAATGTCGGCCCATTTAGTTAGCAGTAGTTCCAGATCTCGGTCTGATGCAGTAGTTAGAGTGCTTGATGTCTTTATGATTCAAGCATGTTGTGTGTTATGTGTTCTGGACTCCGGTCCGATGCTGTAACGCCTGTGTTTCTGGGCTTGTCATTAATGTTGATATAATAGTATAGGTTAACCTTTGTAACCCGTTTTGAAATAATAGAAGTCTATTATTTGAGTATTATGTGTTTTGTGCTTAATGGTGTGTCTTAATTAAATTAAGAATGAAAATAAGCGTCAAAATGAAATGTTAGATAAGCTCTATATCTATGGATAATGTTGTAGTAGTTGAAACGAGGTTTCCAAATATATAAAGAATGTTGAAATCCGAGTTATAACGAAGAAGTTATGATCTGTCGAAGTTTCGCGACAGAATCAGCAACGCTGAATGACGTAAAAAGTGAAATTTACGTTAGAGAGATATCTAGCCTTAGTAAGCTAAATGAAAGTTGTAGAATACGTTAAACCGAGAGCGTACATAAAAAGAACGCCCAAATCTGACTTCGTATGAGGAAGTTATGATTTTTCGAAGTTTCAGCTTAGTAATAGACAACTCGAAGTTCGAATATGAGATCGAGCGAAATTTAGCCAAAACTTTCTAAATGATAATTGAAGATATCATCAATAGTAATGCAACAACGGAAAGACAGACGAAAACGGACGTCAGACGAAGGAGTTATGATTTTCTAACGAAGTTTTCCTGTTCCGGCCTACTAAAAATAATATAATAAAAATAAACTCAAAATTAGCCGACGAAGTCTAAACGAAATTTGTAGATATTGTTTTTACCTTTGCGTGCATATAAATAACATCGAAAACGGAGCTCGTATGCGAAAGATATGAATTTCTAAAGTTCGGGGCACGAAACCCAGTACTGTGTCAGAGTTCACGACGTGAATTCAGAGATTTGACGCTTCCGGAGCTGGAAGACCCAAGTGGACGAGTGACACATGCAGTGACGATCAAGCCTCACAACGTGAGAATTAGAAACTCACGATGTGAATCCAGAAAACTCACCCTATAAATAGAAATCAAGGGTCAACCGATTTAGGTTGCTACTCCCTTACTCTCCCACTCCCGATACCCTCTCTAAGCCCTATTCTAACCCCCCCCCCCCCCCCCCCCGAAGCCCCGGTATCATCCTGAGACCCGAAGCGAGTCCTGAAGCCCGAAGATCCCGAGAAGAAAAGAGTTTCCGAGCCGAAGCTCTGCCTGCGAGAAGCCCGAAGTGTGAAGATCTTCCAGATCTACCGAAGAATACTACTTCTGCAAGTCGTAGTGCTGTCCGATCATCTTCTGATCAAGTGAGTGTATATTCCTTTTCTTCTAACACATAGATATAAAGTATCTCCGAGTGAATACGTGTTATGTGTATATAGATATATATTATATGTTACTTGGAATGAATATGTATATTTGGAACGAGTATTAAATGAATATTTTATCAGTTTTTAAGTTGCATATGTACACATATGTATATTGTTATCTACAAAATGTTCGGTAGAAATTGGGTAGATAGTTGTCGTGTGATAAACTGATGAGAGGCCTCGATGTTGTTGTTGTTGACCTAGTCATCTAGCGGAGTATGGATGATGACCACAGACTCTTTCTAGATAGTCTTGTGGAACGCTAGCAGGTTCATAACTTGTAGGTGTTGTGAACGATGTGTTCACCGGTGTACTCTATCCCCTTCATGGTTGCCTTTAGGACATTTATTGTTGAGGAAACCCCTTGCAGTAATGTCCGTCCCGATGAAAATCCTAGATTAGGTTCCTTGTAATAAATGTTGATTTAGGGACGTAAAGTGAGGATAACGGGAATGGGTAATCCGGTTATTGTTGGTTGGTGAAATTAAATATAATTATTTATTGTGGGTTGAAAAACCTATATGCTCACCAGGCTCCCAAGCCTGACCCACTTAGTTTTGTTGTATTACAGGTAGTGGCGCAAGAGCATAAGTTGGATGACTTATCAAGATCTTTTGATATTAGACCAGTTGTTATATGTAACTGATGTATGGTCTATCTTTTGTTCCTTATGCTTTTGGTCTGTTTATCGGAACATGAAATCCCGAATATTGTTATATAATGAAAATGCATCTCTTGATGAAATGCTTTGATAAACTTTATTTTATCATATTTTGTTTTGGGAACAAATTTCGCAACTCTTTTAAATCAAAAGGATTTACTCTGAAATTATTTTAAAAGAATAAATGAAACCGGTCTTTTCTGGCCGTGATTTTGGGGATGTCACAGTTGGTATCAGAGCATTAGTTTAAGTGAACTAGGAATTTGTAGGATTTCTAGATTTAAACTTAGTATGCTAAGTGAAGGTTGTTAGATGTGTGTCTGTTATATTTCAGACACGAGCACTAGTTTATTTTAGGAAAGTTGCCTAAAATGCTTTTATGTGCTAAATGTTATATGTTGCCATATATGATATTATTTGTTCGGATCTATGGTCTGTTGCCGACCGGATCTGGAAACCTTATGTGTTTAGGATTCTAAGCGTATGTCTATGGTATTAGAACTAGCATGTAAACGTTTCGGAGTGATAAGGATGATTTGAATATCTATCATGAATGAGGACCTAATTTCATCTTATTCGGTGTATAGATCAAAAATGGTGAGAACAAGGAGTGGAGTTGGAAACGTGGACGAAAACTGGAATCAAATACCTGTAATAGAGCAAGTAGCTATTGCAGCAGCAGCACCTGAGCCAATAACAATGGCCAAAGTGCAATTGATGATTCATACGATGTTGGATCGTCAGATGGAGGAAACTAGACGTCTGTTTAGGCAGAATCACGATGAACTGTCAATTCATGTCGAAGAGTCCGAAGTAAATGGAGGGAAGTCTGAAGGAGGAAACTTTAGTGGGATCATTGGTCAAGACGACCCACCGATTGTTAGGCAGAATAACCAGGATAGAGGAAATGATGTGCGTGGGTACAAGTATAAGGATTTCATGGCATCCAAACCACCATGTCTATCCGGAATCCCGACGCCAGTGGAAGTGATTAATTGGATCTCCGAAATGGAGACTATGTTTGAAAGTTGTGAATGCAGCAACCGACAGAAGACCACTCTTGCAATCCTTCTGTTAAAATCTAGGGTACTAAGCTGGTGGAAGTTACTAGCTGACTCGATGCCCAAGGGAGAAGCTAGCAAGATGTCTTGGGAAGACTTTGTAGAATAGCTGAAATTACAATACTGCTCAGAACAGGACCTTCTGGAAATCAATAACGATTTTCAGAATTTGAAGAATTGAAAGATGAGCGTTATTGAATCGCTGCAAGTTTCACGGAGAAGATGAAACTTGTTCCGTACCTAGTTCCAACTGAACTAGCAAAGGTCAACAAATTTGCTCGCGGCTTACCAGCGGACTTTGGTCCAATGGTTAAACAAGCAACGACTTTGAAAGCTGCCATTTGGGCTGCTAAGAATGTTGAGACCCAGATCAGGGAGAAAGGTCTGGAGAGGTCAGAGGTTGGTGAAAAGAGGAAGTTCGATGGACCTTTAGGGTCCAACAAGAAAAACAAGTTCTCGAAGTCTAGTTTGAGGGGAGGAGGAGGCGAAGCGAAATGGTGCGACAAATGTAAGAAGAAGCTGTTGGAATAGTGTCTAAGGCTGCAACTATATTAGGCAAGTATTTGACCCGATTGTGCATGGTCCTTTTGGGTTGCCTTCACCATATCAACTTGATAGGATGATTTATTATGAGAGAATAGATATTATTAATATATTATGAGAATAATATAAGGAATAATAATATTGTTATTTGATTAATATAAGTGATAGATTAATTAGTATTAATTTGGTGACTTAAAGAGATTAATTAAATAAGAGGGTATAAACTGTCAATTGTTTGATAGTTGCACTTTGGGCTGTAAATCCTTAAGGGATAAGGGTTGGACGATTCTAGGGCTTGGGATAGCCTCAAATTCGTCCAAGGCATTATCATGGAAAGGATTTGGATTGCTTTAAGGAAATATTATCCAACTAGGGCTTAAGGGTGAAACCCTAGGAGCCTTACAAGTATAAATAGACCCCTAGGGCAAGGGAAATCGGCATCTCTTCTAAAGAAAAGAAACCATGGCCGATTTCTAATCCTTTCCCTCTCTCTCAAATCATCCTCCTTGCTAGTTGGTGTTTGTAAGCCATTAGAGGAGTGACAGTTGTGACTCTAGAGCTCCAAGACAACAAGATCAAACAAGAGATTCAAAGGTAAACTTCTAGATATGATTTTGTATAGTTCTTATACCTAATTAGTCATTAGAAGTCTTGGATTCATAGCATGTTTAATTAGAGAAACCTAGATCCAAGCATTAGGGTTTGCATGTGCACATAGGAATGTTCATATGGCCAAAACCCATCAGAAGCATCATGGAAAATGTGAGGTAGTGGCCACATGTTTTAAATGTGGAAAGCCAGGGCACTATGCCAACAAATGCACCCTCACCAAGAAAGTTTTCTATGGTTGCGGTGAGGAGGGTCACATCTCAAGGGATTGCCCGAAGAATAAGGAGGCAGCTAGACCCAATATTCCGCCAAAGTCGAAGGCGAGATCATTCCAGATGACACTGGAAGCTGCTAAAGATGAAGCTAATGTCGCTTCAGGTACCTTTCTTGTAAACGAATTGCATGCCCAAATTTTATTTGATTCTGGAGCCAACTACTCTTTTATTTCGCATGAATTTAGTAGAAAACTAGCTTTGCCTGTTGATAGACTAGATAATGCCTTATTAGTCGAAGTTGCTAGTGGCAAGTTTGTACCTATTGGCCATCGTATGAAAAACATCTTAATTAACTTGAATGGGAATAAGTTCCACGAGGGATTATTGCCTATCAGAGTAAACGGTTTCGACATTGTGCTTGGAATGGATTGGCTTAACGCCAATGATGCCGAGATATTGTACAAGAAGAAGATAGTCAAAGTAAACCCGTCAGGGAAAGAGTCGTTTATGGTGTATGGAGATAAACTCAGAGTAAATTCTGGAATCATTTCATTGATGAAAGCTAGAAAGAGTTTGGACAAAGGATGTACATCGTATCTAGCATTTGTGATTGATGCAAAGAAGGAGAAAAGGGAGATGCAGAGCATTCCTGTGGTGTGTGATTATCTGGAAGTATTTCCCGAAGATCTTGCTGGATTACCGCCTGATCGACAAGTAGAATTCCGTATTGACTTGTTACCCGGGACGACGCCGATAGCAAAAGCACCTTACCGATTAGCATCAATAGAGATGAAGGAGCTTATGATGCAAATGCAGGAGTTATTGGACAAATGTTTCATTAGACCTAGTTCATCACCCTGGAGAGCTCCTGTGTTATTCGTGAAGAAGAAAGATGGAAGCATGAGAATGTGCATCGATTACAGAGAGCTAAACAAGGCAACAATAAAGAATAGATATCCGTTGCCGAGGATTGATGACCTGTTCGATCAACTACAATGTTCAAATTATTTTTCAAAGATCGGCCTAAGGTCAGGATATCATCAGCTGAAGGTGAAAGAGCAGGATATCGAGAAGACTGCATTCAGAACGCGATATGGACACTACGAGTTTTTTGTTATGTCGTTCGGACTAACCAATGCTCTAGCAGCCTTCATGGATTTAATGAACCGGGTTTGTAATCCGTTCCTAGATAAATCTGTGATAGTGTTCATAGATGACATTCTGATTTACTCGAAAAGCCAAGAGGAGCATGGAAGACACTTGCGAGAAGTGTTGGAAGTCTTGAATAAGGAGAAGTTGTATGCTAAGTTCTCCAAATGTGATTTTTGGATTCGAGAAGTCCAATTCTTGGGTCACGTGGTCAACCAAGAAGGGATAATGGTTGATCCAGCAAAGATCGAAGCTGTGATGAAGTGGGAACAACCGAAAAGTCCAATTCTTGTTTTAGGGACGTAAAGTGAGGATAACGGGAATGGGTAATCCGGTTATAGTTGGTTGGTGAAATTAAATATAATTATTTATTGTGGGTTGAAAACCCTATATGCTCACCAGGCTCCCAAGCCTGACCCACTCAGTTTTGTTGTATTACAGGTAGTGGCGCAAGAGCATAAGTTGGACGACTTATCAAGATCTTTTGATATTAGACCAGTTGTTATATGTAACTGATGTATGGTCTATCTTTTGTTGCTTATGCTTTTGGTCTGTTTATCGGAACATGACATCCCGAATATTGTTATATAATGAAAATGCATCTCTTGATGAAATGCTTTGATAAACTTTATTTTATCATATTTTGTTTTGGGAACAAATTCCGCAACTCTTTTAAATCAAAAAGATTTACTCTGAAATTATTTTAAAAGAATAAATGAAACCGGTCTTTTCTGGCCATGATTTTGGAGATGTCACAGATGCAGTATGTAGTATATGTGTCCATGCTAGTTGATATGTTTATGTTATGTTATGTTCAGTCAGTTCCGGACTTCGGTCCGATGCAGGGGACAAGGTCCCAATCAGTTCTGGACTTCGGTTCGATGCAGTTAGTTCCGGACTTCGGTCTGATGCAGTTTCTGGACTTCGGTCCGATGCAGAGGGCAAGGCCCTGGTTAGTTTCCGGACTTCGGTCCGATGCAGTTTCCAGATTCGGTCCGATATAGTTTTCGGATCTCGGTCTGATGCAGTGGGCAAGGCCCAGTATGTGCTTTATATGTTATTATATGGTATGTGGTATTTTGGGGGAGCTCACTAAGCTTCGTGCTTACAGTTTTCAGTTTTGGTTTCAGGTACTTCCGCTAGCAAAGGGAAGAGCTCGGGTTGATGGCATCGCACACACCACAACTTCAGTTTTTTTATCCTGGGTGTTTGTTTCAGATACTACGATATGTTGATACAATTTTCTTGTCATAACACATCTATTATAACTTTTTGGGATTTGTGACTTACGGTTTCATTATATATTATGGATGATTGTTAGCTTTTAGCACTATTTAAACAAAAAAATTTGGGTCGTATTTTGGGTCGTTACAGGTTGGTATCGGAGCCTTGGTTTGAGGGATTCAGGCACATTTACGGGTGTGACTGAACTCAAACTAAGGAAATAGTAAAAGATTTTCAAAAGAGAAACATACTCAAAAAGAATTTTGAAAAAGAACTTAGAAAGAAAAAGAGTTTTCTTAAAAGAAAAGGGTGTGGTGCATGCGATCAGCCAAGCTCAAGTAAATACTCCCAAATTACCCATACAAGTTTATATTATGATTATCTGTTTCAGTTTCAGTAGAACAACATGCTAGAATAAGACTAAGGATCTAGGAGGATGCCTTATGTGCCTGATATATGTGTTTCAGCTTTATGAGAATTGCATGCTAGTATTGAGTAGTCAGCAGTAGGATAGCATGTTTAAGTTATGCCTGATATTGTGAGCTTAGCATTGTAGGCTAGTACAATTTCTTGTTATGAGAATAAAGTTGCTTGATTAGTTTCCTGTGTTTGGATGCTGCTTGCCTTGTGCTTTGTGGGACTCTGGGTGATGGGAGTTAGCCATTAGGTGAATACATCACATCACATGTGATCAGGGTTGAATAATCTTAGAGTGCTGGATTTGGCCCTACTGCGCAGCTCTTGTTTGAGTCCAACAGTTGTAGGAATGAGTCTTTTACTCGAAGGATTATCTGAGTTGCATCACATGTAGTAGTATTCAGGTGATGACTAATTGGCATTACAAGGAGGCCTTCAACATCTGGGGACTGGTTTTTGGTTGAGTCAGAGATTTCCCTAGGGCAAGCCTAGGATGAGAGTAGCAGTAGCAGTGACGTGGTGGAGTCGAGGCAGTTCTTGAGGAAAGTACGGATAGATGTGGAAGGTAGTAGGGGCCCATACTACTGGAAGTAGAGGATCTGTACTTGAATCAAGGAAGGCCGAGGCGAGACCAGGAAACCTTTAATAATAGCGATCCCTCGAGATATATTAGTGTTTCTAACGTGTAATGTGATGTGTTTTTAGAATGGTAGTTTTACGCCCTAGACCAGCAGGCGGCAGTTCAGGTGCCGGGGAGGGATCAGAATCAGGCTCGGGGGTCGAGCAGCTGGATGAGCAGACTAGGGAGTTTTTCACTTCAGAGGTTACCCGTATCATACTTGAGCAGACTCCTGTGATCTTCGGTTCGATCAAGGAGGGTATTTTGGAGTTGATGGATGAGAATTTGAGCACATTTCGTGCTGAGATGGAAGCCATTATGGGGTCGCGCACACTCACCTTCAGGAAGTTACGGGCTTGTGGAGCTCCAGACTACCAAGGGGCGCGGGACCCCATTGCGAGTACTAGGTGGTTGGTAGATGTTGCCAACGCATTCCGCACCAGCAGATGTCCCGAGGGTGACAAGGTCAGATTAGCATCCTGTCTTCTGAAGGACAGGGCACATGACTGGTGGGAGGAGGTTGGGTATGGTATTGGGGATGACACGACACTTGATGCTATGACTTGGGCTGATTTTACCACCAGGTTTAGAGCCGAGTTTGCACCAGTTATTGAGGTACAACAATTAGCCAGAGAGTTTCAGGACCTTACTCAGATTACAGAGATAGTGGCGGAGATTAACGCCAAGTTCAGAGAGAGGGCTCTTTTTGTTCCTTAGTACGCAGCTGATGAGGAAATGAAGAAGGCCCATTATCATGAGATGCTGCGGAGTGATATTCGCCAGTTTGTGAGCCGATCCAGCTATAAGACGTTGGATGATATGATTGCGAGGGATCGAGAGAGAGAGAGAGAGAGAGAGAAAGAGAGAGAGAGAGAGAGAGAGAGAGAGAGAGAGAGAGAGAGATTGATATTGAGATGGAGAATAAGAGGAAGTCGGAGGTGGCTTCGGGTACAGGGAGCTCGGGCAAGAAGCCTAAGGTTTCGGATCATAGGTCCAGAGGTCAGCAGAGCCACAGCAGGTGTGACAAATGTGGGAGATTGCACGATGGGGCGTGTAAGGCAGGGAGTTCTGGCTGCTACAAGTGCGGTCGGATAGGGCATATGAGCAGAGATTGTATAGCTTCTACCACTGCCACCGCAACATCAGATCTGATTTGCTTCCATTGCAATCAGAGGGGACATAAAAGGTCCCAGTGCCCGAGATTAGCTGCAGCGGGGAAGGTGTCGGCACCTGCCCCTGCTACATGGAGGATTACGGACGGTCGTCAGGGTCGGGCCGAGGCGCCGGTGGTGAAGAGTACATCTTTTCAGATGACAGCAGATGAGGCGCAAGCGACTCCTGACGTGGTGATGGGTATGTATTTTCCTTTTATCTATGCATTTATTATTGATTGTTTCTAATGTTATATGTTTGCGTATAGGGTCGTTCTTAGTGGACGACATTTCAGCTACAGTGTTATTTGATTCGGAGGCTACCTGATCGTTTGTCTCTCTAGCACTTAGCTAGAGGTTTAGTAGAGCTCCAGGGAGCTGGATTGTCCACTCGAGGTGGAGATAGCCGATGATAGGACCGTTAGGATCACGAGGGTGCATAAGGTATGCTCGCTACAGTTATTCGATGAGCAGTTTTCGATAGACCTGGTCCCTATTCCTTTGCGAGGGAACAAGGTCATAGTAGGCATGGATTGGCTGAGCCCCAATGGGGTGGTGATTGACTGCGAGTTGCAGCTAGTGAGGGTTCGCACTCCCAGTGGGGAGAGCTAGTGATTCAGGGCGAGAGGCCACAGCGCGGACCGATTCTTTGTTCAGCAGCGATTGTGTGAGGCACCGATTCTGACCCTGCAAGAGGGAGTGGATGATTTTGTAGTCTACTGTGATGCCTCGATCACAGGTATGGGAGCAGTGTTGATGCAGCGGGGGCATGTGATAGCTTACGCCTCTAGATAGTTGAAGCCTCACGAGGCTAACTATCCGACGTACGATTTGGAGTTGGGGGCAGTGGTGTTCGCCTTCAAGATTTGGAGACACTACCTCTATGGGGTCCGTTGTACCATCTACACGTATCACAAGAGTCTGAGATACCTCATGGACCAGCTAAATCTTAACATGAGGCAGCATCGGTGGTTAGATGTGGTGAATGATTACAATTTTGAGATCATTTATCACCTGGGGAAGGCCAACGTAGTGGCCGACTCCCTGAGCCACAAGGCGACAGCAGCCCCGATCGGGGATATATGCTTGAGGATGACAGTGATTACTCCATTGTTGGAGTAGATCAGGGAGGCATAGATCGAGGGCCTCAAGGAGGAGAGGCAGAAGTGTGAGAGGATTGTGGGCCGAGTAGCTTCCTTTGATTATGACAGTCGGGGATTGTTGACCCTTCATGGGAGGGTTTGGGTACCGTACTGGGGCGAAGTACGACATGTGTTGATGGACAAGGCCCATAAGTCTCGATTTTCCATTCACCCAAGGGCGACGAAGATGTACAGAGATCTTTCACCAGACTATTGGTGGCCTTGCATGAAGAGGGATGTCGCCTGGTATGTGGAGAGATGCATGACCTGCAAGAAGGTCAAGGCAGAGCACCAGAGACCCCACGGCAAGATGCAGCCGTTAGACATTCCCGTATGGAAATGGGAGGACATTACCATTGATTTTATCACTAAGCTTCACAGGACCGCACGGGGAGTGGACTCGATTTGGGCCAAAGTGGATCGGCTGACCAAGAGCGCGCATTTTATACCGATCTAGGAGAGCATATCGGCTAAGAAGCTAGCCGACATATATGTGCGCGATGTAGTGGCACGACACAGAGTGCCTGTTTCGGTTGTATTAGACCGAGACGTCCGTTTTACTTCCGGATTCTGAAAGCGGTTCCATGATGAGATGGGGACTCGTCTTCATTTTAGCACCGCCTTCCACCCCCAGACGGACGGGCAGAGCGAGAGGACGATTTAGACTCTCGAGGACATGCTCCGGGCATGTGTTCTAGACTTCGGTGGTAGTTGAGATACGTATCTTCCACTGGCAGAATTTTCGTATAACAACAGTTACCACGCTAGCATTGACCGTCCTCCTTTCGAGATGCTCTATGGAAGGAAGTGCAAGACCCCAATTTGTTGGGGTGAGGTTGGTCAGCGAGTCATCGGGAGCACCAAAGTGGTCCTGAAGACCACATAGTTGATCCAGCAGGCTCGTAGCAGACTGCAGACTGCGTAGAGTAGGCAGAAGAGTTACGCGGATAGGAGGCGTTCGGACTTGGAGTTTTAGGTGGGCGATATGGTCCTCCTGAAGGTATCACCCTGGAAGGGTGTTATTAGGTTTCGGAAGAGGGGCAAGCTGGGCCCCAGGTTCATTGGTCCTTTCAGGGTTTTGGCCCGGGTGGGTCGGGTTGCTTATCGGTTGGATCTTCCGGCATAGCTCAGCTAGATCGACAACACTTTCCATGTTTCTCAGTTGATAAAGTGTTTAGTGGACGAGTCAGTAGTTGTACCCTTGGAGGATATTTAGGTTGATAGCAGCCTGAATTATACCGAGAGACCAGTGGTGATCTTAGATTGAAAGACGAAGACCTTGAGGAACAAAGTGGTTTAGTTAGTGAAGGTGCAGTGGCAGCACCGAAAGGGTTCAGAGTGGACGTGGGAGTATGAGGGGGATACGAGGGAGCATTATCCAGAATTATTTCCAGATACAGCAGCAGCAGCAGACTTCGAGGACGAAGTCTAAGATAAGTGGGGGAGAGTTGTAACGCCTCATTTCTGGTATGTGATTTAAATAAAGTATTTTCATTTCTTAAGGGCTACTCGACGAGTCTGTAGCCCGACTCGTCGATTAGAGACAAGATGATCATGCAAATTGAGTTGGCTACTCGACGAGTCCATACGCTGGGACTCGACGAGTCCGCCTGTCTGGATGAAACCCTAATTTTAAGGGTTTGCACCCTATTTAAACGCATTAATGCACCCCAACCTCGCCTCCATCACCCTCAGAGCATCCTTTACCGAACCTTATCCCCCTTAAAGAGTGTGTGAGTGATTGTTACTTTGTGAAGGAACTTTGGAGCAAGTAGAAGAAGGAGAAGGTTGAAGAGTTCAAGGAGGAGGAAGTAGATCCAAAACACACTCAATTGTGGTCATCTATTCTGGTAATAAAGTCTCCATCTTTCTTATTGATCTAGTAGATCTTGTTTGTCCCTAATTTGTTGCTTTTAAGCCCAAAAACCCCAAATCCTTTGTGATAAAGCCTTATGATCGGGTTATACTTCAAATCTGGACCCTCATTGCATTCTAGAAGTGTAAAGTTTCATTTGTGGTCATGATTGAGGTCCCTCTTGAGCTTGGAACCCCATTAAGAGCCTAGACTTCGCATTTGAAGCCTTTAAAGCCATGCATGCACGTAAAATTTGCAACTTTACGTGATAAGCATGCCCTAGAATCTTGGATCTGTGATTTGGAGCCGCTGCATGGCTCAAATCAGGTCTGTATGGAAAAAGGACTGAATGGACTTGGCGAGTCATATAAAGATAGTCGTGGACTCGACGAGTTGGATGAGCAACTCGGCGAGTCCGATGAAGATTGCTTTAGACTCAACGAGTTGTTCATACAACTCGATGGGTCGGATGAGTTTTCCTGATTAAAGTAGAGTTTTAGTGAAATAACTTCATTCCTTTTTAGTTACACGTGAAGTTAGCAACTTCACGTGTTCAGATGGTCCCAGGAGCTTAGATCTACGAGTTAGATACTCTGGAATGGATTGGAATCGATTGTATGAAATCTACACGCTAGGACACGGAGAGTTGTTCTTCGGACTCGACGAGTCGAGTCGCGAGTCCCCCGTCTTTCTTCGTTAGTGAGTTCAGGGTGAATCAGTGAGTAGGGAAGGGACTCGGTGAGTTAAAGTCAGAGTTAGTAATGGAGGGACTCGGCGAGTCTCCGCCCTGAATCGGCGAGTCCAGTCAACTGGAAGTTGACTTTGACCAGTGAGTTGACTTTGACCAGGGGTAAAACAGTCATTTTACCCTGAGGGCATTTATAAGTACCTGATCTAGTGTTTTTGGGATTTGTAGCCGCACAGTTCCGGAGCAGCAGTCAGCCACTTTTAGAGTTAGCATCTCAGCAACCAGCATTATGAGGTGAGTTTTCCTTCCAGTAGGAACGGGCCTATGGCCACAATGTCGGCCCGTTTAGTTAGTAGTAGTTCCGGATCTCGGTCCGATTCAGTAGTTAGAGTGTTTGATGTCTTTGTGATTCAAGCATGTTTTGTGTTATGTGTTCCGGACTCTGGTCCGATGCAATATGCAGTATATGTGTCCATGCTAGTTGATTTGTTTGTGCTATGTTATGTTCAGTCAGTTCTGAACTTCGGTCCGATGCAGGGGACAAGGTCCCAGCCAGTTCCAGACTTTGGTCCGATGCAGTTAGTTTCGGACTTCGGTCCGATGCAGTTAGTTTTGGACTTCGGTCCGATACAGTTCCGGACTTCGGTCCGATGCAGTTAGTTCCGAACTTCGGTCTGATGAAGAGGGCAAGCCCTGGTTAGTTTCCGGACTCCAGTCCGATGCAGTTTCCAGATCTCGGTCCGATACAGTGGGCAAGGCCCACTATGTGCTTTATATGTTATTATATGGTATGTGGTATTTTGGGGGAGCTCACTAAGCTTCGTGCTTATATTTTTCAGTTTTGGTTTCAGGTACTTCCGCTAGAAAAGGTAAGAGCTCGGGTTGATGGCATCGCACACACCACAACTTAAGTTTCTTTTATCATGAGAGTTTGTTTCAGATACTACGATATGTTGATACAGTTTTCTTGTCATGACACATCTATTATAACTTTTTGGGATTTATGACATACGGTTTCATTATATATTATGGATGATTGTTAGCTTTTAGCACTATTTAAACAAAAAAATTTGGATCGTATTTTGGGTCCTTACACTTGGAAGAGTAAAGAGAAGAAAACCCACGAAAATAGATGTATCCACGTCATGGACACCACTTACACGAAGTGGAAAGGAAAATTCTGGAAGATGAGTACGCGCAAAGTAGAAATCCTTGCCCGATAAGGATTCATCTAAGTCCACGACGTGGAGCCATATTACACGATGTGGAATGTAATTTCATGACAAGTATGTATATATATATATATATATATATATATATATATATATATATATATAACACTTATGGGTTTGGGGTTTGGTTTTTGGGAGAATAGAGTTCCATAAGTCATTTTTTCAGAGGATTACAAGTCAGAAAACCCAGAATTTCAACCAAGGAAGAAGAAGGAGATCATAGTTTATTCTTTGTTTGGTATATTACTATGTCATTAACTATGAAGTTTGTTAGTGTGATTGCTCTGTGAGTAGCTAAATCTAGCTGCTTCTGTTAGCTAGATGAAGCTAGAACTCATGGTTTGTTTATATTAATTTAGACTTTTCTCTTAATGTCTTGTGTTTGATTGTTTATACCTAACATGCTTAATTTGATACTTGATTGCTTTAATTCATATTTTATGTAGTTAGTGACCATTAATCTACATGAATTTGACTACCTAGTAATTTAGTGAACATTAGATCATTAGAGCTAAGATCAAACTAATCTTAGATAAGTAATTAAAGTATTGAATTTGGCTGTGTTGGAGAACTCATATTGTGACCACAATTGTGTTTGTTAACTCAATCTTACATAGCTCCAATCCTATCTAATAATTGATTCAATGTTAAATTATGTGTGACCATGCATAGCTCTACATGAATTAATTGAATATTGATAAATTTGGAATTGAATTACTAATAATATTTTAATTGGTAACCAATGAGAATTGTCATAATTAATATTTAAGCAATTGAGGGAAAGTGGATTCAAATTAACAGAAGTGTTTTTATAACTTAAGTTCATCTAAACTTGCAAAATTAGATAAAAACCCCATTTTATTTTTGTTAGAATTTTAGATTAATTTAATATAGTAAGTAGATTAAATAATTGATTCTGTTCCCTGTGTTTGATATCCGATTTTTGTGTTATACTATTTGTGATGGGTACACTGCCCTGAGTCGAATATCTAGTAGGAGAGTATGTAAAATTAGGTGTAGCTATTTGTACACATCAAAGGAGTTACATTATCTCCTGTCTGAGAAGCACAATCCTAAAGTTGAACAAATAATTTTTGGTTAGTTGTCTTTCAACTTGAGAGTAAATTTTAAATATTTTCATTAACAACTTCAAGTGGGAGTATTTATATAATATAATATAATATATACTTTTACAACTTTTATGTCATCCAAATATGAGACATCAGTTTGTTGATTATATGATTGAGATTCACCACCCTTCATGATAAAATGTCAACGTAAAGGTTAGTTAGTTAGCAATATAAATTATATTGAATACTATCAGAGTTAAGGTATATACCAAAGTTTCAATTTTTCTCTCCAATTCAAAAATTATTCTAGCCTCTTCAATAATTTTGTTAGTAGAATATAAACTGGTCGTGTTTGTTACATTGTAAGTTGTAACTTCAAATAAGAAAACTGCTTTTCGATGTTTCAAAACGTTTAATTCAGGTGGGAACATAGTCAAACTATCACCCCTCTGTTGAGAAAAAAAGGTATAAATACATAGATAAGTAAAAGGCATTCGTGATTTTTACACTTGTATATTGGCACCTCCGACAAGTTGCATTCGTGATTTTTACACTTGTATATTGACAAATCATCGATGCCTTATATTGTAATCATTTGTGCACTTATTGCCATATTTAATGCAAGCATTACAATACCAATCATGGTCTTTTCGGATTCCCTTGATTGTTCCAATCAAAATAAATTTACATGTTTGTAACAATACAATAAAGTATATTAATAAAAAAAATATGGAAAATGTAAAATATAGAAAAAGAAAATAGTTAAAGTGCAACATTATAATATACCTTCAATGGTTGGACGACATCACAAACATTTTTGATTTCCAAATCACTTTGAACCGAATGATTTGATAAAACTAACTTTTTCCGGTACTCGTTAATCTCCTTAATATCAGCATTAACAAACAATTTAGTAGAATCGTAATAAGATTGAAGATCAACACGATCGGAAAAGAAAAATAAAAAATAAAAAACACATATTTTTCATACCAAAGCAAATATTTTAATATTATCACAAACCATTCCAAACATTAAGGGCAACAAACTGGACAATTATGATAATACATGAAACATCTGTGTTTTTTTTTATCAAAAAATCACTTAGCCAATGAGCTTGAAATCCAAATAGAGTAATCCTAAGCTTTGTACCCCTATAATAATAAAGTTAAATTTCTAACATAATAAACAACATATACATATATAAGAAATAATATATAAAGTAAAGGTTAAAGAACTCACTCTAAGTCACTTGTAATCAAGGTTGCAGAAATCGCTCGACGGTGCCTCGGCGGTGGACTGGGGTCAAGGGATTAATCGCCTAGGCGGAGATTAATCAAGGGGTTAATCGGGGACCATTAACTATGAAAAAATTATTAAGAAAATAATAAATATAACATTAATCTTAAGAATATAAGGGTACCTTTAACAAAAAGAATATTGCATTTGGCAACTTAATTGTAACAATTGGTAAAAATAGGAACAATCGTACGATGTTATGTTTTGATTATTAAGCAATATGAGTATTTTATCAAGAATGGTCGAAGGAATTTAACCTCTTTTATTTAAATAAGTTCTTGTGAAATATAAAACAAGTAACTAATGATAATTTCGTTATGATGTATGACTACGAACCATCACCGGTTTGTGAAAATTAGCATATAACATCATTTAAACGCAACAAACTTAATTTTTGTATCAACATTTCTCTAGTTGATAAGTAAGTTAGGTTCTATGTAAAACGTTTGCTTAATAGATGTGGAGGATCTAAATTTGACAAATATACGAACCAAAGTGACAAAACGTGTTTAACGATATGGTTAACCGGTTAAATGTCACGAAATTATACATTGGTCAATAAATTTTATATTTAAATAAATTAAAATATAAAATGAATTATTATAAGGTATAATTAGAATGTATTTAAGTGTTTTTGAATAAAAAGAATAAAACATAAACATTAAAGTTCAAATATACGAAAACTATATTGTTATTTTATACTAAGTATACATGTATGTATTTGTATATATGTATTATTATCTAGTGAATGACTAGTTATGAGTCATGACTTAAAGTGATTTCATGTAAGTTTTATGATGTCTAAATCAATTAAGATAAGAGAATTGGTGGAGATAAGTGCCAACTTAACTAATAAGTGCTTAATCACTTAAGACATTTTACTAAGAATGCTTCTTAATCCCTCTTCTAATTTTCGAGATTAAGACCTTCCCTCTCCTTAACTAGAACTCATAACTAACTAAATAACTAGTAGTTAGTTAGTTAACTAACCCTATCTCTAAGCAACCACCCAAGCAAGTGGCTAGACAAGATCATATCACTTAAACTCACATCCCATCACAAGCTAGTGTAGGTTTTGTCCCCTTATCCTCTTCCACTCTTTCCTCCTTCATATCCACGAAATTCCTCTTCATTTTACCCTCATTTGACCAGCCAATACTCCAGGGAATTACTCTCAACCTTCATCTCATTTTCAAGCACAAGAACTTCCTTCCAAAGCCATCAAAACCATGAACTAAAGGGCTGTTGTCCCTTTTGTGTTTCAGCCACCATTTCACCCATCTACACCTTACTTTTGCTTGATATTTTTACCACCAAATACCCCTGGAAGTTACTTGTTATGATATTCAAAATTATTGATTCAAAACAGTGAGTAAACTACCCTTTTTCTTGCTCTTTTGCTGTGAAATTTTCGTGACAGCAACATAGCCAAAAGAGTGGCTGTTTTGGAGCATCAAACCAACAACCAAAAGTTCATCTTCAACCTTCCATTCTTCAAGTATTCACATAAGGTGAGTTCATACCCCTACATTTTCATGTTTTCTTCAAGTTTTAAGGGGGGGGGGGGGAATACAAGTTAGAACACTAAACATAACTTAAATTTAAATGACAGCTTTCTATAGAAAAGTTGAGTCTTGTTCACGGACTGTTTTGACCATATTAAACTTAATATATTTCAAAACTGTACAATATGAAAATATTTCAAGTTTATACCTTTCTAAGGACTACTCGCACGCGTTCATACGATTTTTCTACAATTTATGGCGATTTTTATAAAACTGCCTGTCATTTCAGAAGTGATTTCGGACCAGTCTGTGAAGATGTTAATTTTCACACTAGTTTGAGACCACTAAAAATCATAATAAAAATTGGGAACAAAGTAGACTCATTTTATAAACTCTCAGAGGTGACGGATTCAGTTTTTGACTTATGATGATTTTTCTATGAGTTTTCTAAAAACAGGGACAGTAAAGGGTAAAACTGTCAAAAGTGGTTTATAGATTTATTAACACCTTCTAACATTTTTGAGCAATGATTATACATTAAGGAAGTTAAAACACAATCATTTAAATATGTTTAATTACCATTTTTACAAAAGTGATAAGTACAAAAAGGTCTTTAGTATCAAACTTAAGGATTATTTCATGCAAAGTTTCTAATAAAAACGTAAGAATATGAACAACAATTACGAAACATACCAAATCATCTTATAAAACTTATACATATATATAACCATATACATATATATGTTTTGTTTACAAACTTGTCTTCTACATCAAAAATTTCACTTTACTCGTTTTTATCAAATGAATCACTTGTGATTTATTACTACTATATGTGAAAACTCTTGTCATACTTTGCATGCACTAGATTTATACAAAGTATTTAGAAATTCCAAAGTATCCTTCGTTGTTAAACCGTTTTAATACATTTTAAAAACTTATGATTTATGCATTGTCAAAACTTTGTGAGAAAGGATGATCTTTGCATACAAAACTATTACTTTAATACAGACTTAGTTGAGAATCCGTGAGACAAGTACATCTTCAAACACTGCCTTTTTGCTAGAAGGTATCGCTACAAGTCCTATCTATAACCAGAGTCTCCCGTTCGGAGAACGTGTCAAATGTGTATAGATCTATACGGGAAGTCATGATCCTGCGCCCTGACTGTTAGCTACAGTCCTTCCTTTGGGGTGACAGTTTGTCATAACGCTACGACGCCTGGAGAACGTCGCTACAGACATATTATGTTTAGTATGGTTATAAAACTCACCGGATATACAATTATTATAGTATTATGCTTTTATGAACGAGTAGCTATTAAAACTATTCTTCATCTAACAAGTCCGATCTTCGTATAGCTTTATTATATAAAACTATGCCACACCTTTCAAGCACGTCGGTTGCTTGTGATTTTCGGTCTTAGAGACTGCCAGTTATGTTAGGAAAATAAGGGTTTTTCTTGTATACAAACCAAACAACTAATAGGAAAATAAGGGATTTTCTCGGTACAATTAGTTACAACTTATAACACGAACATTCATATGCATTTCATACTTTTATAAGAAAATAAGAGTTTTTCTTGGAAAACACAACGAATCATAACTCTTTACATTTGAAATATTGCGTTTTCTGGAAAACATACACGAACTTTCGAATGGCGTACATTTTCTCAAAACACTACTCATGAACTCACCAACTTAATTGTTGACACTTTTTCTTTGAAATAACTTGTATTCTCAGGGAACCGCTAAGCAGATTTGGAAATTAACTTTTGGGGATTAACGTGCTGACGTTAATTACTTCTTTTGAAGGATGTTTATGTATTTATCTTTTGAACATGTAACGAATACGATTATGTAAACATTTTGGAAACTTTAATATATATGGTGGTGTGTACTTTCCTCTCTATGAACTGTTATGATACTGAATATGACGTCCTCCGCCCCCGAACGTTTCCGCCGTTCTGGTTTGGGGGTGTGACATTAATTCTTATAAAAAACATATGGGAAGCTTTACATAGATCCACCTTATATTACAAGCCTAAACTCCAACATTCAACTTTTAGGATTAAAACATTCAAAAATTTAGAATTACAACATCCAAAATTTAGGGAAACTTTACACAGATCCACCTCATATTACCATCTAGTGATTGGAATAAGATGTTACAAATACAAGCTGAACTAATCACAACACACCTATTACAACACCAAAAAAGAACCACCTGATAGTATTATACACAAACTGGGAACAACAAAAATGGACCATTATACCCTCCAAATTTGAATAACATCCAAATGGTACATCACTACAGTCTACAACCAATAGGTTTTGAACATGAATCATATTACCCTGTTAAAGAAATCACTTTGTAGAACATGAAGCAGCAAGAACACCCCCTGGAACATGAGAATTGAATAAATTCGGATGATGTTATTTTGCTTTCATTCATTCCTTTCCCTTTCATGTTATGCTGATCGGACAAGAAGAGATGGCTAGCCCATGAATACCAACACCATGCTTTGATAATCAAGACTACAAGATTCACTCAGGCAATTGATCGAACACTTGGTGGGCATATGGTTTTATACACAAACCAACATCACTAGCACTTCTGCCCTGCCTGTTACAACTAGAAACAATAAGGATCTTGGAAGTAACTTACATACATACATACATACATAATCACGAGTTATTACAACAATAATGTTCTAACATTGTTTCGATTCAACAAGATTCAATATGGTAACATACGCATATACATATCCCTGAACTCAACTGAAATTTATAGCACATGATTAAGAAATTGAAAATCAAATAATCTTACATAATCAGGATAACGAACACTTGGTGTTGACGGGAAAACAAGGTTGGTGTCGACCGCGTGTCTGCGATTCTGCAATCAGTGAAGTGATTATCCAATCGATCAGCAATCGGTGACTTGTGAGCCTGCGAGAGAGATTGGGATGAGTTTGAATTGAAGTTGAATCTGAGTTGATTTCAATCAGAATTTTGGGGGATAGCAGTGGGGTTGTTCCCAGATCGAGAGATAAATGAGATTCGATCCCACATCGTTGGTGGGATAAGAGATGAACGCAAAAGTTATTCTATAAGAAAAAGGAGCTAGATCCTTTGAGACGCAAATCGAGCTAAGCTTTAGGCTAGCCGGTTCCTTTGAGCTGGTGGGTCTTTAAAAGTTAGCCGAGCCAATATGGTATGATTGAAGTCCGAGTTGGTCCGATTTATTCCGATTAGGACCGAATTGGACCGGTTTTGACCGATATTGACCAATGCCGATTTTTTTACCCTCTAGCCCTTATTCGTAGGCGGTTGGAGGCCGTCAAGCGCCTAGGCGTCAATTAATCGGCCGCTTAGGCCGATATTTACAACACTGCTTGTAATGAACTTGATGGTGTGCTTTGATTGATTTGAGTTAGATGCATCAAGATCGCGACGTGAAACGATATGTCCGAGTACATTTAAGAATGATAAAAAGAATAACGTGACTTATAGGGATAATGAAAATAATGTAAAAAACTAACCAAAACATGACTTCTTGGGACAATTTTGCTGTAAAATTGATCCAAAATCAACAAAAACAAAACTATGAGCTGGAGCTCAAAAATCAGTACATCTCTTAACAATGGTATCCTAGCAATCTGCTGCTCTTGTCTAGTAATATTAAAACCATCTCCCATCATAGCCATGTTTGGATTCTTTATCATTAAAGTGTCTCCAACATCAGAAGATGCTGGAGCCTATAGAATTGACTGTTGAAAACACGATATTGAATCTTTGTGCCATATAGACAAAATAAGAAGGCTAGTAAATGATATAACATAAATACAAATAAAGGTAAATATAACTACTTAAAGTAACTTGCTCATCCATAAAGATCATTCCAATGGACAAGATTTGTGTTTTAAACTTTGGTATGAAATTCAACATGCTAACTATTCGAACTTTAAAAGTGGTATCAGGTGACACCACACCAATGTCATTCAAGTAGGTGATGTTTGAAGTAGACGTGATGCTGAAAGTAAATAGTGTAGAAAAGGAGTTAAGTAAAAAGTATACAAACCTAATTGTTTTAGGTAATGTTAGCATTCATTTAGCATTCCTGAAAATGTATCCAATTTATAGGATTATAGTTTCCAATTATACCCTTTTTGATTTTTGTTGAAAAAAAGTTATGAAACAAAATATTAAAACATTATTGAAAGTACATTGCTATAAGGAAAAAATAACAATTTACTTTGAAGTTTGTGTATATTATAGCAACCGACTTTAATTTTAATAATTGTTGTAACCATTTTTATATATTTCGATAAACATACAGAAACAGTATAAAGTTTAATTTCGTAAATCTTGTGTGTTTTTGAGCCAATTGAACCATTAACTGGTCATGCTAACCCATGAATATAGATGAACATAATTTATATGTTATTTAGCTAAGTGTTCTAATTAATATTTTATTTTAAAATAATTGATTAATAATTTTAAACTTTTATTATAAAATTTAATTAAAAAACCTTAACGGTGGTTTACCGCATATTATAACCTAATAAAAAATATTTTAAAAAAGAACAGAGAAAACAAACACAAGCCCAACGCCCCCAACCCCCTTGGTCCATGTAGGTGAAAGCCCAATGTACGAGACGGACAAGGGCGTAGAGCGGTAGAGATCCAGAGTTGCTTATCCGAAATCCGATCCAAATCCGGCAAAAAGGCAACAAGAATCAGTAAAGGACTTCAGAGTTCATCCCCAAAATTCCCTCCTAACGAACCACTTCAGTTCTGCTCATTGAGTTGTGTTTGTCAATGGCGGGCATCACATTGACCTATGCTGTTGTTCGGCACCCTCTTCTTCCAGTCTCCGCTTCCGCTTCCGTTTCCGTTTCTCCCAGCAGTAGCACTTTAACTACCAAGAGAAGACCCCGGCAACTACATTATTGTCAATGCACCGTTGACGCCAATTCCCCCATAACCAGCGGAGCTGCTGCTGCTGCTGCTGATGATGATATATTTTCCGTTAATACTTCTTCGCAGAACTGTGACTTCGATTATCTCGGCCAGAGCACCAAAGGCGATTTAAATCTCAAATACGGTGCCTATTCTTATTATTATACATCATCCCTTTTCTCCTTGCTACAATTCCAATGGCTTATAGTTCAAAGTTCAAACAGAACCAACTCGATATGAGCTGCGATTTCAGAACTTTGATCCTTGTTCCTAAACACTAAATGTGTTTGCTTTGCTCATTAGATTGTAGACTTGATCACGCTTTACCTACTTTACTTTACTGCACCATCTGTGAATGAATCTCGCAACACTACCAGTTCTTCGCTTAAAACATTACTTCGTTATTCTTACACGTCTATGTTATGTTGTGTTGAAGCAGGGATAAATGGCCATACAGATATTGCTTGGAAAGGTCCAATTGAGGAGGTTGCCAGGTTTCAAGCCAAAGAGGCGGAGGGCTTGCTTAAGGACCTTGGAATACAGGTTTCCTTCCTTCTTTGCTTGCACGTTTGTAATTGAAGTACTGAGCTTGATTGACTTCTACATGATGTTCCAAGTTCGTCCTGCTATTTCTTTTTCTCCTTGACATGATTGTTATATTTAGGTCAATGTTTAAGACCCTTTGTTTCAAATGTTTTCTTATGCTAAAATCAAGTGCTTAGTTACCCTCTCTTTGCTCACTATTGCAAAATTAGAAACTTTTTCAACATGGTTTTTGAATTAAACTTTGTAACATGCTAATACATTTGCTCATTTGTTTTGACATGTTTTCTCTTGCACCTTGCTGATATATGAACAGTCTGGGATACATCATACATGACAGCGATTTTACTAACTATGATTCTTGTGCAGGATCCATCTTCTTCTAGGCATTCTCCACGTGGCATATTTTGTAGCCGCACATTAAATCTTCGGTCAATCACTGCAATCGGATATGACATGGATTACACTCTAATGCACTATAACGTGATGGTAATTACTTACTAATTAAGATTTAAGACCACATAAATAACTGCTTTATTGCTCAAGTGGTTCAATGAAAGAAGCCAAGTTGCATTCCATAAACTATCCTTTTCATTCCATTACCAAGTACTTACATTTTTGTTTGCAAATGAAATGACTTTAATTTATGAACTTGAAGGCTTGGGAAGGAAGGGCTTATGACTATTGCATGGAGAATCTAAAGAATGTTGGGTTTCCTGTTGATGGACTTGCTTTTGACCCTGATTTGGTAATCCTTTTTTTTTTTTCAATCTGCAAGCTAAGTTTATCATGCTACTAGTGATGATAATATCATGATTTATTTTCTAATAGGTTATTAGAGGACTTGTCATAGATAAAGAGAAAGGCAACTTGGTGAAGGCTGACCGATTTGGTTATGTGAAGAGGGCTATGCATGGCACAAAACTGCTATCCACCCAAGCTGTAAGGTGTGACCTTTAACCTTAATATTATGAAAACAGAAGTTGGATAATTTATTTACTTTTTTATGTTTTGATTTGGTTGTTAATTATGTGCTTCTGAAAGTGAGATGTATGGGAGGGAACTGGTGGACCTGCGGAATGAAAGTCGGTGGGAGTTTCTCAATACACTATTTTCTGTTTCAGAAGCAGTGGCATATGTGCAGGTAGGTAGTCACTCTGTTTTTTGTTTTTTAATATATAAATTCATTATTCCCACCATCAGATATGTGACATCTTTCCAGTTTTAGATAAATAAAACTAATATGATCCATTGCTGTTGTATTTCAGATGGTTGATAGATTGGATGAAGGGATTATTTCACCGGATCTTGGCGTACTTGATTATGAAGGGCTTTACAAGGCAAGAACAACGCTTTTTTTTTTTTTTTTTCCTAATAAAATACTTGTTAGAGTTATTTTGTATGTTGATTTTCATTGGTCTATGAATTTTTTTCATTTGCTTCAGGCTGTTGGTAAGGCCCTCTTTAGGGCTCATGTAGAAGGTCAACTAAAGGTAAATTTATAATTAATTTAAGCCTTGAATAGTCTAGTAATAGTAGTAATATTATAACTAATTTTATGCTACAGAATGAGATAATGTCGAAGCCAGAGCTGTTTGTAGAGCCTGATCCAGAGCTACCTTTAGCACTTCTTGACCAGAAGGAGGTATTTCCAGCTAATCTTTTTTTTTTCTTTAATAAAAAAAATAATAATTTTGTTTTCTGATTTGACGACACCAGGCTGGTAAAAGGTTATTGCTGATCACCAACTCAGATTACATCTATACAGACAAAATGATGAGGCATTCTTTTAATAGGTTTCTCCCAAATGATATGAACTGGCGAGATTTATTCGAGATGGTTAGTAAACTTCCCCTGAATTTACTTTTTGACTTTGTTTTCAAAAATGAAAGAAAATATATTTAATATTTTTGATGTAGGTGATTGTGTCAGCTAGGAAGCCAGAATTCTTTCAAATGTCACACCCTTTATATGAAGTGGTGACAACTGATGGCCTTATGCGACCATGTTTTAAGGCTCGTCCAGGTCAAACAACCATAAATAATGTATTATTTAATTAATGTGATTTGCTTGTTGACCCATTTTGCCCTAACTATTTATATATAATATATATTTTTTCTTTTGATAAAACCCATTGGGCGACTTGTTGTTCTAACCCTTCCTTTGAGATTGAGAGGCTGAGCAGACCTGAAGTTTCATAAAAGGGACTGAAAGCCCTTACAGTGTGACATTTTTTTTGTTACTAGAACATGGTATTAATTCATATATATACAATGAGCTTTTCGAATATTGTCCTCATCAAAATGTAAGGGCTTTCTTTCCATGGCAACATCTAAACCTGTTGAATGCATAAAAATAAGTTTTAAAACAACGAGTCATGTCACCTTAAGATTACTGTTTATTTATTTTGCCTAAAAAAGTAAGGGGTTCGTTGGAATTAATTAAGGGTAGTTGATGGATTGCAGGGGGGTTATATTCTGGAGGAAGTGCTCAAATGGTTGAAAATTCATTAGGCATTCATGGAGATGAAATATTGTATGTTGGGGATCATATCTATACAGATGTAAGTGTATCTAAAGTACATCTTCGCTGGAGGACAGCATTGATTTGTCGTGAATTGGAAGAAGAGGTATTATATAGTAAATTAAAAATAAGAATATATACTAATTAGGCATAAATAACTATTAACAAGTAATTTTGTATATTATCAAAATTACCAGCCAAAATTAAAGCTATTTGGTTGTTTGTATTTGTATTTGTATTTTTTTGCAGTATAATGCTCTGATTCATAGCCGAGAGCACCGAGCTAAACTTGTAGAATTAATAAATCAGAAGGAGGTTATCGGTGACCTTTTTAATCAACTTCGTTTGGCTCTTCAAAGGAGAACCAAGGGTCGTCCTGCTCAAGTAATTACTTATATATATATATATATATATATATATATATATATATATATATATATATATATATATATATATATATATTAATTTGGGTATACGAGTTTACAAATAATATATATTTATATAGACATTGGCTGCTACTCATATGGATGATAAAGAGCTGACGGAGAGCGTGCAAAACTTACTGATTGTTATGCAACGCTTAGATGAAAAAATTGCACCAATGTTGGAACAAGATGGTGAACACTTCAGCAAAAGGTTTCAACTGAATCCCTATTATTTATCAATCAACATTTATATATATATATATATATATATATATATATATATATATATATATATATATATATAATGTGTATGTGTGATTTGGTGTTAGGTGGGGATATCTTTCACGTGCAGGCTTGTGGGACAAGAGTCACCTCATGAGACAGATTGAAAAGTACATTTCTTTCTTTCTCTATATTTTATATTCACTTTTTAATCACCCAATTTCAATTTCCAATTTCCAAACTACTACTACGACTACAGGTACGCTGATATTTATACCTCGAGAGTCTCAAATTTCCTCAATTATACACCTTTCATGTATTTCCGCTCACAGGAACAGGTATTTCATCTATTTATTTATAAAAAAATCCAACAAATACACTATTTATGTGTATCATAGCATCCTATTTTCGTTTATTTTTCTCTTTCCATTATACTTTCAATCTGGGAATTGCTGTGTATTAAGAAATGAAAGTAAGATGCTACAAACAATAAACAAATCAATGGAAGTATGTTACGTTGCTGATTCTTGTATTTAACCCTATTTACAACACAAGTGTCACTGCATATATATATATATATATATATATATATATATATATATATATATATATATATATATATATATATATATATATATATATAGGGAGAGAGAGAGAGAGAGAGAGTTCTAACACGTTTTATTATGTTGCAGACTCTTGCCCACGATTCATACTCATTCTATGAATCTCGAATCAATCCATGAATGTCAGATTTATGTGATGAAGAGCAATGTTGTTAAAGCTACCTTTTTTTTTTGTCAAAATTGTGTAGGTATTATTGTGGTGTTAATTATGTTGTAAAACGTTCAACTTATTTTGCTTTTGCAGTATTTAGAAAGAACAGGATATATAGGGACTTGTTATATTTATTATTACAATTGGGTTGTACAAATAAAAGTAGTCTGCAAAGAAATAGAGACATTATGCTAGGTACATAGTTGTGTTTGATTTCACAAACACAAATATAGGTAGTGTTGTAAAACTTGCCGAGCTGGCCAATTACTCCTCCTAGTACTCGCTACTTAGCCCCTTACCGAGACGAGTTACAGAATCATAAGTACTTCCCGATCGGCTCCTTACTGAACTGAGCAGTGTTGTAAAACCCGATCAACTTGATGATTAATATGTATAATATACTTAACGATTTATTATTTAACACAAACACATGTGATTATTACTACATATATATCTTAAATTTTCAGTAATTATTCACGAAATGAGACCATTATGTGTTTTTTAGTTTTTGTGTATTCATATATATCTAATTTTGTTATATATTTCAATCAATTTAAGATTTTAACTTATTATTTTGATATATATATATATAAGCTCCCTAAAAATATCTCTACATGATTACTCCCCGAGTACTCCTGAGTACTCGGTAGTCGTCCGAAGAGGTACCGAGTAGTGAGTTCTACAACCTTGAATATAGGGTGTTAAATGTCATAAAGGAGATGACAAGTGTTGTGGAATGAATCTTTGGTTTAGAGCTATGCTATCTACAAATTCGTAGTTGGTATCAATTTTTGGGGTCCCAACCCAACTCATGTGATCCCCCTTGAGAGGTTCAAAATCACATTTGAAAAAGGCGAAGACGTACAACAGTCCGATGATAAATGAGATTATGGGGTGTTTCTATGTTGGTTCGTAGGGATGTTGATCACACGGAAATCATTTAGGATAGATGGTTCAATTGGAACCTGACCATTTCATATTGCAAGCGATTAGCATAATTTTTTTGCGGTACGAAGATAAAATAGAGGTCCATTTAAACATTATATTATTATTGTTAGTTTTCGGAATGTATATGTGTTGTGTCCGAATGTAATGCGAAAGGTTTCACAACTCTAATATCTAAAGTCTTCATTGTTTGTTTTAGAATGTATTGTTCTAATGGTTTTGAAGTTTTTGTGCACTAGGTTTCTTAAGCGACATGTGCGTATTAGATAGCCAGTCTATCACGCCTAGGTGCTGTTTTTCTATCGGTTCTTTCTCTAACCGACTCCTTGGGTGTCAACCTATGTAAATGGATGTTAGTTAGAAAGTAGGAAATAATTTTTGAGCATTTCTTACGATCAATATTATAACGAGTTTGTATTCTCTAATCGAAATCAGAATCTTATTTACACTCTTGAGCAATCTTTATTTTGTTTGAATCATGATTTCATTCTTTTAAAATCTATTCGACCCTACAATTATTTAAAACATCTTTAACTTTATATAATTATAAATTTTGGTAGATTTAAAGGTTTCAAACCCTGTTAATTTTTACAATATATACAATTTATAACTTAAAAACCATAAAAAAAAATTAACACAACACAAAAACCATATAAAACCATAAATAAACAAAACGTTTTAGTACACAAGACAAAAATAAACACACAAAAAATATTAAAATTAAAAAAAATAATCCGAAGCTATTCCGAAATCCTACTCCTATATACCGAAGATCGAACCGGAATGCCCTGTTCCAGACATAACGATCATTTTACAAAATTTTAAAATATTTGTTATTTTTCCGAATTCATTCACAAATATAACTAATTTAACAAAGCTTAACTAAATTCATTAGATCTCTAGTCGAAACTAACTGGAAGCGAGATACGAAAACTAAGATGCAGGGAATGATTTATGAAGAATCACAGTATGATAAACCTTACTATTGAAGTATTAGATCCCCATCTTCCAACCCATATAGAAGCAGGATACAAACTTTGAGTTTTGGCCTCTTCTTTAGTTCATCGTTTGGCATTGGATTTTGCTACCTGCAACAAAAGCATATCTATAAGTTATTTTATACAGGAAATCATTAAAATAAAACCAGTAAAATAATAATCATAGCCGTAATCAGTTACACATGGGCTGCCCCTAATTGTCAAGATTTTCAATTCATATTTAGATCACTCAAATTACAATACATATATGAAATTAAATATCAAAATTAGAACTCTTTTTGTTTAGTTGTTGGTTCTCTTAGTCTAAATATGTGTTATACTTTTGTTATTAGTTTTTCATTTCTTAATCTTGATGGGAATTAAATTCTCAGTAATAATTGTTAAACATTAGCTAATTGTTTGAGGGTGATATTTGATATCTAGGATTACTTGATTTCTTTCTTGATTAATAAAACTAGTATTTGATATTTTATACCTTAAATTTATAGCCAAACAAATAGGCATTCTTTTGTAATATACATGTTGCTGTTAATAAGTGACTTAAATCCAAGTTTTTGAGTTATTATGATGAGGGCTTTTTAGTCTTTTTCATCCGTAGGAGTGATACTCTTATTTTTTTCTGCAATTTGTTTCTTTTTTTTTTATCAGATTTCATAACCATTGCAAAATATTTATTCATCGTAAAATTTATTCCATATCAAGATGGCATATGAGCTCTAGAAGTTTCAAACAAGAGGGTATCAGACTCTTCACATGCCTCACTACAACCAATTCTTGAAGATAAATAAAAATCAAAAGGTGAATTACATTATTCTATTTTTCAGACTATTCTACAAATTCATTATGGTAAATGAAAAAATAGAACTATCTATAAAGTATTCTGATAAGTTGAAGAAGGTATTGAAACTCGTACACATAGCCAAATGTTACAAATTAGGTAACAGAGTATTAGGTTACCTTATTGGCTTTGTAACTCGTACACATAGCCTTGTCGGGTCGGGTTTGATGAGCGAGTTAGACAATGGAAGGAAGTTGATGGTACCCCCACCACCTCATCCTCTGCATAAATCTCATCACATCCGACTGTTATTTCCTCCATAGCCTCGACACATATGTATAATTCCCTGTTACCACCGACAAAATCAACTATTATTTCAAATAATTAAAGCATCACACCAAAAACCAAAAGCATTAAGTCAAAAACCCTAAGATATATGACTACACCGTAAGCCATAAGCCTTAAGCCGTAAGCATTAAGTCCTGTGGCCCAATTTATAAGCCTTAAGCCCTATGTCATATACCATAATCTAAATTCCCTAAGCCCCAAGTCATAATTCATAACCTATAAGCCATTAACCATAACCCTTAATCCATATGCCAAGATCCATAAACCATAAACCATGAACCCCTAGCAATAATACTTAATAAGCCTTAATCCATAATCCTTAAGTAGTGAGCCAAACTCTTTAAGCCATAAACCCTAAGTTATGAGCCAAAATCCTTAAGTAATACATCATAAGCATTAAGCTATAAATCATAGGTCATAAAGCCATATGTCATAAGCCACAAGCCAATATCAACAATCTATATGCCTAAACCCTAAGTCATAAGCCATAAGCCTTAAACCTTAAGTCATAAACCCTAAGCCTTAATCCATAAGCCACGAGTCTTGAACCATTCTCTTTAGGCCATAAACCATAAGCTATAAGATAAAAGAACTAAGTCATACATGGGCTTGGTTTTATTGGATTTAGTGTCTAAGCCCATAACTATAACTTGTATGTACTTGACCTGAGAGTATCATGGTCCATTTGGGTTGCATGGCACCAGAACAATTTTTAAAAATGGACTTTTGGGAAGTGGATATTTGTGATTTATTAATATATTATAAGTTTTAATATATTAATATGAAATCATATTATTTAATTAGTATTGATCAAGAATTAAATTTGTGATAAAAAGAGACTAATTAAATATGCGGGGATTGATTGTGTAAATCATTCATTCTTATAAAGTCGGCTTATGATCCATAGTTCTTTATGTTGGGCTAAACCCATGTGGTGACCTATGGATACTCCATGGAGGTTAAAACCCATGGATCATGAGGAATGTGGAAAGTCATGCACCTTAGGGGTTTGCATGGTGTAACCCTAGTTGTGTCACACTATATAAGGAACCTCATGGCTACCAAAATCGACACCTAAGAGATACACTAGAGTGCTAGCCAATTTTATGAGTGCAAGTAACCTCCTCTCAAGTTCCTCCATTGTTGGTGGTGTTATGTGAAGCATTTGAGGCATTACACTTGGGGTGTTAGGCTCTTAAAGGCTTAAGGTTTCAAAGCTACAACAAGGAGAGTCATCTAACTAGATTTTTGTAATGTATATACTCCATTGTATGCTAGTTAGGGTGATACCTTGGAAAATTGAAAGTTTGCATGTATAATATAGAAAACATAGATCCAAGGTATCTAGGGTTGCATGTACACCTTAGGAGTGTTAGAATTCTCAAATCCCTTCAGTGGTATCAGAGTCTAGGATTGTTTTCCATTATACTTGATGCTACTTGTTTTCAAAGCTTGAAAAAAATCAATTTTCTGCTTTATGGACAGTGAACTCGCTGAGTCCACCTTATAATCTGACCAACTCACTGAGTCAGTTCATGTACTCGACGAGTTGGTGCTCCAGAATGCAAAATTTCAAGTTTTAAAGTTGGAATTGGACTATGATCATTACCCTAAACCGTTTTTGAACTTGTAAACCTATTTTTGATGTGGTAATGATCATGATTATCCAATTTAAAAAATAATTGTCAAATTTTCATGGTTTGTATTAGTTTATATGGTTAGACTAATTACATAAAATTTGTTTGATATGAATTTTCTTGTTCATATGAGTTTAATCTAGATTATGGACATTACTTGACATGCTTGTTAGTTTAATTGATGATCTTAATGGCCTTTGATGTGCTCCATAACTTGTCCTCAAGTTATGAAAAATTAAAAGTCACTTCTTTAAAAGACATTTAAACTCATAGGTTATGGACTTGAAAAGTTTTGATAAGTTTCAAAACTTGTCCTCAAGTTTTGGAAATTGTAAAGTTACACTTTTGCATACTTTAATTCCAAACCTTAGAATTTTAAGGAATTAAAATTCAACCCTTATACTATTATAATTATTATAGGTTTAATATACATATATATATATATATATATATATATATATATATATATATATATATATATATATATATATATATATATATATATATAAGACAAGTCAGTCATACCGTTAGTAGGCCTCATTCACGAAACTGGTCTATAAGGGGGTATAAGGTTACTGCCTATAAAATGACAGTTTAATGAGTGTTCACTCTCATCCACCGCTTCCTTGACTGGTGGATGGTCGTTAGCCGAATGGGTAGGATAGGACTATAATTATCACTAAGTATAATGATAGTAATAACGTAACAAAACATTTTATAAATTCCCAATCTTAGTTACTTTAGGAAAATGTGAAATTGATGCTAATCCATGAAAATTTCACTTTGCACCTTGCCAAGTCGTTAATGGAGCATGTGTGGTTAATCGACACATTAACTTAGACTAGTAAGGGTGGAAAAGGGTGGCTCGATGTTTATCACAAGATCAATGGAGCGTGTGTGGTTAACTGACACATTGATTGGGTGATAAATGACATCGGGAGTACCAAGCACATTTTGCATGGTTATTCACACCTTGTTTGTGATCCTCGGTATCCCAATCACAAGCCTGAAGGGTATAATCTATATTTAAACATGCCATTGAATTGTTCCATGAATCTCAAAGGATCCAGGAATTTCAATCCAATTAAAACTTAATAACTATTTCGTTTTTCATGGTGGAAATTTCTTAATCGTCATTTACCTACCTTCAAATATTTTGCAAATTGGATTACGGCATCCCTCTTCCAATTTGTAAAATATTGTGTTGTGAAGAATCAAGGAATCAAGTATTGAACGAATTAGAGTGTAAATTCAAAGTAGAAATAAAAGATTTGAACACCAATGTAAATATGATCTTTTTGGCTGTATTACGCTTTTGCAGTTTTACAGAGTACAAAGAATATTCTGTAAAGACTTCGTTACTAAGACACTAGTAACCACTCCTATTTATAGGAGAGGAAAGCGTACAAAAAATATACTAAGGACTAAACATTATACTTCGAATATTATGCCCTAGTAAAATACATTACAAAAATGTTCAAAGACTCTAAATACAATCTTCGACTATTACAACACTTCAACACTAACAATCTCCCCCTTTGTAATCAAAGTCGAAGTCTTCAGTTTGTAAGTAGAGTTATGGAGTACAACAAAATCCTTCGAACCTCAGTATACCAAGAAATAATTTTCTTCAATTCCTTCTTGTCTCCTTCATTATTTTTCTTGCAGTGGTTCATACGAACAATCAAGTTCGTATATTGAAATGTAGAATATCTCTCCACTTCGTTAGCTTGAAACAATAATCGCTTCGCTTTTCCAGCTTTATCCTTTCCACCAAAAACTATCCCAAATGGCTTTAAACATATTTCTCCATCAGCATATTTCTTTAACTCAGTCCGAGTCTTCGAAGGAGCCATTGGGGCTTTTATCTCCATTCCCCTGGCAGTTGCCAACTCAACATCAGTTAGTGCAAGGTACTCATAATAATTTTCAATGAAAATTTTGATGTGAGCAACTCCAAGCTTGAATTCCTCTGGATCTGTGTTTTGAAGAAAAGAAAAGGATTTGTCTTTCAAGAGTAATGCAACTTGTATAAGATCATACAAGTTCATCAGAGGAAAATCTGCAATAAGGAATTCGCATGTTTTTCCATTCGCCCTGACCACCACGTACTTGATGTTTTGGACTGTGTTTTCGAAAACCACATCCTTTTTCATGCTTATCACCTTCTTGATTTTGATAAGTGACCAAACATCCTCAGGGGCGTTGCCAAGTACTGCATGAAAACGAATTTTCATATGAGTCCCTTCATCTTTTTCTTTTAAAGTCCCTTCAGCTTTGAATTGAGGCATGATAAACATCATCTCGTTTATAGGGAAATCCAACTGGCAAACATCCGAATTTGTGATCACATAACTTTGCTTTGGCTTCTTTTCGAATGAATACATGTGGTTGAAAGCAACCTTGGCTTCGATTGTTTCATAGTTATAGTGTTTTGCAGGATCACCTTTATCCATCCCCTTTGGATCACTAGCTCTTTGAACCATAATACTTTGTATTATCCTCATTTTCTCGAGTTCAGCTTCAGTTTCAGCCTTTTTTTTTCCTCTTTAGACTTTTCCACAAGAATTGATTTTCCTTTGTCTTTCGAAGCAGATTTTTCAGTAACCTCTTTTGGCTTCTAACCACTTCCTCCAGTTTCTAAAGGTTTACCAATAACAATTCCTTTCGAAATTGTTCTTGTAGTTGGCAATGTAGTTACGATTGTTGAGGTCACTGGTTCAGCAGATACAATAACTGGTTTTGTTGAAGGGATGTTCGAAGGAAATACTTTGCCCACCACTTTCGCTTCTTCTTCTGCTGACTTCCTTTCTCCCCTTTGCACCCCTGTGAAAATAGGAGGGGCAGTTGTTGTGGGAAGAAGACTGGATATGCGAAATAGTGGTGATAGTTGTTTGTTGAGGATGGCTTCAAACTGAATAAACTTTTGAGATAAGAATTCTGGAGTTATCAACGAGGAGGAAATCGGTTTAGTTGAAATTTCCTTCAACTCCTTTAAGAACTTGATCATACCTTCAAAATTTTTACTTTCGGATTTGGAGATTTGAGTTATTTGAGGACTCAAACTTTCGTATAGCTTGACAAATCGAGTGACAGCATCACAGATAATATCGACCTTCTGATGCAAGGATGCATAGTCATGTTGCATATAGAGTATTTCTTTCTTCATGTCTTCACGAAGTTCATGAATTTTTGAGTTAACATCCTCCCGCACCTTCTTTACTTCTTGAACAAAAAGAACATGTCGTTCTTTGGTTACGCTTCGTAGATCTTTAACTTCTCCCATAAAATCAGATCTTTGATTTTTAATACGAAGTTCATTGGTCTGATCCGTGAAATCAATTTTCTCCATAATCATTGACTCAGAAGCTTTCAACATTCCAGATACTTTGGTAATAATTCTTGACTTACATAGCTTTAACATGGAATCAACCTCCAAACTCGAAATAGAAGAACCTCCTCCAAGATCAGCTTAGGATTGAATGATGGAGTTCAAATTTTGATTAAGAATTTTGTATTGCTTCATTGTCATTAATATGTGATTAGGAAAATCTTCTTCTTCATCATGAAACTCTAAGTCTTCGAATGTACATCCAAACCCTTCATGATCAGTTTCAGTGGGTGAAAGAGGTTTGGGTGTGTCAGTAGATTGAGAAGAAAAGATGGAAGTAAATGGTTGATTGATGATATGTTCGAAGGTGGGTGAGTCTGTGGTTGACGTTATAGGAATGGTAGATGAGATGGTAACAGAAACAATGTTTTCGAAAGGAGTAGAGATAAGTGGACCTTGATCTGCATCTTTCGAACCTCCTTCACCCATGTGGACATTTGCATCTGTATCAGATACGTTTGCAGGGATGCCTGAAGTTCGAACCTCCTCAAAATTTAATTTGGCAATCGAAACTTCGGGTGGTATGACAGTTGTCTTCTCAGGAGTAGAACTACAAATGACATGAGTGAATTCTGGTGTTTCTGGAATGCGTTCATCTTCTTCTGTGGATTCAGTAGACATAACTAGTTTTTGTGTCTTCCTCTTTTTCTTTCCTTGAGCCAGGTGTTTTGCCATATCTTCTGCTGCTCTTTTCTTCGATCCCGGAGAAACAGGAATAGGGACCTCATGAATCAAGACTCCTTGGTGAGAAATCTGATGCTTTTGAATCAGCTTCTGTGATGGTGAATTCCGTTTGTGAATGGATTTCATCTTGATTCTTCGAAACATCCCTGTTTTCGAAGGAATAATCACATTCTCTTGAGTCTCTTCGACTATTGGCTCTATCACTTGTGTTGCTTCAACTGTCACTGTAACATTTTCTGTCTTCTTCTTTGGAGATTTAGAGGATGTTGAACCTTTCGTTTTCTTTTCAGGAGAAGCAGGATTAGCTTTCTTCGACTTTTTGGACTTCTTTTCTTCTCGTGGCAACAAAATTCCCGTAGGAATAGAAGAGTCGAATGTTTTCAGATAAGCAATCAAAACAGGATTCGTAGGTTCCACCCTTTTAAGCATCGTGTCTAGAATCCGAGCAACATGTGGAAATTCATCGGCATCGTCAACAACTTCCTTCGGAAAGTGATAAGATTGAAAAGTAACCTTCTATTCTTCATTTGAAACCAAGATACCTTCCTTATTGTAAAAATGTTGCAGAATAAGGCTCCAATACCGAGCACACGAAATGCCATTAACAACATTTGTAAGCTCTAATCCTTTTTGAAATTCCTTCCATAGCTGTGTAGAGTAGTCTGCTGGAAGATCATAGTATAAACCAACCACCATGGCATAAACCTCCATCCTTCCTTTATCTAACCCAACTGTTCTTCCGGTTAAACAACGCAAGAAGATCCCAAACAAGAAATTTCATAATTTTGGAAGACCAGACTTCTTAAAGTCACTTATCTTTGACAATGGGGGCTGATATCCCATTTCATTAAACATATGAATAATTTGGGAGAATTG
Source organism: Lactuca serriola (assembly GCF_051521515.1). Taxonomy (NCBI): domain Eukaryota; kingdom Viridiplantae; phylum Streptophyta; class Magnoliopsida; order Asterales; family Asteraceae; genus Lactuca; species Lactuca serriola. The sequence goes on along the minus strand of NC_136413.1, from coordinate 200,264,339 downwards.
AAATTCAACAAAAGAAGGTGTATTTGGAATGTCAAGAATCTGGCAAAACAGTTTCTTGGAAAGCCTAACCTTTTTGTCATTGATTAGGTGAAAAGTAATTGAATCAGAGGCTTTGTTGTATGTGGCTGTAGATCCTGCTTGAGAAAGCCATGATATCGGAACATAAAAGGAATTGAACATTGCTTTGGATAAAACAGAGTGTTTTAAAGCAACAATAAGCATCTTGAATTCCTCAGGACATTGAGAATGTTCACCATCCACATAATAATTGGTAGATTGAATCTTCATAACTAGTGCAGATGTAGTGTCTTCAGTAGAAGGATCGACATGCGCAGTAGTCGCCATTGTTAGGGTTTGAAGAAGATGAAGAACAGATAATTTGGGAATTTTTGAATTTGATTGCGTAAATGTAGAAGATATTCTTGAACCCCCTTTTATGTGTAATCCTGAATGATTTGAATTTGAAGCGGGATGCATTTAATGATATTCGACGTGTCACCTTGAAAATCGGACCATTACTGCGGAAAGGTAGCCATGCGTCAAAAAGTGTCTATCACATCACCTAGAAAACCGGGCAGAATACCGTACGTCACAGATACACAGCCTGTCATTATCACCTTAATTGAATTATAACCGTTAGAACCCTTCGAATGGAGGCAAGGCTCTTTCACTTTTGGGATTAAAAGCGAAGTCATATGCCAGATGTTCGAAATCATCAGCCTGAGTTGGTATTACTCAGAACCTCAAGGATTTCGTGTGTGCCGTGTTCCAAAGAAAGATTAAACAAGAAACAATTATAATTTTTTTTTTGGAATGTGGTGATGTCAAAAATGCCATTTGACACGAAGGCAGTTAAACCCCGGGCAAAGGTTGCTTCGTTAATCATCAAGAGAGATGATCAACAGCTTGTGTATGTTCCCGTGAATTACAATCGAATACTTTTTGATAAGTATCAAAGGGCTTCTTTTGAGAATGCGTCGTGGGTAGGTTCAAAATTTCGTTACATGTCAACCTAAACATAAGGTGATAAATTGTAACAAAAATTACTTGTATGACCAGTGTAGTCAGTGACAAGTCGGCTTTGAAAAATTTGTACGTGACAAGGATATTCGAATGAAACTCACATTGAAATCATATTCATGAAAAAAATTTGTGTACTGGATCTTGATGGGTAATAAACACCGTGGGTTTCGAATGTTTGATCAAGACCACTCATTCGAAATGAATATGATTTGGAGTTTCGAATTTTGGTACAGAAACAAAGGTTTCGTATATATCTGGAACAATGTTCCCTATCAATTCCTTAATTTGCAAGATTTTTGGGTTTCACTTTCATCACGGACTCATGATGTCAGATCATAAACACAAAGTTTTGATATATCTAAGTCTCGATGGGTTTGATCAGAGACCTCTCGGACATACGTCTTTGTGTGTGATCGTGTAAGAAGGTTATAGATGAAAAAGATGGATATAAGACACGAAGTGTACCTCTGTTATGATATTGGACCAAACAGTAAACTCTTTACTCATATGAGAAGAGTAAGGTAGCTCAGAGACTAATGTGAATATAAGCCTGATTGGGAAGAACTTTTCGTATGATAAATTTCATGAATGCTTTTGTACACACGCATTGAGTCATGGAGGCTTTGGACAACATGCAGCAGCATGCTTCTAGGGACATCCTAACTAGTTCGAATAATGAGAAACATATCGATTCATACGAAAAAAAAATTGTTTACCTGACCCTTATACTGCTTGCATTGTCCCCTCTGAATCATCATCATAATCTGCAACAAAATTCTAAAAAGAAGTAAAAATATTTTTGTTGTTTTTGAATTTTTCGAAAATAAAGACATAACAAAATATATATATATTTTTTGGATTTTTGATTTTTCGAAAATAAAAACAAAGCAAAAGAAAATCTTTTTGGATTTTTGATTTTTCGAAAATAAAAACAAAGCAAAAGAAAATCTTTTTGGATTTTTGATTTTTCGAAAATAAAAACAAAGCAAAAGAAAATCTTTTTGGATTTTTGATTTTTCGAAAATAAAAACAAAACAAAAGAAAATCTTTTTGGATTTTTGATTTTTCGAAAATAAAAACAAAACAAAAGAAAATCTTTTTGGATTTTTGATTTTTCAAAAATAAAAACAAAACAAAAGAAAATCTTTTTGGATTTTTGATATTTCGAAAAAAATGAGAAGGAGACTGAATTTGTTGCAAATAGACGAATGTTTGACATTCCTATAAGAGTGACAAACACACGAATTCGAAGTGTTCGAAGCGTTGACTATGAACAGTAACCACTACCTCAACGCTGAAAATAAGTAACAAACGTACGAATTCGAAGCGGTCGAAGCGTTGACCATGAACAGTAACCGCTGAATGCTGAATGACTGTGTGTTATCTTTTATTCAGTGCTCCTGCTTCATTCTTTTTCTCCCATCATTCTTCCTTTTCGCATGGAACAAAATTGCCATCGATCATTCCAAGACCTTCTATTATTCGCATTAGTGACTTTTCATCCAAAGGTTTCGTGAACATATCAGCTAACTGATCAGTTGTTTTCACGAAATGTACTTCAATGTTCCCATCCTCCACGTGATCTTTAATGAAATGATAACGAAGAGCTATGTGTTTAGTCTTCGAATGCTGCACAGGATTATGACAAAATTCTTATTGCACTTTGAGAATCACAATATAATGGAATCTTTTTCATATTCATTGCATAATCACGCAATTGGCTTTGAATCCAAATTATTTGTGAAGTGCAAGCAGCAGTAGCCACATATTATGCTTCAGCTATAGAAATTTACACACACGTTTGCTTTTTCGACTGCCAGCTGACTAATTTGCCATCAAGAAATTGACATCCACCACTTGTGCTTTTTCGATCAAGATTGCAACCACCCAAGTCTGCATCTGAGTATGCTTGAACGAAGAATCCAGTTTTCGAAGGATACCACAATCCTAATGAAATTGTTCCTTTAAGATAACGAAAAATATTCTTCATAGCAGTAAGATGTGGTTCGTGTGGGTTAGACTGATATCTAGCACAATTACACACAGAAAACATGATATCAGGTCTACTTGCTGTAAGATAAAGTAAAGAACCAATCATGCTCCTATACAACATTAGATCAACAGCAGGTTTGTCTAACGATGGTGTTAGTTTTATGCTCGTTGCCATTGGTACACGAAGCTTTGTGCTATTCGTCAATCCAAAATTTTCTAGTAGATTTTTCGTATATTTTTCCTGATTAATGAAAATCCCTTCTCTGTTTTGACGAATATTCAATCCAAGAAAATTATTGATTTTTCCCATCATGCTCATTTCAAACTTGCCTTTCATCAAATCTTTGAATTCTCTAGACAAAGCAGGGTCAGTCGAGCCAAAAATAATATCATCAACATAAATTTGAACAAGCATAAGATGATTCCCCACTTTCTTTCGAAATAATGTGGGATCAACAGATCCTTGTTTAAATTTAGATTGTTTCAAAAATGATGTAAGAGTTGCATACCATGCTCGTGGTGCTTGTTTCATTCCATAAACTGACTTATCTAAAATATAAACATGATCAGGATAGTCTTCGTTAACAAAACCTGGGGGTTGTTCCACGTAAACAGTTTCTTCTAGCTCTCCATTTAAAAATGCACACTTCACGTCCATTTGATAAACGTAAAAATCTTTGTGAGCTGCATAAGCCAGAAATATTCGAACCGCATCGAGTCTTGCGACAGGGGCAAAAGTTTCTTCATAGTCGATTCCTTCTTGTTGTGAATATCCTTTTACAACAAGTCTAGCTTTGTTTCGAACAATGTTTCCATCTTTGTCTGTTTTATTTTTGAAAATCCATTTTAACCCGACAATCGAAACATTTTCAGGTTTAGGAATTAATCTCCAAACCTTGTTTCGTTCGAATTCAGACAATTCGGATTGCATTGCAATAACCCAATCTGAGTGTTCCATGGCATTCTTAATTGTTTTTGGTTCAATCTTAGAGATGAAAACATTAAACATGAAAAATTCTTGATGAGTATTTAGTACCTCATTCTTTGCACGAAGTTGAGCTCTTGTCATAACTCCCTCTTGTGGATTCCTAATAACTTGATCCTTCGGATGATCTTTTGTCCATTTTTCCATGGGTGGATAAGCTGGATCAAATTCCAAAGGTGCATCTTCGTATGTTTCATCATTTTCTGAGCCTGCATTCGAACAAGCATCATCAATATTATGCTCCCCCTCAATAACATGCTCCCCCTCAATTTCAGCATTCAATTGTTCTTTCTCCTCCTCGAAAGAATGTTCTTCATCATCTAAAGTATTCGAATCCAATTGCTCCCCCTCCACTGGACTGTTTTGCATACTTTCGCTTTCTTGTGGAGTTGATGTTGATTCATCAGTTAACTTTGCAAATTCTGGTATGTGATTATCAGGAGCATGAATTTCAGCATCGACTGCATGATCTGAAATTCCAAAAATTAAATCATAATCAATATCATCCATTTGTAAAGATTCAGTTTCAACTTTTGTTTCTTGTAAAATTGGATGAGTTGCAAATGTATGCTAATTTTGTTTAACATAGTAATCATCTAATGTGAGATTGAAAGTTTCTTCCACTTATCGTGTTCGCTTGTTTAACACTCGATATGCAACAGAATTGTGCGAATATCCAAGAAAAATCCCTTCATCAGCTTTTGCTTGAAATTTCGAAAGATGATCCTTGAGATTCATAATAAAGCACCTACATCCGAAAACATGAAAGAACTTCACATTAGGTTTACGATTATTCAGAATTTCGTATGGTGTAATATTAAAACGACGATGAATGAATGATCGATTTTGAGTGAAACATGCTGTTGAAACAGCTTCAGCCCAAAAATATTAAGGTAAATTCGCATATGCCAACATGGTTCTTGCAGCTTCGCATAGTGAGCAATTCCTTCGTTCAACAACACCATTTTGTTGTGGTGTATATGCAGATGAAAATTATGCGAAATTCCTTTATCCACTAAAAATGAATCAAGAACATTGTTCTTAAATTCAGTTCCATGATTACTCTTGATTTTTCGAATAGTCTTCTTCAACGTGATTTCCATCTTTTTGATAAAGTCAATCATGATTTGTGCAACTTCATATTTGAGCCTGAGAAAATAAACCCACGTGAATCTGGAAAAATCATCAACAATAACTAAAATGTACCGTTTGTTGTTGAGAGTTGAAACAGTCGAAGGACCACACAAATGACAAGTTAAAAAACAAACTTAATGATCGATTAGATCTTCTTAACAGGTAATGCGATGAAGTAAAAACAGTAAATAACACAAGTATAGATCAAGATGTGTCGAATGATTAGACCAAACAATCATCAGCAGAGCTCGACTAAGAACTTCCGCTGTAGAGGATTCTAGGGTTACAAGAACGATAACAATAAATTTGCTGAATAATAACTCTCTGATCGTTCTATTCTCTCGTTACCTTCTAGGAGCATGCAAGCACCTATATATATACTAAACCCTACTAAACTCACGGATGGACAGGCCCATACCGGAGATACATAATGGACTAGCTAACGAGCCCAATAGACGCAATACATAACACAAAACACGACCCAACAATCTCCCCCTTTGCGTCAAATTGGAGCGAGACTACTTCTTCTTGCTTGGGCCAGCAGCGGGAACTTTCTTTGTAGTATCAAACAGATGTGAGATTAGTGCCAGGATAGTCTGTCTGAACCGAATGTACCATTGAATCATATCATCAAAGTACTTGACATCATCCGCTGTGTTCTGCTTGCATCTGTGGATGATACCCAAAACGTGCTCCAAACAGGCAGTGGTGTATAGATGTTTGTCTGCCAAGGCGAAAAGACATTTCTATCCTTCGTTCCTGGTAAACATGACCGAGTTCCTCTTTGGGTCAATCTTCCCCATCTGCATCAGGTTGAGATCACTGGCGGAGCCAACATGAGATATTGTAGGTTTCTTCTTAAATACGCTCGCAATCTCCTGATCCATCAATGCAACTTCCATGATGTAGCACACAAGCATCCTCTTGAAATGGTCGATGATCGGACCGTATTCAGCTTCGTTGGTGAGGAGGATGTTGTGCAAGATAATCCAATCATGGTGATTAAAGTTGGGAAGATCTGCAAGGGAAATAGCATGTTCGGTTTTGGCAGATCCCCGAAGTACCTTGAACCGAACGTTGATGAAGTTACCTTCACTGTACGGCTTCAAGACCCGAACGTTGACAATTTTATGAGCGCTCTAAGTCTGATATTGGGGTTGAGCAGCCTTCAGATAGAAATTGATTAAGTCCCGATCAACCTGTGGATGAGGATGAGGGAACTCTGCAACGTTGGAAAAGGCATGAAAGATAAACGCCTTTCGGGTCAGTGGCATGTCGAACTGTGAGTCAACAGTGTTGGAATGATCTAAAGAGATCACAGGTTCCAGCCACAAGATACTTGGTGTGTCGATGGCTTCTTTAATCATCCTCTCAAGAGTCCAGGAAGGAAACAAAGTTTTCCTGCTCTCAAGAAGGTCGTGGGCTTCCTTCTGTTTACGTTCGGCTTCTTTAGCCTCTCTTGCCACATGAGCACTGATGTCAGCCTCATTGTTTCGACTTTGCCGCTTCAGAATGTCGGCAATTGTTTCTTTATCATCATCTTCACTCTCCTCAACAATCTTTTTGCCTTTGTCTTTCACACCGGAACCGGAGGCTTGGCCTACTGGAGGAGGTTCGGTTGTGTGTGTTGCTGTGGAAGTAGGAGGTGGTTGAGACATTGTTTCATTCTTTCCCCCTTGTTTCGGAATGGACACGAAATCAAGGAGCCCTTCGATTTTGCTGAGTAGGGCGAGGGCGGGAGCGAGCTTCTCTGCAAGGTCACGCCTCACAGTGTAGTTGAGAATTGGATCATGTGCTTCTAGGATGTTTGAGATAGCAGAGTGGACATCCGAAACACACGATTTTATCACCTCTCTTTCAGATCGAAGAGATTCAATCTCCTGTTGAGAGTTGGAGAGTTGAATGCTCTTGACCTTCAGAGCGGTAGTCTTCCTTGCAAGAACATCCATGAGAGTGTTCTCGGCAGCCAAATCTTCTTGAAGCTTGGAGAGACGCTCTTCGATGGTTGTTTGCAAAGCTGAGTTGTCGTCAGAAATTGTTTGACGAAGAGAAGCGAAGGACTTCAACTCAGTTGCGACTAATGTTGCCAGCTGGTGGACAATAGGTTCCAGCGTAGTCTTGGCGGCGTTGGCACTCTCCTGTAAAGACTTCAACAGGGAAGAAGCATCAGTAAATAGTTTATCGACTTTTTCGGTCGCAGCCTGACAGGCTTTGGTGGAGGCATCTATGGCGGTGGTGGCTGAATCAAGTGAAGCTTGCTGAGCTTTGGAGAAAGTGTCAACAATTTTCTGAACTGCAGCTTCAGATAGGGATGACTGAGAAGTGGAAGAGGAGGCGATGAGTGAGTCAATTTATTCATGAAGCTCCTGGAGATGCCTTTTAGTGACAGGAGCGTCATCATCGTCATCACTTTGCACTTGAAACGGGCTATAGTAGACCGAGTCAAAAGTCATATTCTCCCCGCCAAGGAGTGGTTCTTCTTCCTCTGATGCGTGACCAGGAGAAGATGGTGGTGGTGAAGCTGGTGGTTCGGTAGTATGGGTAGGTTCGGGTGGGGTTGTTTGTTCGGGTGTAGGTGTGGGTTCGGGTGCTGGGGTGGTTTTGGGTGCTGGGGTGGATTTTGGTGCGTCAGTATGAACCCCCGTATCAGATACGTTGGTTCTAACATCTGCAGTGGTGGTTGTGGTTGCTTCGGTGAATATTGGTGGAGGTACTGGGATGGAAGTGGGTGGTATTTGAGTAGTGGAAGTTATGGGGGGGGGGGGGGAATAGAAATAGGAATGGTTTTAGGTGGAGAGGAAAGAGGAGAAGTAGAGACATGAACTTCAGGGGTTGGAGATCGTGGTGGAGTGTTACCATGTTGAGAGCCAGAATCAGAACTCTCACCCTCAGACTCGCTTGAGGAGGAAGCGATAACCAGCTTTCGCCTTGGTTGGGTTTTTCTCCTCTTCTGCTGTGGAGACTGAGCAGCCATGGTGGGTTTCCTCTTCTTTGGAGACGGGCCTTTTGCCCCCTTGGCCACCTGTTTTCCCTTATCAGCCTTCTTGCCTCTTGGAGCAGGCTTGTCGGCGTCATGAATTGATTTCAGCATCTCCGGAGTAAGATCCCTCAGACCAGAACGCTTGAACTCCTTGTACGTCTTGATAATCTGGCTATCAGCAGGAACATCCCCATACATGGTTTCCGGGATAGACCCGTTGAAGGGAAACTTGGAAGCATCCGACATAATGATCTTCGTGGTATGGAAGGTACCAATCGAAGACATTGAAGCACCAGCGACAATGGGGACGTGGTACTTGTCCATCACCCATTTCGTGATAATGGTCCAGAACCGAGCATACGAGATCTCTGAGTGTCTGGAAGTGGAGGAGAGACTCTGAATGAGTTGTTGCCATAGAACTGAACCGTAGTCCATGTTGATGCCATTGTAGATCCCATACATGATAGAGAGAAATAAACGACTGGCTCCATCAGACCCGACACTTCGTTTAGATAAACCCTTGAACAAATCAGTGAACATCCCATTCCACTGTGGAGGTAGGCACGACTTCTTGAATTTCGTCACCGTAGTAAGCACCTCCGTGTATCCCATGTTGTAGAACATGTTGAACAGATGACCCATGGGGATTGATTCCGGATTGAACCTGGAAGAATCCGCGTCAAACCCTAACAATGAGCAAAACCGCTGCTTTGAAATCGACGCCTTGTGCTGAAAGACATCGAAGAAGATTCTGTCGACGACCTTGTCGTAGTGAGCGGTGGCAAAGATTTGTGACAGGAATTCCATTGGAACTGTTTCAGCCCTGGTAAGTGCAGGAGCGATTGGAGAAAACTTCAGGCATTCGATGATGGGGAACATGAATGCGTCATACGAATGAGGGGTTAAATCGATGATCAAGCTTTGCTGTGGGCGAATGGGCAAGATGTGGGATGTTGTGTGAACTGAAGAAGAATCTGCCATTGTTTTGAAGAAAGTGGAAGAGATGATGAACAGTGAAGGTTGAAGGATTTCTGGCTCTCTGGAAATATAGGCACGGTAAAGAGGTAAATGGTGGTTTACACTGCCTTTTATAGTGAGGGTAAAGGAGAGAGAAAAATCTTTCCAAATCTTCGATTGAAAAACGAAGAGTTTTTCGGAAGTGACTGACGCGTGACAGTTGGCGCTGGCGATGATCACGCATGAGAGAGAGTGTCAGTCCCTAATTACACGCCTTCCCATCAGGCGCCGTTTGGAGATGAAACGGTTCCTATTCACACGCTTTCCCTCTAGCGCCGTTTGAAATCAAATCGATTGGACTCCCGCCTGAGTCATCATGTCGTCATCTTATCCCTTTAAATTGTAATGGCATCTTTAAAAATTCTCCCACGTGGATTAAAATTCACCACAATCTTTTATAACAACCAAGCCAATTAAAACTCCTTGAAACGAATGAAACCAGAATTTTGGAAAATCAAAAAAAATTTCGTGCTGAGTGTGTAAAAAATAAAAAGAAATAAAACAACACTTTTTGAGGGATTTTGTGATGTCAATAATGACACGAAACAAAAAGATCCCGGGCACGAATCTCTTCCTTCAAAGTCAAGAGAGACTTTAAAGTGTTTGTGTGGTTTCCCGTTGAATAACGATCAGACACTTATTAAGAAGTGTTGAAAGGTTTCTTTTAATATAGGCTTATGAGGGTGGCTTTCGCTTCGATTCAAAATTCCTAATCTTGATATAAGACAGAAATCAAACGAAGTACTTGTGAGACCGGGGTAGTCTGTTGAACAAGTAGGTTGAAGATAATTTAATTTGGCTAGGAAATGTATAAAATCTCAACAAAAATTAAAACTGGATCCCAAGGGAAGAAATGTTATTGGTGTTAACAATTTCATAGGAATTACTCAAAAGAAAAATAGAGATTTCATGTTGTACGTTTGTCAATTCATTAGTGAAAGCTTGAGCAAATTAATTGTTCACCATCAATTCGTATTGGGTATTGAATTTTGGGTTTCACTTAGCGCGTAGTGGCACGACACTAAGATCATAAACGCAGAAATTGTGTAACCATAAACCTCAGTGGTAATTTTTGATAGTCTCAAGGGTTACATTTGTGAATCGAATGTGATGGAGAAATGCAATGTAGATGGTGTAAAGAAACCAAAGTACCTCTGCTGTAAAAATAGGACCAAGCAGAAAACTCTTGTCTCATGTGAGAAGAAAGTTAGGTAGCTCATGATTAGAATAAATATGATAGCCTAATTGGGAAGACAAAGTTTGTTTATACCAGGTCAGTAAGGCTATTATTCAGAATCAGGTGAGGCTTTGGACACATACAGCAGCATGCTTCTAGGGACATTTAGCTAGTGAAATGATTTACCCACAAGTAGACAAAAAAAATAAAAGCCAAAATAAAAAATAAAAAAATAAATAATTAAAATATTTTTGGAGTTTTTGAATTTACGAGAAAAAATATTTTGGAATTTTTGATAATAAAAAAATAAGACATAAAAAAAATACAAAAAAAAATGTTGGAACTGAACCCAAGCGTTCGGTCTATTTCGGTTGAGAAAAAACTTTGGAACCGAACCCGAGCGTTCGGTCTATTTCGGGTGAGAAAATTTTTGGAACCGAACCCGAACGTTCGGTTTATTTCGGTTGCCAAAGAAAATAGGTTTGAAAAAGAAAATAACTTTGACAATAAGATAAATGAATTTGGAAAAATTATACATAAGATCTACAACCAAAAAAAGAAAAAAAATTACCTTTGAGTGATAAGCGAAGATCAGATGATACAACCGAACCCGAGCGTTCGGTTCATTTCGGTACATGAGCACAAGACCCGAACCCGAACGTTCGGTCTATTTCACTTCTTACTTTTGATCTTGAGAGGTAATTTTTGGTACTGACTCCGATTCCATCATACCTAGCCCTTGTAGTATTTTGTTAAAAGATGCTTCAGGAAGAGCTTTGGTGAAGATGTCAGCCAGTTGATCAGTGGTTCGAACAAAGTGAATTTCGACATTCCCATCTTCCACATGATCCTTAAAGAAGTGATACCTCAATGCTATGTGCTTAGTCTTGGAGTGTTGCACTGGGTTATGACAGATCCTAATTGCACTTTCAGAGTCGCAATATAGTGGGATCTTTTTCATATTGAGTCCATAGTCCCGGAGCTGGCTTTGGATCCAAATCACTTGAGATGTACAGGAGGCAGCTGTGATGTATTCTGCTTCAGTGGTAGACAGAGATACATAGGTCTGTTTCTTTGATTGCCAACTAACCAACTTCCCATCAAGGAATTGGCAGCCTCCAGTGGTGCTTTTCCTGTCTAGTCCACAACCTCCAAGGTCAGCATCTGAATAGGCTTGAACAAAGAAACCTGAGTTGGATGGATACCATAAGCCGAGAGAGGTAGTTCGCTTGAGATACCGGAGTATGTTCTTCACTGCAAGCATGTGAGGTTCACGAGGATTTGCCTAAAATCTAGCACAATAACAAACAGAAAACATTATATCAGGCCTGCTAGCAGTAAGGTACATTAAAGAACCGATCATTTGGCGATATAGCGTAATATCGACTGCTGGCTTATCCAAGGATGGAGTGAGCTTGGTACCGAACGCCATTGGAACTTTAACCTTTGAGTCTCCCATCATGCCGAATTTCGCAAGGAGAGTCTTGGTGTAAGCTTCCTGGTTAATAAAGATGCCTTCGGGTCCCTGTCTAATATTTAAACCAAGAAAAAAGTTAATCGGACCCATTGAGCTCATTTCAAATTTAGTCTCCATCAGCTTTCTGAATTCAACCGTTAAGCTAGGATTCGTTGAGCCAAAGATGATATCATCGACATAGATTTGAACAATCATAAGGTGGTTACCTTCCTTCTTACGAAAGAAGGTTGGGTCAACCGAACCTTGTTTGAATTTGGACATCTTTAAAAACTTGGTTAGCATTTCATACGAGGCCCTCGGTGCTTGTTTCAGTCCATATACCGCTTTGTCTAGAATATAACAGTGATTGGGATATTTTTCATTGACGAATCGAGGAGGTTGCTCCACGTACACCGTTTCTTCGAGTTCTCCATTTAGAAATGCACACTTTACGTCCATTTGGTAGACCTCAAAGTTCTTGTGTGCAGCATAGGCAAGAAATATTCGAACAGATTCCAGCCTAGCCACAGGAGCAAAAGTTTCCTCATAGTCGATTCCTTCCTCCTGGCAGTATCCTTTCACCACTAGACGAGCTTTGTTTCTTATCACATTGCCTTCCTTATCCATCTTATTTCTAAAGACCCATTTGAGACCGACAACCGAGGCATCTTGAGGAGTTGGAATGAGGCGCCAAACTTTACTTCTTTCGAATTCATTAAGTTCGTCTTGCATAGCTTGAACCCAATCAGAGTGATCAAGAGCAGTGTTAACTGTCTTTGGTTCAACTTTTGAGACGAAAGAGTTAAACATACAGAACTCTACTTTTGAAAATAAGGAAGTTTGCTTTGCCATTAGTTGAGATCGGGTCAGGACCTTTTCAGAGACATTACCGACAACCTGTGAAACAGGATGATCTCTGGTCCATTTGACAAGAGGAGGGTAATTTGGATCATAGGATGGATCCAATTCAGCATTTACCATCTCTTCTAGTTCAGATTGACTATCATCGTCATAAGACATATCGGGATTCTCCCCCTCGACAGATAAGCTTTCAGGTGTATCTTGACTTTCCGGAGCTACAAGAGTTTCGGGTGGTGTTGAGCTTTCGGGTGTTGCAGTACCTTTGGGTGTTTTCGAGCTTTCGGGTACCACAGGACTTTCGGGTGCAGATTGGCTTTCGGGAGCAGCTGAGCTTACGGGTGCAGCTGAAGAACAGTTCTCCCCCTCAACATGTGAGCCCGACTGTGTTGAAGAAGGTGGATCCTCCCCCTCAACTGAAGCACCGTGTTGTGGCGGGTTGTTTGGACTTGATCCTCCTTCATTCATTTGCTTGGCAACATCTTCGATGAGTTGCTTCAGATGATCTACTTTATTGTCTGCTGCACTAGCTTCCGAGAGAGTAGCCTTCTCTGGTTCATCGAATAACTCAACAAACTTCTCAAACAGATTTGCAATCGAGGCTGTGACTTGGCCTGTTTGAGAAAAAATTTCTCCAACTGTGTCTTCACTGGCCTTCAGCTTTTGGACATAGCTATCATCAAAAGTCACATAATAAGTTTCTTCTATCTTCCTCGAACGCTTGTTTAATACTCGATAAGCTTTCGAAGTGAGAGTATATCCCAGGAAAATCCCTTCATCGGCTTTGACGTCGAACTTGTTACGATGTTCTTTAGAGTTGAAGATGAAACACCGTGAGCTGAATACGTGGAAGAATTTGACATTTGGCTTCCTGTTGTTGATGATCTCATAAGGAGTGAGATTAAAGCGTTTATTGAGATAAGACCTATTTTGCGTAAAACATGCTGCAGCAATAGCATCAGCCCAAAAGTATAAAGGTAAAGAAGCAAAACTTAGCATGGTTCGGGCCGCCTCACATAAAGATCGGTTTCGTCTTTTGACAATCCCGTTTTGTTGAGGGGTGTAGGGAGCTGAGAAGTTGTGACTGGTTCCTTTTTCTGCGAAGAAGTCTTCGAATTCTTTATTTTTGAACTCCAGCCCATTGTCGCTCCTGATGTTGCGAACGACTTTCCTCAGCTACACTTCAACCTGCTTGATAAACATCTTTATCTTGAGAGTTGCTTCATATTTGTGCTTCAGAAAGAACACCCATGTAAAACATGAAAAGTCATCAACAATGACAAGAATATACTTGCTGTCGCCGATGCTTTCGATAGATGATGGACCACACAAGTCAATGTGAATTAACTCTAGTGGTTCAACAACTTTAGTGTTTACAATCTATGGGTGACTTTGACGACTTTGCTTCCCCATTTCACACGCAGCACATAAATGTTCACGATCGAACTTGAGCAATGGAAGACCTCTAACATGACCTCTTGTGACAAGTTTGTTGATATCCTTGAAGTTGAGATGAGAGAGCCTTCGGTGCCACAGCCAGCTTTCGTCAGATTATGCTTTGGACAAAAGGCAGATAACTGGATTTCCTTTGATAGGTTTGAGATTAAGAGGAAACATTTCGCCTTTGCGCTCCGATTTGAGAATCACTCTTTTTGTTTTCTTCTCTATTATTTCCGAACCCTCATCGTCGAATGAGACCTTGAGACCGGTACCTCCAACGAGCTGAGATACACTGATGAGGTTGTGCTGTAGTCCTTCAACGTATGCAACCTTTCTAATTGTGAAATCTCCATTTGTTATTATTCCATAACCTTTTATCATGCCGAATGAGTTGTTCCCGAACTTGACATTTCCCCCGTTTGAAAGAGACAGAAATTCCCTCAGCTCTTCCTTCCTTCCTGTCATGTGATGTGAGCAGCCACTGTCAATATACCATTCTTCGTCAAACTGCTCGTCACTGATAACCTGCAAAAATTAAGCAGATTTAGGAACCCAAAGTTTCTTGGGTCCACGTGAGCCTTTCACAGGAACAGGAATAGTAAGAGAGATGTCAACAAAATATGTTCTTTTTATTAAAGTTGTTTCATCTTTCTTTTTAATGGTGAAAACCTTAATTTTGTTGGGATTTGTTACAGTCGGTTTGGATTCAGGTTTAGGCATTTGGACTTTGGAATGATTTTGATCAGTCTTGACTGAGGAAACCTTCGATTTTCCTTTCAAATTTGTTGAAGATTTTGGATTTTGAGTATGAACATAATTGGATTTAGAATGAGGTTGAGAGGAATTAGAAGAATTAGAACGAGAGAAGTTAGACTGAGAAGTTTTATTGACTTGAGGTCCTGAGTGACACTTTTGTTTTTGGTCATTTGTGGGACCGAACCTCGAACTTTGGTCGCTTTTGCTCTTGGAACCGAACTTATGCTTTCGGTAGCTGGTGTTCTCTGAACCGAACCTTTCCCTTCGGTTGTTATATTTTTCCGAGCAGAACCTGTCCATTCGGTTGTTATGATCCTCAGAACCGAACCTTTCCTTTCGGTTATTATTACTTTCTTGCTGCCTATCAGCAATTTTCTCTGACTTTGAATTTCTGTCATGATAAGAGAAATGGGCGTTTTGAGATCGCCAAAAATGTTTTCGTTCAGAGAGATTTTTCTTGTATCTCTGATTCCTTTGCTGTTTTTGATCCTTCACTTGCTTCGGCTGTCGATGGATATTGGCTTTTTGCTTTTGCTTCTTGTCAGCCGGTTCACTTTGAACTGATGATGTTTCGCTTGAAGGAGTGACTTCTTCTACAAGAAATCCTTTTTCTTCAGGAACTTCTTTTGTACCACTAGTACTTGGCACGTCGAAGTTGTCAGGCTTGTTTAGTGGCTCTGGCACATATCTGCCTTTGGTTTTCCAAGACGTCCGCTCCGACAGACCAACGGTTTCGTCAGCATTATCGATAGGGGCGGACCAGAAGAACTCATCACAACCATCAGCATTATCTTCATTTACAATGGCTGTGAGTTCGGCTGTCTGATGTTCAGTTACTCCTGTGACCTTATACACCTGATTTGGAGTCGTCCTTACCTTTTGGTATACAACAACCTTTTCTTCAAGGATCGGGGACTTTTGTTGGGACAGACGAGCAAACTCCACAGAATTTTCTGAAATAAGATTTTTGTGGTTTTCGGGTTCGCTCTTGACAAACTCAGAATAGTCAACTTCATCCTCTACATAAATTTCACTCATATCATCATCCTCATTAAGTTCAGATGCATTTTCAACATCAATTTTATTTTCTGAGCTCAAGTTGGCATTCAATGAGTCAAACTTTTGTATGGTTTCAGTCCTTAGTTTCAGTTTATCATTTTCATCTAAAAGATTTTTCAGCATGTCCTTATGGTCCTTGGACTTTATGAAAGATTCGATTTTGTCTAGACCATACATATAAGTCGGATTTACATCCTCAGACGAGACTACACTTTCGCAATTATATGCTTCAACGTCGATATCATCTTCCTTAAACTCAAGGAAGGGCAAAATCATGCGATGAATTTTCTGTCCTATTTCACAGTTAAGATGAAGTTGAGTGATGTTAGAATAAAGACGCTTAGCAATCAAACAAAACACATTTCTTTGTTTCAAAAGTTTTAAATTGTCTCTTTGTAAATAAATTTTTTCGTCTTTGGATTTGATCAACTCCGACTCCTTCAGCTCTATCCACATCCTTCGTTCCTCACTCTTTGAAGACAACCTGCTTATTTGGTCAGTTAGGTTAGAATTGGTGACCCGTGGTTGAGTTAAACTGCTGTCTAGATGAGAGATTCTTGAATTTACATTTTTTTAATTCTTTTTCATATGAATTTTGTGGGACTTTGAATGAAACAAAAATGGATTGTACCTTCTTGATTAATTCATCAAGCTCATTAAACTGCACGCTGAGAGGTTTTGCTGTGAAGCACAAGTCCTCTCGCTCCTTCGTGTCTTCATTCCCACCGTCTGTGTTGTATCCCCTCATTTGAGATACATCCGACACCATCAAACACTTTCCACCGCTTCCTTCACCTTTCGCAACATAATCCTTTCCATGAGATGGCTTTCTGACTTCATCATCCTTAGAGTCGGTTGACCAGACCTCCACGCCACCGAACTCATCATCCGCTACCGAACCCTGCACAATTAAAGCATTCATAGAAGGGTTAACAATAGTTTTCTTTCTCTTGATCTCTTCCAACTTTTTCATCAACACAATTTCTTCATCTTTTTCTTCATTCTTTTCTGCCATTTTCTTTAGGACATAGTCTTTGGCATAGTGGTTCTTTCCTCCACAGTAGTAGCAGTTCACACCTGAATCTCCTTCAACTTTCGGCTCTTTCTTTGGTTCTCCTGCCTTCGGTTCCTCCCTCACTTTTTCAGAACTATAGCTTCCCTGCCAATTTCTGTTCTTATTGGTAGGAAACCTTTTCTTAATAAACCTCTTTGGATTTGACACCATCATTGCATAATCTTTAGAGGTAAGGTCATAGTCTTCTAAGTTAAGATCTTCATCTTCTACCACACTTTTTCTTTTAGACAGAAGGGCCAAGGAACCCAAGCTTGAAACCACATTTTTCTCCTGCAAGACAATCTTTTCTTGGGATTTCAAAATCCCTACCAGTTTAGCCAATGAATATGATTTGAATTGCTCATGAGCTTTAACAGTGGACACAACCGCTCTCCACTCAGATCTAAGACCATTCAAAAACGTAACTTTTTGTTCAATCAACTTCCTTTCAATATCGTGTTTAATCATCTTACTGAGAAGATGATTGAAGCGATCGAACGTCTGAGTAACAGTTTCCTCGGGATTCTGCTTAAATTCGCCAAACTCAGATAAAAGTAAGGTCTGAATGGAATGCTCCAGATCTTCGTCTGTGGAATATAATTCTCGCAGCATATCCCATATTTCTTTGGCAGTGCTGCATGAACTTACTAGCCTGAAAGTATCCGATTGAAGAGTGAATCTGATTAGTCTCAATGCTTTAATATTGCACTGAAACTTATCCTTTTCATCTTGAGCAATATCTTTTACGTCCTTCAACAGATCATTATACTCTTTCTGAGTTTTAATGATTTTAGACGTTGCTGAATGAGCGAATGGTCTAGACACGATTGCTTCCCAAATAAGATATCCATTGTCTTCAGATCCAATGACATAATCTTCAAAGTGATGTGCCTAGACTTCGTAATCCTGGGTGTAAAGGATGGGAATCTTCGTCGTTGATCCAATGCTATTTTAGATGTTTATGGGATTTGATTGTGACTCGTCCATGCTTGATCGTATAACCTGTTTGAAAGATCTGACTTGTAATATATATAAGATTAGGGCAAAACAAATAAATGCTGAGTTACGTCAATTATGGGATGACGGCTCAATAAATATTAGTTAATGCGGAATAACCCTAATCGCAACCTTTTTCACAGAAAAGATGTGTATGAATTACACAGTCTCCTGCTCTGATACCAATTGACAAGTTAAAAAACAAACTTAATGATCGATTAGATCTTCTTAACAGGTAATGCGATGAAGTAAAAACAGTAAATAACACAAGTATAGATCAAGATGTGTCGAATGATTAGACCAAACAATCCTCAACAGAGCTCGACTAAGAACTTCCGCTGTAGAGGATTCTAGGGTTACAAGAACGATAACAATAAACTTGCTGAATAATAACTCTCTGATCGTTCTATTCTCTCGTTACCTTCTAGGAGCATGCAAGCACCTATATATATACTAAACCCTACTAAACTCACGGATGGACAGGCCGATACCGGAGATACATAATGGGCTAGCTAACGAGCCCAATAGACGCAATACATAACACAAAACATGACCCAACAACAAATCAATATGTAACAACTCTAGAGGTGCAACAATCTTCGAATCAATTGTGACTGGATGACCTTGTTTATGTTGCTTGCCAACTTCACAAGCTGCACATAAAGAATCATTGTCAAATTTAAGTACAGGTAAACCTCTTACCAGATCTTGTACCACAAGTTTATTGATGTTTTGAAAGTTGAGATGTGAAAGTCTTTGATGCCATAACCAGCTTAAATCAGATGTAGCTTTCGAAAAAAGACATACTGCTGGTTTGCCTATAATAGGATTGATGTCCAAAGTGAACATGTCACCTTTCCTTTTAGATTTTAGTAATATTTTGTTTGTGTTAAAATTCGAATTAATACTTCCTTCTTTGTTGAAAAGAACTTGATTGCCAGTGCCCACAACAAGCTGAGAAACACTAATCAAGTTATGTTGAAGACCTTCAACATATGCAACATGTTTCACTGTGAATTGTCCATTTGTGATTTTTCCATATCCCTTGACTTGACACTTTTGATTGTTCCTAAACTTTACTACTCCAACATTTTTGAGACTTCGAAAATCTCTTAAATTCTCCTTCTTCCCAGTCATGTGACGAGAGCAACCACTATCAATGTACCACTGGTTATCATATTGCTCGTCACACAATACCTGCAATCAATGGAAAAATTAAGGTACCCAAGGCTTTTTGGGTCCTTGGAAATTAGATTTCAACTTCGAGTGTAAAGAAGAACTTTTAACCCAATCACAAACTTTAGTTTTGAGGCTATCAATTAAGTTTACTTCATCATCTAAAGGAACTGAAACATAAGTGTTTGATAGTTTCAAATGTTCATTGACATTACCCTTCGCATCTTGAGTTAGTGATTGAACTGTCTTCGCTTTTGTGACAGGTCTCCATGCTTTGATTGAGATATTCGAATCCTTAGATGAGGAGCTACCATTCGAAGAATTATTGACATACTTTTCGTATGCTTCATGAATATGCTCTTTTGAATATGTATTTGAACAATACATTTTTCCTTTTCCTTCAAGCCAATGATCAATGTTCTTTCTTGAATTCATTCCTTTTTCCCGAGATGTCCTCATAGTTTCTTTCTTTATGTTATTAGGAAAATTTGGCTTTTGAGGTACAAAATCAACTTTGGGTTTTGTAACATAAGAGTAAGCATAGGATGTATCAACTTTTGATTTAAAATGTTGACGTTGAAAAACTTTTTGATTTGTATTAGATCTTTTTGAAAAATCTCTTGTTTGGTGATTTTCAGAAACTTTCGAAAACTTTGTTTTCTTATGTACTTCAGACCTTGTTTGATTTGATTGATATGATTTTTGAGTTTTTGAAAAAGAAGCATTTTTAGCTTTGAAAATATTTTTAGCGGATTGTGATTCAGACATCTTTTGAGACTCAACATTCAACCAAAATATTTTCTTTCTTGCTTGTCGTTTTGAAATGTTGTTTTCCTTCGAAAATTTGTCAATTTGTTCTTTAAATTCCTTGAAGTTTAATTTGACAACATTTTCTTTTTCCTTTTCAACATGTATCATTTTATCTTTTTCAATTTTTGATTTTTCAACCCATTGTTTTTGTGGTTTTTGTCGTTGAAAAATATATGAATTATTTGTTAAGCTGTTTTCAACTGTGTTTTGATTTGCGAAAAAACCTTCATCAGTTGTTTTTCAATTATCATCCTCAACCATCTTATTTAACTCTGGTTTGATATTCTCAACATTTCCTAAAGTTACAAAAACTTGATTTGGAAACATGACATCATCTGTGCATTTGAAATTTGGAAAAACCACCGTGTTTGTTTCAAGATATTGTGGACCTTTTTCATTCATCACTTCTTCGAACTTTTGTGTATCACCATACACTTGGTCAACAACTATTCGTGTCATTACTTCTTCCTTTGAGGATACTTTTTCTTTCGAAACTTTCTCAACATCTTCATCATCACTATCATCAGTTTGGTAATCTTGGAGATCCACGAAGTTCATTTCACCAACTTTCGAAGTTGAGGGTATATCAGTTTCATTTTCAACTATCAAATCCTTAACTTTTTCTTTCCCTTTAGAATTCAAAGCAACATTAACAATAGTCAACTGAGAACAATCAACATCTTCAAGCTCACTAATTTCACTAATATTGTCAGAATTATCTTAAATATCAGCAAAATTAGATTGAGAATCAGATGTTGAATTCTCAGTCTTTTTCAAAATGTGAATTTGTTCAGATTTAGTCAAAGTATCATTTACAATTTTAACTAAATCATCCGAATGAAGACATTCATCAACTTTGATAATTCCATATCTATACTTGTCATTCGGAACTTTGTCAAAATCAGTTATTTCTTTTTTCACAATCATATGAGATGTTATCTACCTTAGCTCTTTCATAAGCTAAAAATGGCAGCAATTTTCTATGCTGTTCTTTACTAATTTCGCACGAATGATGAAGTTCAGTTATTTTTCCGTACAATCTTTTAGCAGTATTACAGTAAATATTTCTTTGTGCTAATAACAGTTTATTATCACTAGATAAATTGTCCCTATCAACCATGATATTCGTAATTTGAAGTTCTAGACAATCTATCCTAGTGATTTTCGAATCTAATTTCTTATGAGTCTCTAGCAATTGCATTGACAGCTTCTTAGCTTCATTGCTAGCAGATACCACAATCGAATCAAAATAAGTAACAGTTTCATCAAAAGATACTAATTCAGAATTATAAGCATGTACTGGAATATTAAAAGATTCAAGAATGTTTCGTACCTTTGTAGTCATTGGTGATTTGTCAGCAGCTTTTGATACGAAGCATCTTCCACGCACTTCGTATGTCTCCTCCTCTGATTCTTCCTCTATTTTTGCAAACGTTGCTCCATGGGTTGGATTTCACATTTCCTCATCATCTGATCCAGATGACCAGATTTGATAAGTACCATCTTCATCATCATTCGCACCCTTAGCAACCAGAGACAAAAATTTGGCTTTCGTACGAACCACCTCCAACTTCTTAGCATAGTACGCCTCATCCTTAACCTTATTCTTTGTTTCATCCTTCTTTCGAATCATGCAGTCATTCGCAAGGTGATTGGCACCATTGTAATAATGACAATTAATCCTAGCATCTCCCTTTAGCTTCTTCCCAGTCTTTTCCTCAATAGGCTTCGTATCTTTCATCTCTTCCTTCTTTTTCTCTTCCCCAGCACTTTTACTCAGAAAGTTTCCTTTTGTCTCAGACAACTTTGCCTTCGGATTGAAAGGCTTTTTGAAGAACTTTTTCACTCGGTTGTTTGAATAAAAAGCAATTGCCTCATCATCTCAGTTCATGATGAACCCTTCGTCTTCATCCGAAGCGTCTTTATCAGCTTCTTTCTCAGAGATGTTCGAAACCAAAGCTAATGGACCTCCCAACATAGCCTTAGATTCTTCAGCTATTTCGTTCACCTCGCTTTCATGAGTCTTAAGTTGGTTGTACAAGTCATTCAATGTTGACGTATCAAAGCTCTGTTGATTCTTCACCATCATGCTTACACTACGCCATTCCTTTCGAAGTCCCATAACAAATATCAGATTGAATTCCATGGCTGATCTGGTGATACTATATTGATTGCATCGATATATCAATTCATTAAGTCGATTATAATAGACTTCAATTGTTTCACCATCTTTCTGTCTGAAGTCCTTCAGCTCCACTAAGCATTGCTTGACAAAATTTACCTTTGTCTTCTCACTTCCCTAAAATTTTTCCTTGAGATTGTTCCAGGTTCCTTTGCAGTTGTGCAAATCCTCACGTAGTTGTAAACAACTGGAGGAAGAGCTCTCTTAGCTCTCTTACACACCTTTTCTCTAGCTTTTTCAGACGATCAGATTGATTTTCAACTTCAGAGTTTCCAGAGGAAGAACCAATTGGTTGAACATTCGATGGTGGATTTAGATCTCCAGAAATTCAATTCCACAGTTCTTCATCCAAACCATTGAGATAATCCTGCATACGATCAGCCCACTGATCGTAATACTCAGGGATGAGCATAGGAATTTTGGTAGATGAACCTAGAAGATGAGAAAATGAAGTCATGGAATTCAGATTGAATGACGCCATTGTTGTACGGAATAAATCCTTGAGAATTTTTGAAGAAACTTTGAGAATTTGACAATAAACTATATGATTCAAATCACAATCACTCTTAGAATGCTCGATTCAATGAATTAAGTGCAGAATCGAATCACAGACTTAGATCTAAACAATTTTTCACTTTCAAAAAGTGCGGAAACTTTTGAATCAAAAAGTTGATTCAAAAACCTTTTATACAAAGTGAAAATCAGATCAGAGATATGATTCCTACTCTGATACCAAATGAAGAATCAAGGAATCAAGTATTGAACGAATTAGAGTGTAAATTCAAAGTAGAAATAAAAGATTTGAACACTGATGTAAATATGATTTGTTTGGCTCTATTACGCTTTTGCAGTTTTATAGAGTACAAAGAATATTCTGTAAAGACTTCGTTACTAAGACACTAGTAACCACTCCTATTTATAGGAGAGGAAAGCGTATAAAAAATATACAAAGGACTAAACATTATGCTTCGAATATTATGCCCCAGTAAAATACATTACAAAAATGTTCGAAGACTCTAAATACAATCTTCAAATATTGTGTTGGGTCCTCGCCTTAATATTTCGTTTTTGTGTTATATTAAGGACTCCTTATCTAATCTAAACTTTGTCTTTCTTCCTTTTTCAGATGTCTTCCAACACTGTTTCTGGCTCAAACCCTACTGGCTCTTTCTCTCTCATGAACCTTTGTGGGAGAGTCATCCCTGATGGTACTAATTTCAATGATTGGAATAGGAACATCAGGATGGTCACATGCTATGAGGACAAGGAATATGTCCTCAATAAGGAGCTAAAGGAAATTGACGAGTCTTCTGATACTACTGAGTTTAGGGCACATGAGAAGGATGCCACTAAGGTAGCTTGTATCATGCTTGCCACCATGGCAGTTGAACTCCAAAAGTCCTATAAGGACTTTTACCCTTTTGAGATGCACCGGGACCTGATGGATAGATACCATCAGAGTGCTCATCAAGAGAGGTATGAAATCATCTGCTCCATGATTACAACAAAGATGAAGGATGGTGAACCCATCACGTCCCACTTGCAGAAAATGAAAAGGTTTGTGGACCGTTTGCTAAAATTAAATTTGAACCTTCCTAAGGAGCTGGCCATAGATATCATTCTACACTCCTTACCTCCATGTTATGATCAGTTCCGGATGACCTATCATATAAACAAGGAGGAGATCACACTCAGCAAACTTCAAGAGCTTTTGAGGACACCTTAAAATGGTCTCAAAGGTAAAAATGTTGTTTCTACTCCTACTGCAACTGCCCCTGTTCTGGAAATTGGACAAGGGAAAGGGAAGAAGAGGAAGGCTCCCTCAAAGAGCCGCAAGGGAAAGTCTCTCGATGGATCCTATTCAAGTGGGACCAAGCCTGGTTCTGCTGTTCCCTATTCCATTCCTAAAGAAGCAGAGTGTTTCTACTGTCACGATAAAGGGAACCGGAAGCAAAGCTACCCCAAATACTTGAAGGATGTCAAGGATGGGAAGGTTAAACCTACCCATGCAAGTATTTATACTATTCTATCAAAAAACTCATCACATTCTAACTCTTGGATTCTTGACATAGGTTGTGGATTTCACATTTGTTCTGATGTGAAAGTCCTAAAAAGAAGTAAGGATGTGGAGCACGGGAAGATAAACTTGATCATGGGGAATAGGAAGGTTTTATCTGTCACCAAGATTGGAGTTTACTTTTTATTGCTTAGTAGTGGATTATAAATAGATTTGAATAATTGTTGCTACTCATTTGATATGGCAAAAAATATTATTTCCTTTCATTGTTTGTACAAACAAGGATATAATTTTCATTTGATAATGAAATTGGTGCTATAAATGCTTATTATAATGGTGTTTTTTTTATTTTAAAGCATTACCTTGTAATGGTGTATATGAAACTGTGAATGTTGTAGAAAACTTAGGAAATAATGTGTTGCATATCGATTCTTCCAATGAATTGGATAAAGCATGCTTGTGGCAATGTCGTCTTGGACATGTCAGCAAGAAGTGCATAGGCCAACTCCAAAAGGCTGGAGTTTTGGAGTCATTCGACTTAAGGTCGGATGACACTTGCGAATCTTGCTTACTTGGAAAGATGACAAAGTCACCCTTTACTAGTACTTGTGAAAGGGGTGAAGGTTTGTTGGATCTCATACACACCGATGTGTGTGGGCCCTTCAAAACCTCTACAAGGGATGCTAGCCGCTTCTATGTGACTTTTACTGATGATTACAGTAGATACGGCTATGTCTAATTAATCAAGAATAAGTCAGAAACCTTTGAGAAATTCAAAGAGTTTAAACAAGTGGAGAACCAACTGAGCAGGAAGATAAAGATGCTCCGATCTGATCGGGGTGGTGAGTATCTTAGTATCGAGTTCCTTGACTATCTTAAGGAATGTGGAATTATTTCACAGCTGACACTACCTAGGACACCACATCTTAATGGCGTGGCTGAGAGGCGCAACCGAACCTTGTTGGACATGGTTTGTTCCATGATGAGTCGAGCTTCGTTACCAATCTCATTCTGGGGGTATGCCTTAGAGACTTCCGCCCATATCCTTAATCTAGTCCCTACCAAGAAGGTTGCCAAAACACCTCACGAGATGTGGACAGGGAAATCCCCCACATTAGACCACATCAATGTTTGGGTTTGAGAGGATTCCATGAGATGCAAGACTCATGACAAGCTCGAACCTCATAGTGAGCGGTGTATTTTTATCAGCTACCCATAGAGATTCTTTGGTTATCTCTTCTACAAACCAAGTGACAATGTTTTATTCGTTTCAAGGAGAGGAGTCTTTCGTGAGAGAGAGCTCATAAGCCAAGGAGAAAGTGGGAGGCAAAATGACCTTGAAGAACTTCAAGAGTCAAGCGGTGAAGGAACCTCAAACACTAGCGATCAACCTGAGGAGGAAACTCCTGTTGAGCCAATTGACGAGTCTGTACCTATGAGGCGTTCCAGTAGAGTTAGAGTTCCACCTGAGTTTTATGGTTTCCATATTACTGCAGAAGGTGATACATTTATCAGTGATAGCACACTGGTAAATTTGGATGAACCTAACAACTACAAGGAAGCCATGCCAGGCCCCGATTCTGCAAAATGGAAAGAGGCTATGGACAATGAGATTTAGTCCATGTATGACAATCAGGTTTGGACCTTGGTTAACAATGTACCGGGTCATAAGATAGTCGGGTGCAAATGGATCTTCAAAAAGAAGACCGACATGGATGGGAAAGTACACACTTATAAGGCATGATTGGTTGCAAAGGGCTTCTATCAAACTCCAGGAGTTGATTATGACGAGACCTTCTCACTAGTAGCGAAGATTAATTCTATTAGGGTTATGCTAGCCATTGCTGCATTTCATGATTATGAAATATGGCAAACGGATGTCAAAACTGCTTTCCTTAATGGAAAGTTGGTTGAAGATGCTTACATGTAACGCCTCATTTCTGGTAAGTAATTTAAATATGTTTTTTTTTTTCAGTTTTCAAGGGGAACTCGACGAGTCAATAGCCCGACTCGTCGAGTAGAGACGGGATTTTGAGCACATTTAAGTAGGCAACTCGACGAGTCCATATTCTTGGACTCGGCGAGTCTGCCATTCTGGGTGAAACCCTAATTTCAAGGTTTGCACCCTATTTAAACAACTTTTTGGGCCTCAAGTCAGCCCCCAACACTTCCAGAACACTCCTCTCGAAAACCATAGCATTTCTTTTGGCTTTTTGAGTGTATTTTGTGATTCTTTGAAGATTTGGAGAGAACGAGGGTAAATCCAAAGGAGGAGAACAAGATCCAAGATCTTGAGTTCATTTCAGAGCTTTGTGAGGTACAACTCAAACATTTACTGTTTCCATGTTTGAATCTGCATTAAAACCCCAATAAAGTCATTTTTTGCACATTCCTTGGCTTGTTTGTGAATAGAGAGCTTATAAGAGCGAAAGGACATCAAATCTAGTAATGATCAAGCTCTAGAAGCTCAGATCCATTTCCTTTGTTGAGTCAAATTCGTATACAAGCCTAGATCTACACTTTTGGTCCATTTAGAGCCCTTTAAACTCTTGGATATGCATGCATGCACGTAAAGTTGGAAACTTTACGTGTAAAAACCACCCTAGGAACCCAGATCTATGAGTTCCATGTGCTGGAATCGACCAAAATCGTTTGTATGGTGTTTTCATGCAAGCGAATTGATGAGTTGTTCTTCGACTCGGATAGTTGTTCTTCAGACTCAACGAGTTGTTCATCTGACTCGGCGAGTCACAGTCTGGTCGTGTTCATATGTTGAAGGAGAACTCGACGAGTTGTTCATACAACTCGGCGAGTCGGATGAAGTTGGACTTGATGATAGCATCGAAGAAGAACTCGTCGAGTCTTTGCCAAACTCGATGAGTAGAAGCTGGTAGAGGACTAGATTGGATGATAGGGACTCGACGAGTTTACGGCCCAACTCAGCGAGTCTAGTCAACTGAAAATTGACTTTAACCAGGGGTAAATAGTCATTTGACCCTGAGGGCGTTTATCAGTACTTGACCTAGTGTTTGTGGGATTTGTATCCGGACAGTCCTGGAGTAGCAGCCATCCAGCGTTAGAGTTAGCGTCGCAACAAACAACGTTACGAGGTGAGTTTCCTTCCAGTAGGAATGGGTCTACGGCGATAATGCCTACACGTTTAGTTAGCAGTAGTTCCAGACCTCGGTCCGATGCAGTAGTTAGATTGCTTGATGTCTTTGTGATTCAAGTATGTTTTGTGTTATGTGTTCCAGACCTTGGTCCGATGCAGTATGCAGTATCTGTATTCGTGCTACTTGATATGTTTATGCTATGTTATGATTCAGTCAGTTCCGGACTTCGGTCCGATGCAGTCAGTTCCGAACTTCAGTCCGATGCAGTTAGTTCCGTACTTCGGTCCGATGCAGGGGACAAGGTCCCAGTCAGTTCCGGACTTCGGTCCGATGCAGTTTCCGGACTTCAGTCTGATGTAGAGGGCAAGGCCATGGTTAGTTTCGGGACTTCGGTCCGATGCAGTGGTCAAGGCCCAATATGTGCTTTATATGTTATTGTATGGTAGGTGGTAGTTTGGGGGAGCTCACTAAGCTTCGTGCTTACGATTTTCAGTTTTGGTTTCAGGTACTTCTGCTCGTAAAGGGAAGAGCTCGGTTTGATGGCATCACACACACCACAACTTCAGTTTATCTTGGGATGTTTATACTCTGATAGTTTGATAATTGTTATGATATTTTTAGATACACTGTCTATGATTTTTATATGATCTTCGATGACTATGGTTTATTATTAAAGTAAAACAAAATTTTTAGACTGTATTTTTGGGATGTTTCAATTTGGTATTAGAGCCTTGGTTTGAGGGATTTAGGAACACTTACGGGTGTGACTGAACTCAAACTAAGGGAATAGTACAAGATTTTCAAAAGAGAAACATATTCGAAAAGAATTTTGAAAAAGAACTTAGAAAGAAAAGGAGTTTTCTTAAAAGAAAAGGGTGTGGTGCATGCGATCAACCGAGCTCAAGTAAGTACTCCCAAATTACCCATACAAGTTTATATTATGATTATCTGTTTCAGTTTCAGTAGAACAACATGCTAGAATAGGACTAAGGATCTAGGGGGATGCCTTATGTGCCTGTTATATGTGTTTCAGATTTTTGAGAATTGCATGTTAGTATTGAGTAGACAGCAGTAGGATAGTCTGATTAGGTTATGCCTGATATTGTGAGCTTAGCATTGTATGCTAGTACAGTTTCTTGTTACGAGAATAGAGTTGCTTGATTAGTTCATGTGTCTGAATGCTGCTTGATTTGTGCTTTGTGGGACTCCAAGTGATGGGAGTTAGACATTAGGTGAATACGTCACATCACATGTGATCAGGGTTGGATAATCTCAAAGTGTTGGATTTGGCCCTACCGCGCAGCTCTTGTTTGAGTCCAACAGTTGTAGGAATGAGTCTTTTACTCGAAGGATTATCTGAGTCACATCACATGTAGTAGTATTCAGGTGATGACTAATTGGCATTACAAGGAGGCCTTCAGCAGCTGAGGACTGGTTTTTGGTTGAGTCAGAGATTTCCCTTGGGCGACCCTACGGTGAGAGTAGTAGAGATCAGTAGCAGTAGCAGTGACTTGGTGGAGTCGAGGCAGTTCTTGAGGAAAGTACAAATAGATGTGGAAGGTAGTAGGGGCCCATACTACTGGAAGCAGAGGATCTGTACTTGAATTAAGGAAGGCCGAGGCGAGACCAGGAAACCTGTAGTAGTAGCGATCCCTCGAGATATATCAGTGTTTCTAACGTTTATCATGATGTGTTTTCAGAATGGTGATTCTATGTCCTAGACCAGCAGGCGGCAGTTCAGGTGCTGGGAAGGGATCAGGATCAGGCTCGGGGGCCGGGCATTTGGATGAGCAGACTAAGGAGTTTTTCACTTCAGAGGTTACCCGTATCATACTTGAGTAGACTCCTGTGATCTTTGGTTCGATCAAGGAGGGTATTTTGGAGTTGATGGAGGAGAAGTTGACCATGTTTCGTGCTGAGGTGGCGACTATGATGGCGTCGTGCACTCTCTCCTTCAGGGAGTTCAGAGCTTGTGGAGCTCCAGACTACCATGGGGAGCGAGACCCCATTGCGAGTACTAGGTGGTTGGCAGATGTTGCCAACGCGTTCCGCACCAACAGATGTCCCGAGGGGGACAAGGTCAGATTAGCATCCTGTCTTCTGAAGGACAGTGCACGAGATTGGTGGGAGGAGGTTGGGCATGTCATCGGGGATGACGCAACACTTGATGCTATGACGTGGGCTGATTTTACTACCAGGTTCAAAGCCGAGTTTGCACCGGTTATCGAGGTGTAACAGTGGCAGAGATTACCGTCAAGTTCAGGGAGGGGGCTCTTCTCGTTCCTCAATACGCAAATGATGAGGAAATGAAGAAGGCCCATTATCATGAAATGCTGCAGAGTGATATCCACCAGTTTGTGAGCTGATCTAGCTGCAAGACGCTGGATGATATGATTGCAAGGGCTCGAGAGAGAGAGAGAGAGATTGATCTTGAAATGGAGAGGAAGAGGAATCTAGAGATGGCTTCGGGTACAGGGAGTTAGGGCAAGAAGCCCAAGGTTTCGGATCATAGGTCCAGAGGTCAGCAGAGCCGCAGTCGGTGTGGCAAATGTGGGAGATTGCACAATGGGGCGTGCAAGGCAGGGAGTTCTGGCTGCTACAAGTGCGGTAGGACGGGGCATATGAGCAGAGTTTGTACTGCTTCTACCATTGTCACCACAGCATCAGATTTGATTTGCTTCCATTGCAATCAGAGGGGACACAAAAAGTCCCAGTGCCGGAGCTTAGCCGCAGCGGGGAAGGTGTCGGCACCTGCTCCTGCTACATTGAGGATTACGGATTGTCGCCAGGGTCGGGCCGAGACGCCAGTGCCAAAGAGTAGAGCTTTTCATATGACAGCAGATGAGGCGCAAGTGACTCCTGACATGGTGGTGGGTATGTATTTTCCTTTTATCTCTGCATTTATTATTGATTGTTTCTAATGTTATATGTTTCCATATAGGGTCGTTCTTAGTGAACGGCATTTCAGCTACAGTGTTATTTGATTCAGGGGCTACCTGATCGTTTGTCTCTCTTGCGCTTAGCAAGAGGTTTAGCAGAGCTCCAGGGGAGCTGGATTGTCTGCTCGAAGTAGAGATAGCCGATGATAGGACCGTCAGGGTCACGAGGGTGTATAAGGCATGCTCGCTGTAGTTATTCGATGAGCAGTTTTCGGTAGACCTGGTCCCTCTTCCTTTGCGAGGGAACAAGGTCATAGTAGGCATAGATTGGCTGAGCCCCAATGGGGCGGTGATTGATTGAGACTTGCAGCTAGTGAGTGTCCACACTCCCAGTGGGGGAGAGTTAGTGATTCAGGGCGAGAGGCCACAACACGTACCGATTCTTTGTTCAGCGGTGAGAGCGAGGCGCTACTTCCAGCAGGGTTGTGCAGGTTATGTCGCATACGTGATGGATACCCGGGATAAGGGTAAGACGACAGTAGATGATGTAGTGGTGGTGCGAGAGTACCCGGATGTATTCCCAGAGGAATTGCCTAGGATACCTCCGGAGAGACAGGTTGAGTTCAGGATTGACTTGGTTCTTGTTGCGGCTTCGATAGCCAAGGCACCGTATCGGTTGGCTCCTCCAGAGATGCAGGAGTTGTCTACGTAGCTGCAGGAGGTGCTAGACAAAGGTTTCATCAGACCGAGTAGTTCACCATAGGGAGCCCCGATCCTGTTTGTGAAGAAGAAGGATGGGTCGCACCGTATGTGCATAGACTACTGGGAGTTGAAAAAGTTAATGGTGAAGAACCGTTACCCACTCCCAAGGATAGACGACTTATTTGATCAGCTTCAGGGAGCATCTTGGTTTTCCAAGATTGATCTGTGCTCCGGTTATCATCAGATGCGAGTCAGGGGTGAGGATGTTCAGAAGACAACTTTTAGGACCTGTTATGGTCATTATGAGTTTGTGGTGATGCCGTTTGGGCTCTCCAACGCTCCAACTACGTTCATGGATCTCATGAACCGCGTATGTAGGCCGATGTTGGATCAGTCTGTGATAGCATTTATTGATGACATCTTGGTTTACTCCAAGACTTAGGAACAGCACGAGGAGCACTTGAGAGAGGAGCTAGAAACGTTGAGGAGGGAGAGACTTTTTGCGAAGGTCTCTAAGTGAGAGTTCTGGTTGCGCGAGGTGCAGTTCCTTGGTCACCTCGTCAACCAGAAGAGTATTCTAGTGGATCTGGCCAAGATCGAGGTCATGATGCAGTGGGAGGTCCCGAGGTCTCCAACTGAGATTCGGAGCTTCCTAGGATTGGCAGGGTACTACAGGAGATTCATCTAGGATTTCTCCAAGATGGCAGTTCCACTCACCCAACTAACCAAGAAGTCGGTGGTGTTTCGTTGGGGGCCTGAGCAGCAGGCGACATTCGAGACTGTCAGACAGCGATTGTGCGAGGCACCGATTCTGACCCTGCCAGAGGGAGTTGACGTTTTTGTAGTCTACTATGATGCCTCGATCACAGGTATGGGAGCAGTGTTGATGCAGTGGGGGCATGTGATAGCTTCCGCCTCTAGACAGTTGAAGCCTCATGAGGCTAACTATCCGACGCACGATTTGGAGTTGGGGGCAGTGGTGTTCGCCCTCAAGATTTGGAGACACTACCTCTATGGGGTCCGTTGTACCATCTATATGGATCACAAGAGTCTGAGATACCTCATGGACCATCCGAATCACAACATGAGGCAGCTTCGGTGGTTAGATGTGGTGAAGGATTACGATTGTGAGATCCTTTATCACCTGGGAAAGGCTAACATTGTGGCCGACGCCCTGAGCCGCAAGGCGGCAGTGGCCCCAATCAGGGATATACGCCTAAGGATGACAGTGATTACCCCATTGTTGGAGCAGATCAGGGAGGCACAGGTCGAAGGCCTCAAAGAGGAGAGGCAGAAGTGTGAGAGAATCATGGGCCGAGTAGCTTCCTTTGATTATAACAGTCAGGGTAACAGTCAGGGATTGTTGACCCTTCATGGGAGGGTTTGGGTACCGTACTGGGGCGGAGTATGACAGGTGTTGATGGACGTGTAATAGCCGGATTTTGGGTATGTAATTTTATTATTTTGAATTATTATTTTTGGGGGGGACTCGACGAGTTGGTGCCTCAACTCCTCGAGTAGAGTCTTAGCTGTTGACGCGGTTTTGCGACCGGACTCGACGATTCGGTGCTGATTAGGAAAACCCTAATCCCTGGGTTTGGGAACCTATTTAAAGACCTTTATGGCCTTCATTTTCGGCCACCCTGTTCCATAGAAACCCTAGAGAGAGTGAGGAAGGCTTGAGTGCAAAGAAGCGCTTATAACCTTCATTTTGGGGTGATCTTGCTTAAGGAAGAAGAGAGGATTCATATAGAACGCGAAGGGAGCTTCGATTAGAGCTAATCATTTTGAGATATTGTTGATGGTGAGCCTAGGGCAGCACAGTAGAACCGCGTCGGGCCCATGGGCACGCCAACTAGGCTCAGCCCAATAGGCTAAGTGCCCGCTGGCGTCCCCGGGAGCGAAGCGCACAGGTGGAAGGCTGGCGCCCGCCAAGAGGCGCTCCTTGTTCCAAGACAAAAGATACAGTCAGGAGACAAACAGAAGGATCACAGCATTACGATCGGAGCCAATGAGAGTGCTCTAGCGGTTGAAGGCGCATGACCCTCCAATCAGCGCCTCTGATCCTGTCTCCCCAAAAGCGATCCTGTATGGTACGGCTCAGGCAGGAGCGCTAGGTATAAAAGGATGTGCTCTCAGACCTGTGAGGTAAATTCTCTGGGCTTTCTAGAGAGAATACACACAAACCCTAAAACACCCTCTAACTTGACCGTCGGAGCGTTCTTCCGGGAGCTCCTCCCGGAAAGCGGCTGACGGCCTCTGTTTTTTTGTGATCTTGTAGTGATAGCTAGACGTTCGAGAGAAGTTTGTGGATAGAGAAAGATCAAGGTTGCATCTTCTGGCGCCATCCGTTTGTGAGACGAAGAACATAAGCGAAAAGCACAAAAGCAAACGTCAATGGCATCTAAAGACAGTGAGGGACGACCGACCAGTCCCATACGTCTGATGACGGCGTTGGACGAAACACCACCGCCTACAATGGTCAACAGGGCCATTTTAGGCAAAGGAAGTTCTATAGAAATCACCGGAAACGTTCCACAACCGCCGCTTTCTCAGCAAGGAACGACTCCGGTGGGGCCACTTCCGTTTACACACCTTCAGATGCCACCATTGTTTGCACCGCCGCTGCAGCAGACACAACCGGTCCACTCAACAACACTTCTGTCGAGTCACGTTTTCAACATCTCACCGTCGTTTGCAATGCCATCGTCATTCCAAATGACGGGTGGACAGAGTTCAATGACCTCGTTACCGCCACTGGCGCAAACCATGATAAACCACTCACCACCCATTTACTCGATAGCCGACGCATGGACTGGACCGACTATCTCCGCCAACGGTAGCCTGCAACAGCTGGTGATGATCAACCCTGTAGCCCCCGTGCACCCTTTCTCCGCTAGTTATCCCCTCCAACTACCATTCCAACCATACCCCTTTTATGGACCAAGTCCTGGCTACCTCACACCGCCATCGCATGGCATGAACCCTCAATACCAACAGGGAGCGTCGACTGTCCCGGGCCAAGATGGTTTTTCCCGTCGTGTGACGTATCCGTTTGTTAAAGAGCTGTTGGATTATGAAATACCGAACACAACAAAGCTCCCGACACTCAAAACGTACAATGGAACCACCGACCCGGATAGCCACATCGACACGTATGAATGGACGATGACATCGTTGAAACTTAACGAGAAGTTCTGGTGCACGTACTTCTCGACGACCCTAGATGGCAACGCCGGCATGTGGTTCAAGACGTTGCAACCAAGTAGCATCTCAAACTTTTCTCAGCTTAAGTACCTCTTCCTTACCAACTTCATGCAGTTACGTAAGTACAAGGGAGATTCTGATTCAATCGTAGGCTGTAAACAGAAAGAGGGGGAAACTGTACGAGAATATTTCACAAGGTTCATAAATGCTATGTTGGATGTACCGGGGCACGATGAAGGGCTCATATATGGCGCCTTTACATGGGGGCTCTTGCCAGGCCCTTTGTCGCAAAAAATATGGGAAAGAAGCCCTTAACACGGGCCAAATTGAAGGAAAGGGTAGAGCGGTATCTGCGGTAGGAAGACGGCGAGGCAGCCAAGCAAGCCTACTTGAATGCCATGGAGACCAGACAACACAACCCGGGTCACATGGATTTTTTTTGGGGGGGGGGATAGGCACTATGGCCAGGTAAGAAGACCACCGACGTGTTTTCGACCGTTTGTCAAGGACGACAGACGCGGTCGCCGTCCAGAAGTGTACACGATGTCCGAGAAACAGTAGCCGGCCAAGTCGCCCAAGAAATGATACTGTGAATATCACAAGAGTAAGACACACGATATGGCCAACTGTTCGGTATTAAAGAAAGAGATGGAAAAGAAGCAACTCAAAGGAGATCTGGTGGAAGTAGCGCAAAGCCTGCGCGCCAAGTTTGATGCTCAAAACACCAAGGGCACACCTCGTGAGGGGATCCAGCCCAAGGAGATATTCATGATACGAAGTAAGAGAAGCAGGGAAGAACAACGAGCGAGCAGGAGACCGCCAAACTTTCAGCACGTACACTCACGTTCTCCATACAAGACCCCCGACCGGAAGGATGGAGGGGCGACAACCCGCTGGTGATACAAGCCTCCATCAGGGATGTAACTATACATAGGGTCTATGTCGACACCGGGAGTTCGGCGGACATCATCTATGAGCATTGCTTCCAGCTCCTCCCAGACCGCTGGAAGGATAACTTACGGCCCACGACCGGGAGGCTAGTAGGATTCGCCGGTCATAGCCTATGGCCGCTGGGCACAATCCACCTCCCCCTGACCATTACTAGCCACGAAAAACAGAGAAAGAAAACCGCCTTGATAGACTTCGTGGTCATTCGACATTCGGCGGAACACAATATCATTCTGGGAAGAACAACCCTCTTGAAGCTGGGGGCAGTACCATCAACTATGCATGGGATCATGAAGTTCGACACCCCAATGGGCACAGTTACGGTGCTGGCCACCCCACCTAAAGAATTGCAATGCTATACAGTCATGAAGCCGACAGAGTTAACCAAAGAGACCAAGAGGCCCAAACACAACCCCGTGAAAGGGAAGGAAGTAATCAATGAAAGATACCCCGACCAGCTAGTCAGCATTGGATGCGATCTCCCAAGTCACACAAGAAGAGCGTTGGTTGACTTGATCAAACAATACAAACATGTGTTCGCATGGACTCCTACAGACATGGTAGGGTAGAAAGGAAGGTCATCGAGCATAAACTTGTAATTAAACTAGGCGCAAAAGAGGTTAAGTAGAAAAAGAGAGTCCAGGGAGGAGACCGTAATAGGGCAATTAATGCAGAAGTGGCCAAGCTGGCAGTAGCCGCGATAGTGCGGGAGGCAATATTCCCGACATGGATCGCAAACCCAGTTATGGTCCGCAAGCAAGACGGGTCGTGGCGTATGTGCATAGACTTTTCCGACTTAAATAAGGCATGCCCTAAAGATTGTTACCCCCTCCCAGAGATTGATCAGAAAGTGGAATCCTTACAAGGGTTTAAGTTAAAGTGTTTTTTGGATGCATACAAAGGGTATCATCAGATTTTGATGAGCAAAGAAGATGAGGAGAAAACAACCTTCTACACAGATCATGGCACTTTCTGCTACACCAAGATGCCTTTCGGCTTAAAGAATGCAGGGGTCACATATCAGCGCCTGGTCGACTCGATATTTGCTAAAAAAATCGGGAGAAACATCGAGGTATATGTGGACGACATGGTGATTAAGAGCCCGCATGAAGACAAGATGTTGCAAGATATTGAGGAGACTTTCCGAACCCTAGAGGCGGTAAAGATGAAACTGAACCCAACCAAATGTACGCTTGGGGTGGAAGAGGGACAGTTCCTGGGATACTACGTCACCAGGCAAGGTATCTAGCCCAGCCCGACCAAAGTCGATGAATTCATCGAGACACCAACCCCGAACTCCCTCAGGGATGCACAGGGTCTGAATGGGAAAGTTACAGCTCTAAGCAGGTTCATTTCGAAATCTGCTGACAAGGCCATGCCATTATTCCACACATTGAAGGGATGCATTGAGAAGAGCAATTTCTAATAGACGAATGAAGCAGAAAAAGCGCTCCAAAGAATCATGGAAGCGTTACATGAATTACCCACGCTGGCCAGCCCTGTCCCTGGAGAGACATTACTGATGGGTTTTGAGCATTCTAACACTTCCTAAGTGTACATGCAACCCTAATAACCTTGGATCTATGTTTGTCTAATTATCATGCAAAGTTGAATTCCAAGGTTATATTCCTATCTAGCATACATGGGGAACAATTTTAACTTGAATCATAGATAGAATAACTTACCTTGTTGTTGCTTGTGTTCCTTGAAACCTTGTGAGCCTAGCACCCCAAGTGTGATGCCTCAAATGCTTCACACAACACCAAATGCTCTTGGAAAGACTCTTGAGATAACACACACTTCTCAAAATCGGCCAAGCCCTCTAGTTTCTTAGTGTCCAACTTGTGTAGCCAATTTTGTGGAGAATGGGACTCTTATATAGTGTTGGCACATCTAGGGTTACACCATGTAAACCCTAATGTGTCATGACTCTTCATTTCCATGACCCATGGGTTTGTAACTCCCATGGAGCATCCATGGAGCATCCTATGGGTAGAACCCAACTTGATAATCCATGGAGCCTCTTAGCCCACTATACAAGATATGGATGATTTACATAATCAACCCATATATTTAATTAGTTATCCTTTGATCATTTAATTAATTCCAAATTAATTCTTTGATCAACTAATCAAATAATATTATTAATATATTAGAACTTATAATATATTAATAATCTCCAAGTGTTATTTCTCTCATTTAGTCTATCCAATTGCATGGTGCCATGCAACCCAAATGGACCATGCCGGGTCGGGTCAAGTACAAGCCCGAAATAGTTATGGACTTAGACACCTTATCCAACAGTCTCCCACTTGGATAAGTCTAATAACTATATCTCTAGTACTTCAGGAACCGACCGGCAATCGTAGCTCTTTCAAGGTCTCTCGGAACTGAGAAGATGATGGTACGCCATTTAAGATAAGTAATCATATAATCCTCCGTTCTAGATATCAGCCGGACAAATACATGGAACATTGTCTTGCTTATTGTCCAGCATTTGTTTCCCGATTTCCGATTTGTTTGACATAGAACTTAATTGAACACATCAACTTAGTTCTGACCGGGCCCGGTACATGGGTCAAAACAAAATCATCGAGGGGCCCAGATATCAGCTTCTAATCCAAGAAGGAACAGATAAACTTCGACTCATATGTTTGTTCTACCACTCATTGAATTACACACAAAAGTACGTTTTATAACATCGAGTTACCAATGCGGTTTCGTACAGTCAATGCATAACCAACTTGTAAGTAACAAATCATATCTCTAGGTTTGAAGACTTATATGATATTACCGTCTCACGATCACTCAAGATAGAATTCCATGAAGTGATTCCAGTGAGCGTGGGTTGAGTCCAATGCTCAGAACTTATGAGCACTCATGATTGTTGTAGCCTTGTCCAAGACCTCTACAACCAAACATGACAGTCTTGATTCATATCTACTTCCAACATATGACCGACTGTGGAGGTTTGAATAATATGTTATACCAAACAAAATTATTCTGGAAGTCAAAACATGCAAAAGAAATATAGTAAACGATCGACAAGAGATAGCAACACTTTACTCATAAATAAAACATCTTTTATTCATCATCTAATGTCAATTACACTTTACAAATTTCTGGGTTATCTAACTACTAAATCTAATATCATCCTTCAGCCCTATGCTCCGAGCATGCTGAAGATGCTTAACCCGAGTCAGTCCCTTTGTGAGGGGATCTGCCGGATTCTCATCTGATGATACCCTCTTTGCCACGAGGTGTCCTTCTTCGATCCGATGTCTAATGAAGTGGTATTTTTTGTCGATGTGCCTGGATCTCCCGTGATCCCTTGGTTCCTTAGCTAAGGCAACAGCACTTTCACTATCACAGAAAATTTCCATTGGCTCTTTAATAGCTGGTACAACTCCAAGGTCTCCAATGAAGTTCTTCAGCCATATCGCCTCCTTTGCTGCCTCGCTAGCTGCAATATACTCTGATTCACAAGTAGAATCTGCCACTGTCTCTTGCTTGGAACTCTTCCAAGAAATTGCTCCTCCGTTTAGGGTAAAGACCCAGCCCGACTGAGAGCGGAAATTATCCCTATCAGTCTGGAAGCTAGCATCACTATACCCTACAACTCTCAAGTCATCACTCCCACCGAGGGTAAGAACCCAGTCCTTAGTCCTCCGCAGGTACTTGAGGATATTCTTTACCGCAGTCCAGTGTGCCTTGCCAGGGTTCGCCTGATACCTGTTAACCATGCTCAAGGCAAAAGCTACATCGGGTCGAGTACACGTCATAGCATACATGATCGATCCTACAGCCGAAGCGTAAGGTGTTCGACTCATTTCTGCTATCTCAGCCTTAGTGCTAGGGCTTTGTGTCTTACTCAATCTGGTGTTACTCTGGATGGGTAACTCTCCTTTCTTGGAATCCTACATGCTGAATCTCTTCAGCACCTTATCCAAGTAGGTACTCTGACTAAGTCCAATTAGTCTTTTACTCCGATCTCTCAAGATCCTTATCCCTAAAATATAGGCAGCTTCACCAAGGTCCTTCATAGCGAAACACTTCCCAAGCCAGGACTTTACTTCCTACAGGGTTGGAATGTCGTTTCCCATGAGTAGTATGTCATCCACATACAATACCAAAAAGCTAACTATACTCCCACTAGCCTTGACATACACACAAGATTCATCTTCACTCCTAGAAAAGCCAAATTCCTTGACCTTTTCATCAAAGCAAAGATTCCATCTGCGAGGTGCTTGCTTCAATCCATAAATGGATTTCTCAAGCTTACACACTCTATTAGGGTACTCGTTGCTGACAAAACCCTCTGGCTGACTCATGTAAACATCTTCAGCCAACTTTCCATTAAGGAAAGCGGTTTTGACATCCATATGCCATATTTCATAGTCATGAAATGCAGCTATGGCTAACAGAACCCGAATAGACTTAATCTTGGCTACCGGAGAAAAGGTCTCATCATAATCCACTCCAGGAATTTGAGAGAAGCCCTTTGCAACCAGTCTAGCCTTATAAGTGTGTACTTTACCATCCATGTCGGTCTTCTTCTTGAAGACCCATTTGCACCCTACTGTCTTACGACCTGGTACATTTTCAACCAAGTTCCAAACTTGATTGTCATACATGGATTGTATCTCGCTATCCATAGCCTCTTTCCATTTAGCAGACTCGGGGCCTGCCATGGCTTCCTCGTAGCTGTTAGGGTCATCTTGACTTACTAGTGTCCCATCACTAATAAGTGTCTCACCTTCTGCAGTAATATGAAATCCATAGTAATGCTCAGGTGCACTCCTAACTCTCGTGGAACGTCTCAGAGGTACAAATTTGTCAATTGGCTCAACAGGAGTTTCCTCCTCAAGTTGAGGGCTAGAGTTTGAAGTTCCTTCACCGCTTGATTTTTGAATTTCTTCAAGATCAATTTGCCTCCCACTGTCTCCTTGGCTTATAAACTCTCTTTCTCGAAAGACTCCTCTTCTTGCTACAAAGACCACATTGTCACTAGGTCTGTAGAAGAGGTAACGGAAGGATCGCTGTGGGTAACCGATGAAAATACACCTCTCGCTTCGAGGTTCGAGCTTATCATGAGTCTCGCGTCTCACGAAAGCCTCGCAACCCCCAATCTTGATGTGGTCTAGTTTAGGTACTTTACCAGTCCACATCTCGTGAGGAGTTTTGGCAACTTTCTTTGTAGGGACTAGATTAAGAATATGGGCGGCAGTCTCTAAGGCATACCCCCAGAATGAGATTGGTAGCGTAGCTCGACTCATCATGGAACGAACCATATCTAACAAGGTTCGATTACGCCTCTCAGCCACACCATTCAACTGTGGTGTCCTGGGAGGTGTCAATTGTGAGACTATCCCACATTCCCTTAGATAGTCGAGGAACTCTGAACTAAGATACTCACCACCACGATCGGATCGAAGCATCTTAATGTTCCTGCCCAATTGATTCTCGACTTCCTGTTTAAATTCCTTAAACCTCTCGAAAGTCTCTGACTTATGCTTGATCAAGTAGACATATCCATATCTACTATAATCATCAGTAAAAGTCAAATAATAACGATTAACATCCCTTGTGGCATGTTTGAATGGTCCACACACATCCGTGTGTATAAGGTCCAACAAACCTTCACCCCTCTCACACGAACCTGTGAAGGGTGACTTTGTCATTTTTCCAAGTAAGCATGATTCGCAACTATCATCCGACTTTAGGTCAAACGACTCCAAGACTCCATCCTTTTGGAGTTGGCCAATGCGCTTCTTGCTTATATGTCCAAGACGACAATGCCATAATGATGCTTTATCCAAGTTATTATTAGTAGAATCAATACACAAAACATTATTTCCTAAGTTATCTACAACAGATACAGCTTCATACACACCATCACAAGGTAATGCTTTAAAATAAAGAACATTATTAAAGAAAGCATCAATAGAACCAACTTCATTATTAAATGAAAAGGTAAACCCTTGTTTGTACAAAGCATGAAAGGAAATAATATTTCTTGCCATTCCTGGCGAGTAACAACATTTATTCAAATCTAAACTAAACCCACTACTTAGCGATAAAGTATAAACTCCAATCTTGGTAACAGGTATAGCTTTCCTATTCCCCATGATCAAGTTTATCCTTCCTTGCTCCACATCCTCACTTCTTTTTAGTCCCTGCAAGTCACAACAGATATGAATACCACACCCGGTATCAAGGACCCAAGAATTAGAATGGGGTGAGTTATTAGAAATGATAGTGTAAATACCTGCATGGTTGGGTTTAACTTTCCCATCCTTCACATCTTGCTGGTATTTTGGGCAGTTCCGCTTCCAATGAGATTTTTCATGGCAATAGAAGCATTCAGCCTCTTTTGGGTCAGAAGAAGGAGTAATGAAACCTTTCTTGGTTCCACTTGAAGAAGAGCCATCAAGGGTCCGAACCTTGGTACCCTTAGAAGAGCTCTTTCTCTTCTTCCCTCGACTTTTCCCGATTGCCAAAACCGGAGTAGAGTTTTGAGTAGGAGTGATAGCAACCGACTTCCCCTTAAGACCTGATTCTGCGGTCTTGAGAAGTCCCTGAAGTTTGCTGAGGGTGACTTCTTCCTTGTTCATGTGATATGTCATGCGGAATTGATCATAACACGATGGTAAGGAATGCAAAATAATATCTATTGCAAGATCCTCCGGGAAGTTCACATTAAGCTTCAGCAAACGATCCACATACCTTTGCATTTTCTGCATGTGGCTCGTGACGGATTCCCCGTCCTTCATCATGGTTGTTATCATGGAGCAGATGATTTCATACCTCTCTTGTCTTGCACTTTGATGGTATCTTTCCATCAAATCTTGGTGCATGTCATAAGGGTAGAAATCCTCATAAGACTTTTGGAGTTCCGCTGTCATCGTGGCCATCATGATGCAAGCCACTTTCGTAGCATCCCTTTCATGTGCCCGAAATTCAGCGATCTCCTGAGGAGTTGCAGTGGACTCATCAACCTCCTTAAGCTCCTTGTCAAGGACATATTCTTTGTCCTCGTAGCGGGTAATCATCCTGATGTTTCTGATCCACTCATTGAAGTTGGATCCATCAAAGGTGACTTTCCCACACAAGTTCATAAGGGTAAAGGAGCCATTAGGATTAGAGCCAGAAGCATTGTTGAAAGACATCTGAAGAAAAGAGGACAAGATTAGTTTAGATATAGGAGAGTCCTTAATAAAACACCCAAATGTAATATTAAGGCTAGGATCCAATCACAATATAATATAACTTAGAAGAGGTATGCCGTAATCTAAGCTATATCATATTTGAAAGGTAGGTGAATGACGATTCACCAATTTCCACCACGAAAACCGCAATATTTTAGTATTAGGTTTTGAATGGTTCTTAGAAATTCCTAGATTCTTTGAGATTCAATGAACTTTTCAAAGGCATGTTTCAATCTCGAGTGTGCCCTCCAAGTTTTGTGACTGGGATACCGAGGATCACAAAACGAGGTGTGAAGTAACCATGTAAATCACTTGGTACCCTTAAAGTTTATCACTCAATCGATGTGCCGGTAAACCACACACGCTCCATCGATACTATAATAAACCCTAAGTCACCCTTTACCTACCTTGTTAAGTCCAAGTTAGTGTGCCGGTTAACCACACACGCTCCACCAACGACTTAATCAAAGTGTAAAGTGTAATTTCATGGAATAGCACCTTATTCACATTTTTCCTAAAGTAACTAAGATTGGGAATTTAATAAAACATTTAGTTACTTTATAATATTCATCATACTTTGAATGAGAATTAATAAGTCCTTGTCTTACCCGTTCGGCTAACGACCCTCCACCGATCAAGCAAGCGGTGGGTGAGAGTGGACACCCATTAAGTCACCATTTTATAGGCAACAACCTTATACCCACCTTATAGACCGGCTTCGTGAATGAGGCGTACTAGCGGTAAGACGACTTTGTTCTTATACATATATATACATATAATTATTAAATCATAATAATATAAGTATAAG
Source organism: Lactuca serriola (assembly GCF_051521515.1). Lineage (NCBI taxonomy): Eukaryota > Viridiplantae > Streptophyta > Magnoliopsida > Asterales > Asteraceae > Lactuca > Lactuca serriola. The sequence goes on along the minus strand of NC_136413.1, from coordinate 200,221,362 downwards.
GGTTGAATTTTAACTTTTAAAATTCTAGGGGTTGGAACTAAAGTTTTAACTTAACTTTACTTGTTCCAAAACTTGAGGGCAAGTTTTGTAAACTTTCAAAACTTTTCATTTCTTGTAACTTATGAGTTTAATAGAGTAGTAAAATGAGGACTTTTCATTTTTCCTAACTCTTGTGTTCTTTTAATGGTTTTTAACCCAAGAGACTTTTGGTTTTCCATAACTTGAGGACAAGTTATGGACTCCATTAAAACACATTATTGTAACAGCTCAAATTTTCAAATAAAATTTTCATTTAAAATAAAACAATTTCACTCAACAATAGTATTTATTCCAAATTTCATTTCAAATTACAATTTAAGGAATCCCCAAGATCTCCAACAATGGCAGTGTGTACGCGTCACGCCGGCGCCTTCCCACGGTCCTCGCTAGAACCTGAAACACATACATACAACTTGTAAGCATAAATGCTTAGTGAGTTCCCCAGTATACGAATTACACACATACGCCTTTCCAGGCCCTGACCTTCCGGTCCACAATACATTGCCTTCCGGCCCGTAACGTAATTGCCTTCCGGCCCATGACATATCGCCTTCCGGCCCGCATCATATTGCCTTCCGGCCCACAGTATATTGCCTTCCGGCCCATAACACTTACAACACATAATACATATAACTTAACACACATAGCACATAACACATACATCATACCAGACCTTTCTGCCACATAGTATATCGCCTTCCGGCCCACATAAACATACATATCATGCATAGCATCTATCTTTCTATTTATAACATAAATAACACATATCATATACGACCTTCCGGTCTCACAGTCAAACCCTTTCGGGTGGAGTATAGTGAGAAAACTCACCTCGTAGTATGTAGGCTAGAACTCTTGAAACTACTCGCACTCAATCCGCCAAACTGCAGACTACCTATCATACCACATACCCTTATTAATAATCTTATCAAACAAGACAACTGACCCTACGAAATTACATGTAGGTCAACTCTGGTCAACGGTCAACTTGACCGGACTCGTCGAGTGCAAAGGCGACTCGGCGAGTCTAGACGTCCTCCCCAACTTCCCTGCTGTTCCCCTTTCTACCCGTCGAGTATCCCTCCTGACTCGACGAGATCCTCGTGGAAGAATCGCGGGGCCACCCCGACTCCACTCGCCGAGTCTAAAGAACAACTCGGCGACTCCCAGTGAACCTTCAAGATACTCGCCGAGTCTGATCATTGGACTCGGCGAGTCCATGCCATGCAGTCGATCAACTGCCTCCTGTAATCCGCATGGTTCCGATATATATATATATACATGGGACTTCCTGAACCTCTAAACATACTATTACTGGGATTTAAACGCTTGGTAACAACATTATAATCTATCTAATCACTAAATGGGTTTCATAAACCCTAGATTCGTGCTCACCATCAAAACAACAGAAATGGGCCGAGTATTACCTGAAGAACGTGATCTCTGTGTCCCCAACCTTCAGAACTCAATCCTCTTGATCTTCCTTTGACCAAAACCTTGCCTCTTCTTGCCTAACAATCTCCTCAAGGTCCCCAATAGCCTTCCCTTCTCCTCTAATCGTCCACAGATGCTAGGTGCTTCACAATCGGCCAAAAAAAACATACAGTGACGGCCTAAGAGGCATTATATACGTTCCAAACTAAACGGCTAGGGTTTCTACTGAACAGCGTCGACTCGCCGAGTCCATATCTGGACTCGTCGAGTCCAGTCGCGCATCCGCGACCAAGCCTGTGGTCCTACTCGGCGAGTCAGGCACCAACTCGCCGAGTCCCTTCCTAAAATGTCCCCGAAGATAGTTTTAAAACAATACCTGAAATACCGGGCTGTTACAACTCTCCCCCACTAGAACTAGACTTCGCCCTCGAAGTCTCACTCTGCGAATAACTCCGGATGTTGCTCCCGCAATTCACGCTCCGGCTCCCAAGTCATCTCCGATCCCCTCCGATGTTGCCACTGAACCAACACCAGAGGTATCTCCTTGTTCCGCAGAACCTTGATCTTCCGATCCCTGATAGCTACTGGTCTCTCGGCATAATTCAGGCTCGCATCCACCTGAATATCCTCTAACGGAACCACTGCCGATTCATCGGCTATACACTTCCTCAACTGTGATACGTGAAAGGTATTGTGAATCTGACCCAACTCTGCTGGCAACTCCAACCGATAAGCTACCCGACCTACCCTTGCAATTACACTAAATGGACCTATGAACCGGGGCCCCAACTTGCCCCTCTTTCTGAACCGGATCACTCCTTTCCAAGGAGAAACCTTTAGGAGGACGAAGTCGCCAACCTAGAATTCGAGCTCGGACCGGCGTTTGTCCGCATAACTCTTCTGTCGGCTCTGGGCGGTCAATAACCTCTGCCTAACCTGCTGAATCTGCTCGGTCGTCTGAAGTACGATCTCTGTACTGCCCATCACTCTCTGTCCCACCTCTCCCCAGCAAATGGGAGTCCGACACCTCCTACCATACAACAACTCAAAAGGTGGCATACCAATGCTCGAATGATGGCTGTTGTTGTAGGAAAACTCAGCCAAAGGCAAATGCGCATCCCAGCTACCCCCGAAGTCTAACACACACGCTCTAAGCATGTCTTCCAATGTCTGAATCGTCCGCTCGCTCTGACCGTCTGTCTGAGGATGGTATGCGGTACTAAAATGCAGTTTAGTACCCAGCTCCTCATGGAATTTCTTCCAGAACCTGGAAGTGAAACGTACATCGCGGTCCGAAACAATCGAGATCGGCACTCCATGCCGAGATACTATCTCTCTCACGTATAACTCCGCCAACTTCTCTGCTGATGAACTTTCGCTAATGGCAAGGAAGTGTGCACTCTTTGTCAACCTATCCACAATCACCCAAATTGCATCGACTCCTCTGGCAGTTCTCGGCAATTTGGTGATGAAATCCATCGTAATCTGTTCCCACTTCCACTCAGGAATCTCCAAGGGTTGCAACTTACCATGCGGTCTCTGGTGCTCGGCCTTAACCCTACGGCAGGTCAAACACCTCTCAACGAACCAAGCGACGTCTCTCTTCATGCAAGGCCACCAATATTCCTTTCTCAGATCCAAATACATCTTCGTAGCACCGGGATGGATCGAGAATTTCGATCTATGAGCCTCCTCCATCAAAGTAGCACGCGTACCGCCCACGAATGGTACCCAAATCCGACCCTGAAACGTTAGAAGTCCTCGTCCATCTTTAACGAACTCTGAAATTAACCCGACGACCCGCTCCTTCTTCTGCATCTCGGATCTCACAACCTCGGCCTGTGCCCCACGAATAGCATCTAATACCGGAGTCATCACCGTCAACCTCATACATACGTCCCGTAATGGAGTGCTCTCCGCCCTACGACTCAATGCATCGGCTACCACATTAGCCTTGCCTGGGTGGTATAGGATCTCACAGTCATAATCCTTAACCACGTCCAACCATCTCCTCTGTCGCATATTTAGGTTGGGTTGATCCATCAAATACTTCAAACTCTTATGGTCCGTGTATATAGTACAACGAACCCCGTACAGGTAGTGACGCCAAATTTTGAGAGCGAACACTACTGCCCCCAACTCTAAGTCATGCGTGGGATACCTCGCCTCGTGAGGCTTCAGCTGCCTCGATGCATAAGCTATCACATGGCCCCTCTGCATCAACACTGCACCCAGTCCCGAAATCGATGCGTCGCAATATACGACAAAGTCCTCCATCCCTTCCGGGAGAGCTAATACCGGGGCTTCGAACAGTCTCTGACGAAGTGTCTCGAAGGAAGTCTGCTGCTCGGGTCCCCATGAGAATGTAACACCCTTCCGGGTCAATCTAGTGAGCGGTACCGCGATCTTGGAGAAGTCCCTAATAAACCTCCGATAGTACCCTGCCAACCCAAGGAAACTCCTGATCTCAGAAGGTGACTTCGGTGCCTCCCAACTCATCACTGCTTCCACCTTGGCCAGATCAACCAATATCCCCGCCTGATTAACAACATGTCCCAGAAATTGGACCTCCCGCAACCAGAAGTCACATTTGGAGAATTTCGCATATAACTTCTCCGACCTCAGTACCTTAAGGACCTCCCTCAAATGCCCCTCATGCTGCTCTCTAGACCGCGAATACACCAGGATGTCGTCGATAAATACAATCACTGACCGATCCAGCATCAGCCTGCATACCCTGTTCATGAGGTCCATGAACACTGCCGGGGCATTGGTGAGCCCAAAAGGCATCACCACGAACTCGTAATGCCCATACCGCGTCCTAAATGCTGTCTTCTGGACGTCCTCATCCCGCACTCTTACCTGATGGTACCCGGATCTCAAATCGATCTTGGAAAACCAAGATGCCCCTTGCAACTGATCGAATAGATCATCGATTCTCGGTAACGGATAGCGGTTCTTGACCGTCACCTTGTTCAACTCCCGGTAATCGATACACATCCGGTGTGAACCATCCTTCTTCCTGACAAATAGAATCGGTGCTCCCCACGGCGAGCTACTCGGTCGAATAAATCCCTTTCCCAGCAACTCCTGGAGTTGCGAGGACAACTCTTGCATCTCTGGAGGTGCAAGACGATAAGGCACCTTCGCAATAGGCGCAGCCCCCAGAACCAGATTGATACCAAACTCTACCTGTCTCGCAGGAGGTACTCCCGGCAAATCCTCGGGAAAAACATCTGGAAACTCGCGCACCACTGGAACCTCCTCCACTGTCTTCGGTCTCTCGGAAGTCTCCCGCGTATCCATCACATACGCCACAAAACCTTTACATCCCTGCCGTAGGCATTGCCTCGCCCTAGCAGCCGAACAAAAAGCTGATCCCGAACGGGTACCCTCGCCATATACCGTAAGAACTCCCCCACTAGGGTTTCGTATAGTCACCAGCTGACGCTCGCAGTCAATGACGGCGCTGAATCGGCTCAACCAGTCCATACCTACGATGACACAGACATCCCCCATCGCAATAGGAATTAGGTCAATCGGAAACGCAACCCCGAAAATCTCTAGCACGCATCCCTGAAGAACCTCCGTAGCACAAACCACCCTCTCGGCCGCAATAGAAACGCTCAAAGGCCGACTTAACGGCTCACGACTAATGCCGATATGCTGACTAAAAGCTAACGATACAAAAGATCCACTCGCACCCGAATCAAATAACACTAGAGCAGGCATAGAGTTCACAAGAAAAGTACCTACACATACATTAATATAAGCATAACATTTCGACTTTAAGGTAAATACATGAATGATAGCATACCTGCCACAACATCGGGCGCAGCGCGGACCTCCTCCGCAGTCAGCTGAAAGGCTCTCCCGCGAGCCCTCGGGGCCTCGACCTTCGCCGGTCGGGTCTCAGTAGTCCTGGTAGTAGGTGTAGCTCCCTGACGAAGCTACGGGCACTCGACCTTCCGATGGCCTGTCTGGTTGCAGTGAAAGCAAACCATAAACCCCTTAGGGCAATCCCTGGCAATGTGTCCCTCCTTGCCACACTTGTAGCAACCACCAGCTCGACATGCCCCCTCATGACCCTTGCCGCACTTCGCGCAAGTGCGGCCCTTCGGACCTCCCATCCTTGAATCAGCGGACTTGATCCGCTTGGCTGCCGGCTGCGACTGAGCCGGCCGCCGATCCACCTGCCGAGACTCGGCCTCCTCCCTCGCCTGAGTCTCCAACTCGATCTCGCGCTTCCTGGCGTTCGCATGAAGCTCAGTGAAAGTACAATAGGTGGAGTTTGACACAAACTCCCGGATATCCCTCCTCAGCACGCCCAAATACCGGCTCATCCGTGACTGCTCTGTAGATACCAGCTCGGGGCAGAACATCGCCCTCTCATGAAACTTCCGTGTGACCACTGCAACGGAATCAGTACCCTGTTTAAGGGTCAAGAACTCCTGAATCAATTGTTCCCTCTCCACTGGGGGAACGTACTCGTCCCTGAACATCTCGGTAAACCTCTCCCACGTCACCGCTGTAATCTCCGCCAGAGTGAAGTTCGCCGTCACGAACTTCCACCAATCCTTCGCTCCCAGTCGGAGCTGGTTCAGGGCGAACCGTACCCTCAGGTGCTCCGGGCATGAGCAAGTATAGAAGCACCCCTCAACGTCGGCGATCCACCTCATTGCCGCAATCGGATCCTGTGTCCCATCAAACTCAGGGGGTTTCGTGTTGCTGAATTCTCGGAACAGCAACGAATCGCCCCCTTGCGGCCTGGCAGCGGCCATGGCTGCGGTAGCGGCAGCAACTGCAGCCTCAGTCAGTGCGGCGTACCGCTCCTTGAATGTCTCCATCAGTGTGGTCTTAATAGACCCAAACATCTCCGGGATCTCAGCCCGGATCGCTGCAGCCACCTCCTCCTGGATCATCTGACGAATATCCTCGTCACTCACAGTGCTCGAACTCGCCCCATTGCGTGTGATAACCATGATGTCTCTGAAATACAACATAAAGTTATCAGAGACTCCACCAAGTACAATTGTACTCGATAACGCACCCTACTCAGTCTCCGATATCCAGGGATTCTTACTTGGGTCTTCCACCGACCCGGTGTCTTCGGTAGTACGGGCCCAATACTACCGACCACACCGTATCAGTATTCGTCCCAAATCTTCCTCCCCAAACCCCGAATAATGAGTACTCTACCTCCAGTATGCACTATCTACTTGCACGCTACCAAATATCTCATATAAGCAATCTCCCTAGACTAAGGCATCACAAAACAGGCCATTCTAGTCCTATCATGTATACCTAGTCTCCTAGCATGCATAACAATTCATAATTCAGTGCATAACATAACATTGTAAGGTATTCTGGGGATCTTTACCGTTCGGGCGCTGGCTGATCGTACACACTGCTCCGTTCTTGTTTACCGCTTTACCATTTATAAAATTGTATGTCTTTATTACTTTTAAAAGATTTTTCCTCAAATCCTCGGTTTGAGTTCAGTTACACCCGAAGGTACACCCGAATCCCTCAAACCAAGGCTCTGATACCAATTGTAACAGCTCAAATTTTCAAATAAAATTTTCATTTAAAATAAAACAATTTCACTCAACAATAGTATTTATTCCAAATTTCATTTCAAATTACAATTTAAGGAATCCCCAAGATCTCCAACAATGGCAGTGTGTACGCGTCACGCCGGCGCCTTCCCACGGTCCTCGCTAGAACCTGAAACACATACATACAACTTGTAAGCATAAATGCTTAGTGAGTTCCCCAGTATACGACTTACACACATACGCCTTTCCAGGCCCTGACCTTCCGGTCCACAATACATTGCCTTCCGGCCCGTAACGTAATTGCCTTCCGGCCCATGACATATCGCCTTCCGGCCCGCATCATATTGCCTTCCGGCCCACAGTATATTGCCTTCCGGCCCATAACACTTACAACACATAATACATATAACTTAACACACATAGCACATAACACATACATCATACCAGACCTTTCTGCCACATAGTATATCGCCTTTCGGCCCACATAAACATACATATCATGCATAGCATCTATCTTTCTATTTATAACATAAATAACACATATCATATACGACCTTCCGGTCTCACAGTCAAACCCTTCCGGGTGGAGTATAGTGAGAAAACTCACCTCGTAGTATGTAGGCTAGAACTCTTGAAACTACTCGCACTCAATCCGCCAAACTGCAGACTCCCTATCATACCACATACCCTTATTAATAATCTTATCAAACAAGACAACTGACCCTACGAAATTACATGCAGGTCAACTCTGGTCAACGGTCAACTTGACCGGACTCGTCGAGTGCAAAGGCGACTCGGCGAGTCTAGATGTCCTCCCCAACTTCCCTGCTGTTCCCCTTTCTACCCGTCGAGTATCCCTCCTGACTCGACGAGATCCTCGTGGAAGAATCGCGGGGCCACCCCGACTCCACTCGCCGAGTCTAAAGAACAACTCGGCGAGTCCCAGTGAACCTTCAAGATACTCGCCGAGTCTGATCATTGGACTCGGCGAGTCCATGCCATGCAGTCGATCAACTGCCTCCTGTAATCCGCATGGTTCCGATATATATATATATATATATATATATATATATATATATATATATATATATATATACATGGGACTTCCTGAACCTCTAAACATACTATTACTGGGATTTAAACGCTTGGTAACAACATTATAATCTATCTAATCACTAAATGGGTTTCATAAACCCTAGATTCGTGCTCACCATCAAAACAACAGAAATGGGCCGAGTATTACCTGAAGAACGTGATCTCTGTGTCCCCAACCTTCAGAACTCAATCCTCTTGATCTTCCTTTGACCAAAACCTTGCCTCTTCTTGCCTAACAATCTCCTCAAGGTCCCCAATAGCCTTCCCTTCTCCTCTAATCGTCCACAGATGCTAGGTGCTTCACAATCGGCCAAAAAAAACGTACAGTGACGGCCTAAGAGGCATTATATACGTTCCAAACTAAACGGCTAGGGTTTCTGCTGAACAGCGTCGACTCGCCGAGTCCATATCTGGACTCGTCGAGTCCAGTCGCGCATCCGCGACCAAGCCTATGGTCCTACTCGGCGAGTCAGGCACCAACTCGCCGAGTCCCTTCCTAAAATGTCCCCGAAGATAGTTTTAAAACAATACCTGAAATACCGGGCTGTTACAATTATGATCATGAATTAATCTACCACATAGGTTACAAATAATTCCTATGATCATCTAAACATCATAAGAACAAGAATATGAATATGAACACTTTCAAGAATCAAAATCACATTTAATCTTTGTAATTTTGATAACTAGTTGTTGTAAATGAGTTAGAAAAGACATTACACCTTCTAAAACAAGTTTTCAAGTACCAAAACATTTTAGGGTAATGATTCTAATCCATTTCCAGCAACTCAAGTCGAAATTCTGCACTCTGTCGACCCTACTCGCCGAGTGCATATACCTACTCGCCGAGTAGGTTGAAGATACACATGAACTCGACGAGTCCTCCCCATGGACTCGCCGAGTCCATCAGTCAGACAGCAGAAATTTCGACTTTCTTCAACTTTTAAGCACAAATAACAAACAAACAAGCCTAGGCTCTGATACCACTGATGGGTTTTGAGCATTCTAACACTTCCTAAGTGTACATGCAACCCTAATAACCTTGGATCTATGTTTGTCTAATTATCATGCAAAGTTGAATTCCAAGGTTATATTCCTATCTAGCATACATGGGGAACAATTTTAACTTGAATCATAGATAGAATAACTTACCTTGTTGTTGCTTGTGTTCCTTGAAACCTTGTGAGCCTAGCACCCCAAGTGTGATGCCTCAAATGCTTCACACAACACCAAATGCTCTTGGAAAGACTCTTGAGATAACACACACTTCTCAAAATCAGCCAAGCCCTCTAGTTTCTTAGTGTCCAACTTGTGTAGCCAATTTTGTGGAGAATGGGACTCTTATATAGTGTTGGCACATCTAGGGTTACACCATGTAAACCCTAATGTGTCATGACTCTTCATTTCCATGACCCATGGGTTTGTAACTCCCATGGAGCATCCATGGAGCATCCTATGGGTAGAACCCAACTTGATAATCCATGGAGCCTCTTAGCCCACTATACAAGATATGGATGATTTACATAATCAACTCATATATTTAATTAGTTATCCTTTGATCACTTAATTAATTCCAAATTAATTCTTTGATCAACTAATCAAATAATATTATTAATATATTAGAACTTATAATATATTAATAATCTCCAAGTGTTATTTCTCTCATTTAGTCTATCCAATTGCATGGTGCCATGCAACCCAAATGGACCATGCCGGGTCGGGTCAAGTACAAGCCCGAAATAGTTATGGACTTAGACACCTTATCCAACAATTACAAGTGTACCTCTCGACATCAGGCGAAGCGATATCTTCAATATTGACTGTAGAAAGAGAAAGGGAACAGAGACAGGTATACTTTGTTAGTAGAGCGCTGCAAGGACTGAAACTTTACTATCCCACGCTAGAGAGGCTGGCCCTGGCGCTCATCTATGCGGCGCGACGACTAAGGCGATACTTTCAAGCACACCAGATCGAGGTGCTCATGAGTTACCCCATCAAACAGATACTGCTCAAGCCGGAGACGTCGGGCCGACTGGCGAAGTGGGCGATCGAATTCGGAGAGCACGACATAAATTACAGCCCAAGGACAAGTATCAAGGGACAAGTGCTAGCTGATTTCTTACTAGAAATTCCGGACGGAGGGGACCCGACCAAAGAGAAAGTGTGGGCAATTGAAGGGGCCCCGGCTAATAACAGTTCATGGACTTTGTATACGGATGGGGCATCTAGCAAGTAAGGCTCAGGGGCGGGGCTGATCCTGACCAGCCCGGAAGGAGAAGAGGTAACTTACGCCATCCGTTTCGATTTCCACACGTCAAACAACGAAGTAGAGTACGAAGCGCTGCTCGTAGGATTGCATCTAGCCAAGCAGATGGGTGCGAAAGCTGTAACGGCCCTAACCGACTAGAGGCTAGCAGGAAACCAGGTTAATGGGAGTTTCGAGGTAAAAGATCAGAAGATGGGAAAGTATGTAAAGATGGTGAAACAATTGGTAGGATTATTCGGGCAGTTTACAATCAAGCAGATACCTAGGAGTGAAAACAAGAGGGCAGGAACTTTAAGTAAGTTGGCATCCACATGCTTCGACCACCTGTCGAAGAAGGTCCTGGTAGAGGTACTCCGTGAAAGAAGTATAGTCAAGCAGCAGGTGAACGCCCTAGACCTAGTCGGGCCCATGTGGATGACACCGTTTCAGGAATACCTACAGAGGGGGGTGTTGCCAGACGATCATGGCGAGGCTAGGAAGATACGTATAAAAGCGCCTTCGTACGTAATGGTTAACGAAGAATTATACAAGAAAGGGTTCACGACCCCATGGCTAAAGTGTGTGGACCAAGCCAAAGGGAGAGAGATGTTACAGGAAGCACACTTAGGCCAGGTAGGTGCACACGAAGGGGCACGGGCTTTAACGGGCAAGGTGTTGCGAATGAGGGTATACTGGCCGACGATACATCAAGATGCGATAAAAATGACCAGGAAATGTGGGGAGTGTTAGTCTTACGCCCCAGTCCAAGCGAACCCCCTGGTGTCACTGCATAACATATCCAGCCCGTGGCCATTCTACCAATGGGGCATAGATATAGTAGGTCCATTCCCATAAGCGCCAGGAAAGCTAAAGTATATGGTGGTGGCCGTGGACTACTTCACAAAATGGATCGAAGCGGAGCCACTGGCGTGCATATCGGGGAGACACATGATAAAATTCGTATGGAAGAACATCATGACAAGATTTGGGACACCTAAAGTTCTTGTCAGCGATAACGGCCTACAGTTTGCTGAGAACCCGTTCAGAGAATGGTGCACCACCAAAGGGATAAGCCAATGTTTCACATTGGTAGCACACCCGCAAGCGAACGGACAGACGGAGGTATCCAATCGAACCATTGTGAATGGAATCAAGAAGAGGCTGGGCAAAGCAAAATGGAATTGGGCGGAGGAGATACTGATGGTGTTGTGATCGTACAGAACTACACCACGAACAAGCACGAAGGAAACCCCTTTCAGCCTGACGTATGGGACAGAGGCCATGCTTCCCATGGAGGTGGAAGTGAACACACTGGGGGTGGCCAACAAGGATGAGGAAAGCAACGCACAAGACCTAAGGATATACCTGGATATCCTAGAGGAAAAGCGTGAAAAATATAGAATGTGCCAAGCTGCATACAAGCATGCAACAGAAAGGTACTACAATCAAAGAGTAAAGGAAAAAGCGTTCAGAGTTGGTGAATACGTTTTGAGGAAAAATGAAGCAAGCCAAGCCTAGCCCCAAGGCAAGTTGGGCCCAACATGGGAAGGCCCTTATAGAGTCACAGAAGCAAACAGGAATGGCACATATGTGTTAGAAACAATGGAAGGAAGACAGATTCCAAGAACGTGGAACGCTAGGAACTTGAAGAAGTATTTATTTTAAACAAGAAAGAGGGAAAGAGACGCAATCCCAGCTGATCGATGTGCTGCTTAGTGTAGCACATCCCAAGTACTTAGATTACATATGTCCATGCTTAGTGACATGAGTTTAATACTTAGTGTATTTAAAAGTATGCGGTCAATGTAGAATGATAATGCAATTCCTGATCTTTGATACTTAGTGTATTAATTTATAACGATTGAGTGTTCTTATGCAAAAATCGATCGTTGGGTGCTAAGAGCGCCCAATACCGACACTTAGTGTGTCAACGATAGCATGGGCGAAACGAAATGCCTAGCGCATCAGGGCACTGTATCTCCTAAATAATGTATGATAAATAAGCAAGCAAAACGATAAGCAAAGCGAGCAAAAACAGACAATGCTTAGAGCATACAAAATACGCATCCAGGAAAATAAAACATTTTTTTTAAAAGTCCAAACATTACACAAGTCAAAAGCATCAAAACCTAAACCAACTAAGCAGATAAATTTTTACACCCCAGGAGGGGTAGCACACGATGCCGGGGCACCCTCCCCAACATCCTCTCCATCACCCACAACCACCTCACCAACATTACCATCACCAATACCTGCTCCAACACCGCGATCACCTTTACCACTAGCCTCACCATCCTTACCATTCCCCCCACATCAATCTCAACTACCGGCACAATTTCCTGACCCATCACACTTTCTGGAGTACCCTTAGAACCACCAAAATAACATAACTCCCGAAGACCTTCAATACCTAACTCCCCCAAAACCAATAGAGATGCATGATCCATACTGGCAAAAGACAAAAGAGCATCGTTTACACTAACCGCAGGACCAACCGAAGAAGCACCAGCAACTACCTCCCCACCACCAACACCAGCAGAAGTCTTCTGAAGGGACTCAAACCCAGCCACAAACGCAACATGGTGGATGAGGCTTATGGCATTGGTAAAATCGGGATGCTCAATCAACTTATCAATAATACGAACAACACCAACACACACCAACCAATCTAGGTCTCGACGAGAAGCGTCCATATCCGACTGTAGCGACGACACAAGCTTGTCACGATCAACAGCATCACGCTCAAGACTCTCCACCTGAATCATCAAACCCTCATTCATCTGTGTGAGGGAGTCAAACTTGGCCACCAACACGGCTCTGGCTTCATCAAGGGTGTTTTTCTCAGACGCTAGCAACTCACACTTCTTCTCAGATAAATGAAGATCATCACCAAGCTCGCTAAGACGGCGGTCTAGACTTGCCACACGTGATCCACAGGCGGCATGCGCGGTCTCCATCTCGCCAAGGGTATGGACGCGCCAGGAACTTGCAACAAGATAAAACATGGCCTGCGCGGTAGCGTAGGCCATATTGTGAGCAAGGGCAGGATTACCCATCGCCTCCATATCTCCAACTGCAGCCGGAGGAAAGGCGTGGTGCGAAAATTCCAAAGCATGGGCGCACACAAAGAGTTGAGAGTCATTGCGAAGATCCCAGGATGGAACAAAAACATTAGACTTAGAAGCACCATCTCCAGAACCACCATCCTTGGAGACTGCAGCTTGTCCAGGGACACCAAAACCTTTTGCTGGGGAAAGCTTTGAAGGAACAAACGGAACACTTGGAGAAGGAATAGAAGAGAAGTCTGAAATAGCGGGCTGTTCAGTCGCCCTGTTGATCCCTTCGGACTGTTGCGTGTCGTCATCAGGGATCACTACCTCACCAGTTGGTGTTAAACTCATAGAACTCAGCAGGCGAGAAAAGTTGCGCCTAGTATGTACCCTCTTGGTAGTAGTGGGCGCGCCAGTAAATGGCTCACCCATGGCTTGTACAGCTTTTCATTTCGCCTACATCTGCCGGACATCAACGATGATTCCCTCCTTGTTGTCCTCACTATCCTCCATGGAGGAAGAAGGAATGCCACCCAGGGGCATGATAACAGAAATGGGGCGAGCATGCAGTGGATTCTCCTTGGACGCCGATGAACTTGTCGGAGGAATGGGAGAGACAGCGGTTAGAGCAAGCTGATCCATCCGGCGAGGTGGAGGAAGCCGATCGACCAGATTCACCTTGCGAAACTCCAACTTGCCCCGATAACGTTTTCGCAACACCTTATCCATGGACAGAGAAGACTCAACACCTAGGGTAAGCAGAACGGAATTATAAATAACACAGGAGTAATAAGGGGACGAAAAGGAAAAGAGGGATACAACACTCGCCATCAACGACGAAGAAGAACACCGCCATTTTGCCACGCTGCCTCCAAGAGGGGCTCATCCCTACCCCAAAAAGAAGCTCCTCAGAGTAATCTTCAAAGAATACCTGCACACTCTTCAAGTAGTCGGCGACACCCTGGTTGTGGGGGAAGAGCTTAGGGATGGTATCGGCAAAAGCATTGGAATGATAGCGACCACTCCCAACCAGCTCTTGATTCACCTACAACCATTTATCCTGCCAGTTTTTGGGGGTACGCCCGTTGGGAACTAAGGCGTGTCCCCCTCGCCGGACCGAGAAGGTCCATTTATCTCCGGTAACACAGAATTGGAAGAAAAACTTGAAGACGAAGTAATCCGGAAGATACCCGTTGGCCCTGCAGATCATTTCAAACACGGCCACTTTGTTAACTGCATTGGGAGTCAACATCTGAAGACTGCAACCATCTTTCTGGAGGACCTCTTCCTAAAAATCCGTTAGAGGAAAGCGTATACCAGCGTCTAGGGTTTTCAAGTAAACCTTAATCTTAACAGGGGGAGGGGAAGAGATGCTAGAGCCAGGAGAAGGAAGCTCCACACCCTCTAAGGAAGACAAGCCATAAGTGATTTCCAGCTGACGATACTCAGCGGCGGATGGAATGACTCCGGGAAGGTTTGCCATGAAAGAAAAATGGAAGATAAACACAAAGAGGAGAAGGAGGAACATATGAGGCAAGCGAAACCGTGCAAATACCCTTATAAAGAAGTGGAGGAGGTGGGACATTTAAATGTCTGACACAATGACGTAACTGCCAGTCATCATGCGCAGTCATGTCGCCATTAAGGACGGAGTGGCGGATAAAGAAAAATTGACACACGTCGGTTAATTAAGCCCAGAACGCCGTAACTAGCGCTGCAACGCTATGGCTACTAGACTGGGGGACTTGATGGTGTGCCTAGGGCAGCACAGCAAAACCGCGTCTAGCCCATGAGCTGGGCACGCCAACTAGGCTCAGCCCAGCAGGCTTAGCGCCCGCTGGCATCCCCGGGAGCGAAGCGTGCAGGCGGAAGGCTCACGCCCGCCAAGAGGCACTCCTTGATCCAAGAAAAAAGATACGGTCAGGAGACAAACAGAAGGATCAGAGCATTACCGTCGAAGCCAATGAGAGCGCTCTAGCGGTTGAAGGCGCATGACCCTCCAATCAGCGCCTCTGATCCTGTTTCCCCAAAAGCGATCATGTCTGGTACAGCTCAAGCAGGAGCGCTAGGTATAAAAGGATGTGCTCTCAGACTTGCAAGGTAAGTTCTCTGGGCTTCCTAGAGAGAATACACACAAACCCTAAAACACCCTCTAACTTGACCGTCGGAGCGTTCTTCCGGGAGCTCCTCCCGATAAGCGACTGACAGCCTCTGTTCTTTTTAATCTTGCAGTGATAGCTAGACGTTTGAGAGAAGTTTGTGGATAGAGAAAGAGCAAGGTTGCATCAATTGTCTTTGGAGGTATAATTCTTTTCATTTCACGTTCATATGGTGGATTTCATAGTTTTAGGGTTTTTCCCTCTTAATTTTATAAGATCAAGTGAGTATGAGGTCCCTTTGGTATGATTAACATCAGATTTGGACCATGAGAGGTCCTTAGAGCCATTATCTTCTAGCTTTTTTGCAAGAAAATAAGGATTTGGAGATTAGATTGCCATTTTTAGTGTTATTTCTCCAATTGAGGCTTGTTATGGGTTGCATGCACGTAAAGGTTGCACCTTTACGTGACTTTTGAGTGTTTAAGGGTTAGATCTATGATTTGGTTAAGCAGATCTAAGCTCGGGAGGTAGTTTGAGCGAGTCCATGGAGGAAACTTGCCGAGTCCATATGTAGACTCGACGAGTCGGACCGGGTTCCCTCGGGGTCTAACTTCAGTGGTGACCTGATGAGTTTGGGGGGGGGGGTGACTCAGTGAGTCGAGTGAGGCTTAGAAAGGGGAAGAGTCTGTGGGGACGATGGGGCTCGCCGAGTCATCGTATGCACTTGGCGAGTCTGGTCAAAATGCACACTTGACTTTTAGGGTTTGTTAACAAGTGGGCTTTTGGGCCTGTAGAGGCGTAGAATGGTCTTTTACCCTTCTAGGGATTTTTATGAGAGAATATCCAATTTGGTGGAGAGACATTTATTTAGTGTAATTTATTTTTGTGACTAGGCGGAGGCTAGGCCAGTATTTCTGAGTTCGAGATTTTACCGAGATTTCCGAGGTGAGTCTTCTCATTATACCTTACCTAGAATTTCAAACAAATTTTCACATTTTAAAAACAATTTAATTCACAATATTATAAGACACATTGTTTCATATATTCAACATAAGTCAAAAACCCCAAGATCATAACATATAAATAAAACTCCGCGTGTGTGTGTACTGATCATGCCGGCGCCTTCCTGCGATCCTCACAAGTACCTGAAACACATAACACAAAACACTATAAGCACGAAGCTTATTGATTTTCCCAAAATACCACATATAACACATATTAGCCACTTAAGGCTATAACTTTGGTGGGCCCTTGGGCCCTAACTCTGTGGACCCCCTGGTCCTAGCTCTATGGACCTTCCGGTCCTAAATCTGATATTCTCACAAAATAATCTCATAGAAATAATGCAATACAACACATCACATAGATAGCATACAAGATAATCTATCACATAACTATGGTTACCTACTCAAGGTAAAGTATAGTGAGAAGATTCACCTCAGATGTCTCGGCAATATCTCGCTCGCGTAAACACTGATCTAGCCTCTGCCTAAACACATAAACGATCATCTCAATCAATAACGGCTCTCCAGGCTAGACTAGATCCTCACATGTCCTCTAAGAAGGCTAAAAGACCACTTTACCCTTCAAACAATCCACAAGTCCAATTGTTGACCAATTCCTAAAAGTCAACAAAAGTCAACGGTCAACCCTTTGAGCGGACTCGCCGAGTGCATAATTGTGTCTTGGCGAGTTCAGTCATGAACTCAAGTCCTCTAAATCCCCAATGTCTCACCGAGTCACTTCCCCAACTCAGCGAGTCACCAACTATGTGATTCATGGGGAAAACTATCCTACTCCCCGAGTCTGTTCTTGGACTCGGCGAGTTCATGCCATTCTCAAACTCAAATGACCTCCTGAGGTCAGATCTGTTCCTCTAATCCATAGATCTGACCTTCCCAAGCATGATAATTATGTAAAGTTCAGATCTTGATGCTCATGCAAACGCCCAAAGGCTCTATTTGGAGAAATAACCTCAAATATGACATCCTAAGCTCATGTCTCCTAATATCAATCATAAAGATCAAAGGGTTAAGGTCTCTGGACCTCTTTGGATCCAGATCCAAAGCCTCAACACGAGAAGGGACCAAATGCTCATCAAATCAAGCCTCTAAATGGTCTAGAAAACCCTAACTCCAAAGGTTAACACCAAAACTGAAGAAGGATCGAATCTATACCTCAAATATGAAGTCCCTAGGCTCTGAAATCTACAGAATAACACCTTCTTCAGCTCCTTCTTGCCTTGGTCACCTTCTTCTTGCAAGAACACCAACACAAGGATCAAAAATGGCCTCTCCTCCATCACAAACGTTCTAGCTCTCTTAGGGTTTCTCTCAAGGGTCTGGTAGCCGCAACTGAAGGCTATAAGAGCCCATAAATAGATCCCAAACCCGAGAAATTAGGGTTTCACTTAACAACGTGGACTCGCCGAGTCCGGTCACCAATCTGGAAAAAACCCGCGGTCCTACTCGGCGAGTCTAAGCATCAACTCGCCGAGTTCCTCCCCAAACTCAAAATAAAAGAATAAAACAATATACCTGGAAATCCGGATGTTACAATTCTCCCCACTAGAATCAGACTTCGTCCTCGAAGTCTCATTCCGTAAACAACTCTGGATGATGCTCACGCATCTCTTGCTCCGGCTCCCAAGTCAGTTAGGACCCTCTCCGATGTTGCCACTGGACCTGCACCAGGGGCACTTCCTTGTTCCTCAGAACCTTGATCTTCCGATCCATAATTGCAATCGGTCTCTCAACGTAGTTCAGGCTTGCATCAACCTGGATATCCTCTCACGATACCACCGCCGACTCATCGGCCACACACTTCCTCACTTGCGATACATGGAAGTCGTCATGAATCCGACCTAAATCCACAGGTAGCTCCAACCGGTATGCTACCCTGCCTACTTTTGTGATCACCCTGAATGGATCAATATATCGGGGCCCTAACTTGCCCCTCTTGCTGAATTGGGTCACTCCTTTCCAAGGAGATACCTTCAGGAGAACGAAGTCACCAACTTGAAACTCGAGCTCCGAGCAACGCCTATCCGCATAGTTCTTCTGACGACTATGAGCTGTCAGCAATCTCTTCTTGACCTGCTGAATCTGCTCATTCGTGTGAAGCACTATCTCTGTGATGCCCATCACACGCTGCCCGACCTCTCCCCAACAAATAGGGGTCCGATACCTCCTCCCATATAATAACTCGAAGGGAGGCATACCAATGCTCGAATGATGGCTGTTGTTATATGAAAACTCGGCCAAAGGAAGATATGTGTCTCAACTTCCCCCGAAGTCCAACAGACATGCCCGAAGCATATCCTCGAGCGTATGAATCGTCCGCTCACTCTGTCCGTCCGTCTGTGGGTGGTATGCAGTACTAAAATGCAGCCTCGTACCCAACTCCTCATGGAATTTCTTCCAAAATCTGGAATTGAAACGTACATATCGATCTGAAACAATCGAGATCGGAAATCCATGCCGTGATACCACCTCCCTTACGTACAACTCCGCCAGCCTCTCAGCAGAAGAGCTCTCACTGATAGCTAGGAAGTGAGCGCTCTTCGTCAACCGATCAACGATTACCCAAATTGCATCGACGCCTCTCGCAGTCCTCGGCAATTTGGTGATAAAATCCATGGAAATCTGTTCCCACTTCCACTTGGGAATCTCTAATGGCTGCAACTTGCCATGCGGACGTTGATGCTCAGCCTTGACTCTGTGACAGGTTAAGTACCTCTATACAAACCATGCGTCATCCCTCTTCATACAGGGCCACCAATATTCTCTTTTCAGGTCCAAGTCCATCTTAGTGGCCCCGGGATGGATTGAGAACCGTGACCTATGCGCTTCCTCCATCAGAATGGTGCGTGCCTCACCCTCAAACGACACCCAAATCCGACCCTGATAGGTCAAAAGCCTTCGACTGTCGGCGACAAACTCGGTCACCTGCCCAATTACCCGCTCTCTCTTGCGGTTCTCTGGTCTCTCGGCCTCAACGTGGGCCTCTCGAATGGTGTCCAACACTGGCGTCATTACTGTCAATCTCATGCAAATGTCTTGTATCGGGGCACTCTCCGCCCTACGACTCAGGGCATCGACTACAACATTAGCCTTCCCCGAGTGGTACAGGATCTCGCAGTCGTAATCCTTTACCACATCCAACCACCTTCTCTGGCGCATATTCAGGTTTAGCTGATCCATCAAGTACTTCAAACTCTTGTGGTCCGTGTATATAGTACACCGGACCCCATATAAATAGTCACGCCAGATCTTGAGGGCGAACACTACAGCCCCCAACTCTAGATCGTGGGTGGGATACCTCATCTCATGATGCTTCAGCTACCTCAATGCGTATGCGATCACATGCCCTCTCTGCATCAGCACCACACCCAATCCCGATATCGACGAGTCACAATACACCACAAAATCCTCCATCCCCTCCGGAAGGGCTAACACTGGAGCTTCGCATAATCTCTGGCGAAGAGTCTCAAACGAGGTCTGCTGCTCCGGACCCCATGTAAAAGAAACACCCTTCTGGGTCAACATGGTGAGAGGCACGACAATCCTGGAGAAATACCTGATGAATCTTCTATAGTAGCCGACCAACCCTAGGAAACTCCTGATCTCGGTGGGGTATCTCGGCACCTCCCAACTCATCACTGCCTCAATCTTGGCCGGATCGACCAATATCCCATTCTAGTTAATGAGGTGTCCTAGGAACTGAACCTCTCGTAACCAGAAATCATACGTGGAGAATTTGGCATAAAGCCTCTCCAATCTCAGAACTCCGAGGATCTCTCTCAAATGCTCCTCATGCTGCCCCTGGATTTTAAGTACACCAATATGTCATCAATGAAAATGATCACCGAACGATTCAACGTCTGCCTGCACACTCTGTTCATGAGATCCATGAATGCGGCTGGTGCAATTGTGAGCCCGAAAGGCATCACCACAAACTTGTAATGCTCAAAACGAGTCCTGAATGCCGTCTTCTGAATATCCTCATCTCGCAACCTCACCTGATGATATCTAGACCTCAAATTGATCTTGGAGAACCAAGACGCTCCCTGTAACTGATCGAACAAATTGTCGATCCTCGGCAAGGGGTAACGGTTCTTGACCGTTAACTTGTTCAACTCCCGGTAGTCAATGCACATCCGGTGTGAGCCATCCTTTTTCTTGACAAAAAAGGATCAGAGCTCCCCACGGCGAGCTGCTCGGCCGAATAACCCCTTCCCCAGCAGCTCCTGAAGCTGCGAGGATAACTCCTACATCTCTGGAGGCGCAAGGCGATAGGGCGCCTTGGCGATAGGTGCTGCCCCCAGAATTAAATCAATGCGGAACTCTACCTGCCTCTCTGGAGGTACACCCGGTAACTCCTTGGGGAAAACATCCGGGAACTCGCGCACTATCGGTACCTCATCGACTGACCTTGGTCTCTCTGAATCAACTCTCGTATCCATCATGTAAGCCACAAACCCATTACAGCCCTGCTATAGACTCTGCCTCTCTCTAGCAGTCGAACAAAATGCTGAACCAGTACGGGTACCCTCGCCGTACACCGTAAGAACTCCCCCACTAGGGTCTCGTATGGTCACCAGCTGTCGCTCGCAGTCAATAACCACTCCGAAGCTGCTCAACCAATCCATGCCCACGATAACACAGATGTCCCTCATCGCAATCGGGACCATATCATAGGAAACGCAACTCCGTAGATCTTGAGTACACATCCTCGAATCACCTCAATGGCATACACTGCTCTCTTGTCCGCTATGGAAACTCTCAGAGGTCGACTCAACGCCTCTCGACTAATACTGATGTGCTGACTAAAGGCTAAAGATATAAAAGACTGACTCGCACTTGAGTCAAATAACACCAATGCAGGTACGTAATTCACAAGAAAAGTACCAGCCACAACGTCGGGTGTTGTGCAGACCTCCTCCGCGGTAAACTGGAAGGCTCTCCTTCAATCCTTCGGTGCCTCAGCCTTCACCGTCTGGCTCTCTGTAGCTCTGATAGTAGCAGGGGTAGATCCTTGAGATGCTCCCTGCGTTGACCCTCGCAACTGCGGAAACTCTTCCTTCTGGTGTCCGGTCTGGTTGCAGTGGAAATAGACTGCAAACCCCTTGGGGAAATCCATGGCCATATGCCCCTCCTTGCTACATTTGTAGCAAGACCCTGCTCTGCACACCCCGTCATGACTCTTGCCACACTTACCACAAGTGCGACCCTTCTGGTTCATTGTCCTCGAATCGACGGGCTTGGTCCGCTTGGTTGTCGGCTGAGACTGTGCCGGTCGCCTGTCCCTCCCCCTAGCCTGAGTCTCCAACTCTATCTCCCTCTTCCGAGCATTTTCCTGAAGCTCGGCAAATGTACGGTATGACGAGTTCACTGCGAAATCTTGTATATCCCTCCTCAAAACACTCAGATATCGGCTCATACGTGCCTGCTCAAAAGACACGTACTCTGGGCAGAACATCCCCCTCTCATGGAACATCCTGGTAATCACTGTAACAGACTCAGTACCCTGCTTGAGGGTCAAAAACTCCTGGGCCAAACGCTCCCTCTCCACCTGGGGAACATACTCCTCTCGAAACATAGCGGTGAACATGTCCCATATCACTGCATCAAGCTTATCAGGTGAATAGTGCGCCGTCACAAACTTCCACCAGTCCTTCGCTCCCAAGCGAAGCTGGTTCAGAGCGAACTGAACCCTCAAATGCTCTGGACATGAGCATGTGAAGAAACACCCCTCAATGTCCGAAATCCACCTCATCTCCGCAATCGAATCCTGCGTCCCATCAAACTCTGGTAGTTTTGTGTTGCTGAACTCCCGGAACAGCAACGCATCACCACCCTACGGTCTAGCCGCAGCTATAGCTGTAGTGACTGTAGCAACAACATCATTACAAAGAGCAGCATATCTCTCATCAAAAGTCTCTATCAGCGTGGTCTTGATAGACCCAAACATCTCTGGTATCTTCACCTTGATGGACGCAGCCACCTCCTCGTGAATGAACCTACGAATCTCCTCATCACTAGCACCGCTGCTCTCTGGTGTAAGGCGTGTCCTGACCATGATGTCTCACAGATACAACATAAAAAATATCAGGGACTCGCTCGGGTATACTCGCACTCGATACCTCTACCCTACTTGATCTCTGATGCTCCAAGGATTCTAACTTGGAATGTGCACCGCTCCAGTGTCTTCAGTAGTACGGGCCCAATACTACTGTCCACACTGCATCAGTATACACCCCAAGTCCTCCTCCTAGGATCCTAGATTCCAAGTACTCTACTCTCACTAAGCATATTGATGTGTGTAAAACCAACTAGTTTTAATCCTACTAACTTAGACACAAAATAAACACACGAAAGGCAGTGTACCTATCGATTAGTAATATAGTTCAAGCAAGTAGGATATCGAACACAGGGAACGGTAAACAATTAAAATAAATGCTAATATTATCTAAATCAAACAAATAACAAAAAGGGGGTTTTCTCTAGTTTTACAAGACTAGAAACTTAATTAGAATAACCAACACACAAATTAACTAAGTAGCAACTAAAACAATTAATTACCAACTAAATTCAATAGTAAAGAGGACTTCTGTTTAGGTACGACTCATTTGTTCCCATGGATGATTTTAATGTATCAGATTAATTCTTCATTGGCTACCGATTAAGATAATTAGGTTCGCGTTCGCTATTCCTAATTCTTAGAAAACAAATTAACTCAAGCAATGGCCGGCTAGTTGTCTAAATTAACGGGTTTCCTAGATTATTGATTCGGGTTAAGTAAGACTTGTAGTGGTTAACTAAATTGGCCCTTCAGTTAACCTCTTGTCGATGTTCATCAAACAAGCTTACACATTAACTTACCTATCTTCTAGTTAATTCTAGTTTCATGTTTGTTATTCCTAGATATACAACTATGTGGTCACAATAAATCATATGAAATTAATAACTAAGAGATGTTCATACAACTTAATTACTGATTTATTAACAGAAGAATAGTTATTGTCAACACATAAGGTTCTTTAACAAGCTTAACTAAACATAATTACCAATTAAAATTAATCCTACTCAAATAATCAATCCATGTTCACAAAATTGTCTACCGTAACAGAAGAATAAGTTTTTAGCTCATGATTGCAGTAAACATACTCTCAAAAACGAAATCAAAGTATGTAAACATGATTCAAATCAAAAAGTTACTAAGAATAAACCAAAATTGTCTTGATTCTCTTCACAATTGAATGTAGGGTTGATTCTTCAGTTCCTCACGACCTAGCAGCACTTCCAATCGTTTCTCAGCCTCCTAGGGTTTCTCTCCATGCTAGGGTATCGATCTGAAAGTCCCTTTATATAGATTTTCACAAAACAGAGGCTACTCCGCGAGTCCAGTGACCTACTCGGCGAGTTTGTCACTTAAAACCCGTGTACGGAAGTCAGCGCGTCCAGAATCGCGAAAGTTCGATACAACTTGCCGAGTAGCCGACCCTACTCGCCAAGTACGTTTCGAATCAGCATTTTCTCAAAACATGAAAGTCGTCCGAAATTGTGTCTACTTTTCAGAACAGTTTGAATCTCGTCAATCGTAGTTACGGTTCATGAGATATGGCCAAAAGACTGACGAGGGGTCAAGCTATCCAGCAACATCCTTCTTTCTTCAAAATCCAAGATCCAAGCCTCCAATCGCCAGTTCCGCTTCCTTTTCCATCCGAGCATGTCTTTGTTACTGAAAGTGAAATATTTAAGCTAATTAAGCACCTTTGGTTCATTATTTGAGATAAAATTAACATAAAGTATTAAGATAATGCATGAATTTTATAACTAAATATACTCATATCAAAATACCCTACACTTGACTTTTGCTTGCCCTCAAGCAAAATTGAATTTTAGTACACTAATATTACATAAGACAATCCCAATCAAACCCAACCATTATGCCAAGACCGCAACGCATGCATTTGTGTCTAAAATTTTCCTAATAACCCCCCATACTCCAAATACTCACAATCCTCATAAACATTCACCCACTTTTTCCGAACAATGCTCATTTTATGCATCCCTCCGAATCCATCTGCAGAAAACCTCCTAACCTCAAGGTATTTTTGTTGAGCAACCCAAGCGTACATAATCTAGACAATTACAATTTCTGATACCATATTGGAGCTCTTTGGAATTCTTCACTTCTTTGACATTTGATCTTTAATTTCTTTGAATTCACCACCTTGTTGTTTGATTTTTGGTATCTTCAACTTTTGAATTTCTTCAGAATTTTTGATCTGTGAACTTCATACTTTAACTTTTATGCTCCAAAAATTCTTCAACTTTTCTTGTAATCCTCTCTTTTTTTTAACATGTAACTCACTTTTTTTCCACTCAAAACCCTACATGCTTAAGCAGGGGCGCTCAACTTCAACCTTTATTGATTAGAGATAAAAATTTTCCTGGATACATTTCTGGTACACGACGCTAAACATATTGCATCCTTCAAACTAAGTGAGGTCGTGTTTTTGTCCCATGTTTTCACTAGAATAAGGAAGCCACAAATGCACTAGAACGTATATAGGCTCAACTAAACATTTGGGTCTTCATAAAATCATCAAATATAATACTAGCATGATCCCTAATTGCTTTACCAAAATTTTCTAAATTAGCCCTAGCAATTTTAATGCAAAAATTTCAAAATTAACTAAAATTTCAAGATTTTCGAAATTTAACTAATTTAACCAACCCCTTACCCCACACTTAATTTATGCAATGTTCCTATTGCATATTAGGCATGATAAAGAACAATAAAATAAAGAGAGAATTGGAACAAACTCCTCTGGGATAGTAGTGGCGAGGTTGATATCTCTTCTCTTCAATTGAATTTAGACATGGGAACAACTCATCCATGCCTTGGGTGTCAAAATCTCGTGTGGTACAGCTCCAATTATAAGGGACAAACTCTTGGAAATGCTCGGAAAACGATCTTCAAAGAACAGAACCAATGCCCATATCAAATGTCATCAAATCTTCAGCTCAAAAGTAAGAAGAATGAGCGACTCGTCGAGTAAGTATGTAGACTCGCCGAGTTGAAGCGCAAATGGCAGATGAATCGTGAATTTTCACATGGACTCGGCGAGTCCATAAGATGTACTCGGCGTGTAGACCGCTGTGTGACAAAAATTTTATTCTGCCCAAGTCCATTTCTGATGTATGGGGATTATATAAACGAATAATTTCCCTCATTTTTCTTCAGGGAATAAACACTCTATAACCCTTCTATCAATTGGACTCATAGCTTGACTCAAAGCTTCGTTTCTTCTCTCGCCTAGACTCGATTTCTCGCTTCGTCAGCCTTGACTCTAGACCCTCACATGCAGTCCTAAGCTTCAAACTGAAAAGATCAAAAACAACACACAAGTAATAGAAAAAGGAAAACAAACATCAAAATTAAATTCCTAAATTACCCTAATAAACTAGAAGTTTAAAAAGAAAAAGAAAAGCAAACTCTAATGACGGGTTGCCTCCCGCAAGCGCTTCTTTTTGTGCGAGTCTTGAGCTGGACTCACAACTTAATAAAATTCTAATAAATTCGATGCCCATCCATCCATTGCATTTAATATTTTCTTTGGGCCAAATTGTAAAATTTGGCTCTTGGATACTGAAATTGGCCAAACGAGCTTGAATTCATAAAACCCAAGAATATTGACAAGGGTTGGAACCGGTTGGATACTAATCATAAATGGATTGTGATTTAGAACTTTCTCCAAAGTTGGAATCGTCACCCCATGGTTCGAAACACAAACCGGAAGAACAGGGGACCATGTCATGGTAATGGTCAAACCACAGCTTGGTTCCTGCAATTCAACTTGTTCTTGTTCTTCATCTGACCTGTCTGCTAGCAACCTTTCCAGCTCCTCCAAATCTTTTTCTGGATTAAATTCTTCATCTAGTAAATATAGCTCTTGTGACTCAGATTACTCTTGTTCGTTAGTCAAGAAGTTATCTAACCATCTTCCAAATTTCTTCAAATCATCATCTGAGTCATACTCCTCATCTTCTTGCTTAATTTCCTGCACTACTTCCTCAAGAAAAGCATCAAAAGCATCGAGATTTGGAAAATACATAACAAATAAAAAAAATAAAAATAAAAATTAAACTATATAAAAAAATCAATAAAATCAAAATGATAACAATTAGTAAATAAAATTAACTATTTGAACCGTTCGCCGGCAACGGCGCCAAAAACTTGATGTGTGTAAAATCAACTAGTTTTAATCCTACTAACTTAGACACAAAATAAACACACGAAAGGCAGTGTACCTATCGATTAGTAATATAGTTCAAGCAAGTAGGATATCGAACACAGGGAACGGTAAACAATTAAAATAAATGCTAATATTATCTAAATCAAACAAATAACAAAAAGGGGGTTTTCTCTAGTTTTACAAGACTAGAAACTTAATTAGAATAACCAACACACAAATTAACTAACTAGCAACTAAAACAATTAATTACCAACTAAATTCAATAGTAAAGAGGACTTCTGTTTAGGTATGACTCATTTGTTCCCATGGATGATTTTAATGTATTGGATTAATTCTTCATTGACTACCGATTAAGATAATTAGGTTCACGTTCGCTATTCCTAATTCTTAGAAAACAAATTAACTCAAGCAATGGCCAGTTGTCTAAATTAACGGGTTTCCTAGATTATTGATTCGGGTTAAGTAAGACTTGTAGTGGTTAACTAAATTGGCCCTTCAATTAACCTCTTTTCGATGTTCATCAAACAAGCTTACACATTAACTTACCTATCTTCTAGTTAATTCTAGTTTCACGTTTGTTATTCCTAGATATACAACTATGTGGTCACAATAAATCATATGAAATTAATAACTAAGAGATGTTCATACAACTTAATTACTGATTTATTAACAGAAGAATCGTTATTGTCAACACATAAGGTTCTTTAACAAGCTTAACTAAACATAATTACCAATTAAAATTAATCCTACTCAAATAATCAATCCATGTTCACAAAATTGTCTACCCTAACAGAAGAATAAGTTTTTAGCTCATGATTGCAGTAAACATAAACTCAAAAACGAAATCAAAGTATGTAAACATGATTCAAATCAAAAAGTTACTAAGAATAAACCAAAATTGTCTTGATTCTCTTCACAATTGAATGTAGGGTTGATTCTTCAGTTCCTCACGACCTAGCAGCACTTCCAATCGTTTCTCAGCCTCCTAGGGTTTCTCTCCATGCTAGGGTATCGATTTGAAAGTCCCTTTATATAGATTTTCACAAAACAGAGGCTACTCGGCGAGTCCAGTGACCTACTCGGCGAGTCTGTCACTTAAAACCTGTGTACGGCAAGTCAGCGCGTCCAGAATCGCGAAAGTTCGATACAACTCGCCGAGTAGTCGACCCTACTCGCCGAGTACGTTTCGAATCAGCATTTTCTCAAAACACGAAAGTCGTCCGAAAATGTGTGTACTTTTCAGAACAGTTTGAATCTCGTCAATAGTAGTTACGGTTCATGAGATATGGCCAAAACACTGACGAGGGGTCAAGCTGTCCAGCAACATCCTTCTTTCTTCAAAATCCAAGATCCAAGCCTCCAATCGCCAGTTCCGCTTCCTTTTCCATCCAAGCATGTCTTTGTTACTGAAAGTGAAATATTTAAGCTAATTAAGCACCTTTGGTTCATTATTTGAGATAAAATTAACATAAAGTATTAAGATAATGCATGAATTTTATAACTAAATATACTCATATCACATAGTCTACTCTCTAGCAGATCTCTCATAAGCCTCTCGCTGCTATCTTCCTCCTCTCAAGCATCTCCTAGCAGCAACCCTTAGGCTAAGGCATCACAAATCAGGCCACTCTAGTCCTAATAGAAATACCTAGCCTGCTATAGCATGCAAAACATATCATATCGCCTCATAACATATAACATAAGGGTATTTTGGGAAATCACCATTCGAGCGCTGGCTGATCGTACACACGGCTCTGCTATGCTCTTTTCAAATTCTTTTACTCTTTTAGAAAAATTTGTTTCACTTTTTTTTGAAAAATATCTCTCAAATCCTCAGTTTGAGTTCAGATACGCCCGAAGGTGTACCCAAATCCCTAAACCAAGGCTCTGATACCATCTTGTAACGCCGTAAAATTTCAAACAAATTTTCACATTTTAAAAACAATTTAATTCACAATATTATAAAACACATTGTTTCATATATTCAACATAAGTCAAAAATCCCAAGATCATAACATATAAATGAAACTCCGCGTGTGTGTCTACTGATCATGCCAGCACCTTCCCGCGATCCTCACAAGTACCTGAAACACATAACACAAAACACTGTAAGCACGAAGCTTAGTGAGTTCCCCAAAATACCACATATAACACATATTAGCCACTCAAGGCTATAACTCTAGTGGGCCCTTGGGCCCTAACTCTGTGGACCCCCTAATCCTAGCTCTGTGGACCTTCCGGTCCTAACTCTGATATTCTCACAACATAAATCTCATAGAAATAATGCAGTGCAACACATCACATAGATAGCATACAAGATACTCTATCACATAACTCTGGTTACCTACTCAAGGTAAAGTATAGTGAGAAGACTCACCTCGGATGTCTCGACAATATCTCGCTCGTGTAAACACTAATCTAGCCTCTGCCAAAACACATAAACGACCATCTCAATCAATAATGGCTCTCCAGGCTAGACTAGATCCTCACATGTCCTCTAAGAAGGCTAAAAGACCATTTTACCCTTCAAACAGTCCAAAAGTCCAATTGTTGACCAAACTCTAAAAGTCAACAAAAGTCAACGGTCAACCCTTTGACCGGACTCACCGAGTGCACAATTGTGACTCGGTGAGTTCGGTCATGAACTCAAGTCCTCTAAATCCCCAATGACTCACCGAGTCACTTCCCCAACTTAGCGAGTCACCAACAGTGTGATTCATGGGGAAAACTATCCTACTCGCCGAGTCTGTTCTTGGACTCGGCGAGTTCATGCCATGCACAAACTCAAATGACCTCCTGAGGTCAGATCTGTTCCTCTAATCCATAGATCTGACCTTCCCAAGCATGATAATTATGTAAAGTTCAGATCTTGATGTTCATGCAAAGGCCCAAAGGTTCTATTTGGAGAAATAACCTCAAATATGACATCCTAAGCTCATGTCTCCTAATATCAATATAAAGATCAAAGGGTTAAGGTCTCTGGACCTCTTTGGATCCAGATCCAAAGCCTCAACACGAGAAGGGACCAAATGCTCATCAAATCAAGCCTCTAAAGGGTCTAGAAAACCCTAACTCCAAAGGTTAACACCAAAACTGAAGAAGGATCGAATCTATACATCATATATGAAGTCGCTGGGCTCTAAAATCTATAGAATAGCACCCTCTTCAGCTCCTTCTTGCCTTGGTCATCTTCTTCTTGCAAGAACACCAACACAAGGATCCAAAATGGCCTCTCCTCCCTCACAAACGTTCTAGCTCTCTTAGGGTTTCTCTTAAGGGTCTGGTAGCCGCAACTGAAGGCTATAAGAGCCTTTAAATAGATCCCAAACCCGAGAAATTAGGGTTTCACTTAATAGTGTGGACTCATCGAGTCCACGAGTCGACTCGCCGAGTCTGATCACCAATTTGGATAAAACCCGCGATCCTACTCGGCGAGTCTAAGCATCAACTCGCCGAGTTCCTCCCCAAACTCAAAATAAAAGAATAAAATAATATACCTGGAAATCCGGATGTTACATTTATGATGTGTATGTGTTGGATTAGTGTCTAAGTCCATAACTATTTTGGTATGTACTTGACCCGATGGTGCATGGTCCTTTTGGGTTGCCTTCACCAAAGCAACTTGATAGGATGAATTATCGAGAGAAATGATTAAATATGATTTATTAATATATTATGGGAATAATATATTAAAGGAGAAATCATATTGTTTAATTAATATTA
Source organism: Lactuca serriola (assembly GCF_051521515.1). NCBI lineage: Eukaryota > Viridiplantae > Streptophyta > Magnoliopsida > Asterales > Asteraceae > Lactuca > Lactuca serriola. Next base: position 200,190,853 of record NC_136413.1, on the reverse strand, counting down.
GTCAATAATTAATTCGTAATTAGTTTTGTGACTAAAAGATATTAATTAAACTTAAGGGATTGGAATTGTAATTATAGGATAATTGCAATTTGGGCCATGGATTGCCTTGAATCAAGAGTTGGACGAATTCTATGGGGAAACCCATAAGGAAATCGTCCATGGGCTTTAAGAAAGGGCTCCATGGGTTGCTTAGGGCTTAAGCAACCAAATTAGGGTTTCCTTGTTAGATAACCGTAATAGCCTCACTATATATAGAACCCTTAAGGCTCAAAAACGTGGGGAACTACTTTTCTAGGGTTAGAACACGTTTTGGGCAGCCTCCATCCTCTCTCCTCTTCATCCTCTTGCTTATGGTGTTTGTGAACCATTAGAGGAGTGACACTTGTGACTCTAAGCCTTCCAAAGTCAATTCAAAGGAGGATTTGGGATTGTTATTGCTACATAACAATCAAGGTAACATTATAAACCTATTCTTATGTTAATATTGATTTCCATATGCTAGAATTAGGGTTTATAGTCTTGGATTCAAAGCATGTACAATAGAGAAACCTAGATCCAAGCATTAGGGTTTGTATGAGCACATAGGATGTCTTATGACCAAAACCCATCAGTGGTATCAGAGACTAGCTTGGTTTCAATTGTATTGATCCATTGTATAACTGGAAAATTCATTTTTTGGGTTTCTGGAGGTTGGACTCGCCGAGTCCATGCTGACTCGACGAGTCCAGGCTTGACTCGACGAGTCAACTCGTCAGATGGAGGGTATTTCGCGATTTCTTGCTGTTTTTGCTTATGGATAGTTACCTTATCATGTTAGATCATTATTAATCCGATTATATGATATATTTGACTATAATTTTGATCTAATTGAAGATATTTATCAATTAATAAGATAATTGTTTCCTTATGTGATAACTGATTAATTATTTTGAGTAAATTGATAAATTGTTTTGCAAGAAATCATTAAATAAATCAAATATGAATAATTATGTGATTAAATGTTAATTTGAATTATTTGTTATTTGATCCTTGTTGTTATGAAAAGTTTCATATTTTGCCCTTTAGGTTTTATAGTTTAAATTTGAACCCAAAAGTTTTGTTGTTTTGAAATTTAAATAGTTGAAACCCTAATGTTTTGAAAAAGGTTTCAAAACTTGCCCTCAAGTTTTGGAATTTAAATTTTGATTAATAGTTTAATTTTGATGTATATTTAAATTCTAAACCCTAATGTGTTGAAATGTTTCAAAAATTGACCTCAAGTTTTGGAATTTAAAAGTTGATTAAAAGTTTAATTAGGAATGTTAAATTCTAAAACTAGTATAGTTTTGAAAAAGTTCAAATCACACCCTTATGGTTTTATTAATTAATTAAGGTGTATAATTAATAGAGATTTAATAAATCCATAAAAGTTTAGGTTTACAATTTAATTGAATTAAAAGTATAATTGTTAAATTAGACCACCTAGTATTTTGAAAGTATAAAATACACCCTATACTATATATAACATTAAAAGTCTAACATTATATATATGTATGAGTAAAAGTCAGTCTTACCGTTAGTAGGCCCCATTCACGAAGCTGGTCTATAAGGGGTGTTTAAGGAAATTGCCTATAAAATGGCGATTGAATGGGTATCCACTCTTACCTACCGCACTCTTGACTAGTGGAGGGTCGTTAGCCGAACGGGTAGGATAGGACGAAACCTTCCATTATAAGTATAATGAAGTATAAAAGTAACTAAATGTTTTCAATAAAATTCCCAATCTTAGTTACTTAGGCAAAAGTGAATTGATGCAATTCCATGAAATTACACTTTGTGCCCTTGCAAAGACGTTAGTGGAGCGTGTGTGGTTTACCGGCACACTAAATGGTTCTAAGCAAAGGTAGCAAAGGGTGACTCAATGTCTGTAATAGTTCGGTGGAGCGTGTGTGGTTTACCGACACATCGAATAGGTGACTGTAACATGTGAAGGCACCATCTAGTTTGCATGGTTATTCACACCCGCTTTGTGATCCTCGGCATCCCAGTCACAAACAAGAGGGGCATATCGAGATTTAAACATGCCATTGAAAGTTCAATGAATCTCAAAGGATCTAGGAGTTTTCATAGATTTAAAACTTAAATTTCTTTTTTGTTTTTCGTGGTGGAAGTTACTGAATCGTCATTCACTTACCTTCAAATATTCTGCAATTAAGGTTACGGCATCCCTCTCCCGAGTTGTAGAATATTGTGTTGGGTCCTAGCCTTAGTATCTCATTTGGGTGATTTACTAAGGACTCAATCTATCAACTAACTTGAATTTCGTTTTCTCCCGCTTTGTAGATGTCAAAGTTCGACAACTATGGTCTTCCCGAATCCCGTGGAACAAGCATTCCACATGAATATGATATTCCACGATTCGATCGAGGAACAGAAATCATGCTTCACTTCCTCCTCCTCCTCCAATTATTCTCCCTAACCCACAAGTTCAAAGGCTTGAAAAGTTCAAGATCACTCAAGCCCTTTTGGCAAGTAAACATAAATAAGGAAAGCCGGTGTGTGCACACGTCCTAGGGATGAAGTCACACATTGATAGGTTAAGAATGTAGGGATACGTTGTTTGTGAGGAAATGGCTGTTGATTGGGTTCTTCAGTCACTTCCTAACTCATATAGTGAGTTCGTAAGAGAGTACTATATGATGAACTACGACGTGACCCTTATAGATCTCACCTATATGCTTATTGTTGCTAAATCAACAATGATTTGGCGCAATAGAAAAGCAAAGTTGATTGGTGAATCTGCCTTTATGACCTCTATGGATATAGACAATGGCAACGAAAGACATGCTATGATCGAAAAGTTTGATCATAAGAGAAAGGCAATGTCTGAAGTAGTTCCATGTTCTGTTCCAAAAGAGTCAATTTGCTTTTATTGCCAAGAGAAAGGGCATTGGAGACGAAGCTGCCCTATTTACCTAAGAGATCTAAGAGATGGGAGAGTCAAAACATATGACTTTGCTTTAGGTAAAATCCATTGATTAACTCTTTTAAGCTTCTATTCTAAATTCTTAATACATAATATGATAAGATTACAATTGATGTTTTGTAAGATCGAAGAAAAGAAAGGCAGCTTAAGGGAAGAAGTGAGCAGAATCTAACCGTGGAGGAATGGATTTCGATCACATTTCTCGAAGATTAGATTCTTGAGCTACTAATTAGAGTTAGAATTAGATTGCTAAGAAAGATGTATTAGCATAAGTTTTTCAATGAGTTGCATTGTAAGGACAAAAATTTTCCACAATAAAATAAATTTTGATTTTAAATTTTATTTATTTATCCTTATAATGGCGTGTATGAAAAATTGATGTTAAAATGTTTCTATTATTAGCAATAATGGATTTGGTTCTTATTATGTTATTTATGGAAAATCGAGAATTTACCAAATAGGGAGAGTTTCTCATCGCCCAAAGTTTCAATTGGACAGAAATTTGGAATCACGCAACTTGGTTGCACGATGAATGAGAAATCTCATATTTGATAATTAGATTAATTCATTGACAAAGTGTCAAGTGAAGGACTAGGAGATCGAGTACGCAAAGTTATGTGTTGATCAAGTCTACCATAAGAGTAACAAAGATATTCGTCATGATTTACTAAAGGTTTAGTAAATATGATTATACTTACAAGATTAAGTGTAACTCTGAATTGATTGAAAAAGTTTAAATCAATAGCAGAACGAATAAGAAGAATCAAGTAGGCAGAAAGATAAAAGTTTCTCCATTCTAAGAAGAAGGGAGAGTACCTTTTATGCTTTATGATAGGTCTTAATGATTAAGAACCGTATCTCAATTGATCCTCTAAGTGAGTCTTAGTACAATTGTATGTTTAAGAAGAGGAATCAAGAATTGAAGAAATGGTTAAATCAAAAAGTGAATCATACTTCGTTCCAATAACAAGTCTTAAAGTTAAGATTGTGACATTGAGTGAAAAGTATTAAGAAGGTTTGTAACATTCATCAAATGTGGAAAGTTGTGATGTCTTGGATAAGACAAAGACCAACTAGGACCAATTTATGAAGAGTTTTGATTAAAGCTACACTAACTCTTGAATATTTGTTTGTCAAGAAGTGTTTTGACAAGAGAATCTTATATGACAAGGAGTAAGTGGGAGTCTTAATGGTCTTGAAAGGTTTCAAGAACAAATCAAATAAACCTTATCGATCATCACTAGCACACGAGTTGAGGTTTACAACCTATCGTGATGACATTATTTTGGTTCTGTGCCAATCCAATCGAGTTAATTATGCATGAGAGTTCTATGAGTTCTCATTTTGAACGCATAAAAGACAAAGCACCTTAATCAATGAAAGGTACATTGATAGGAAAGGGTGAGCTGCTTAACTACTTGGAAGACATGGTGGGCAGCTGTGCTACCATAAGGCAAGAAATTAAGATTAAGAAAGTTCGATCCATATGAGCATGAATTTATCGTAAACTTTGGTTTTGACAAATTCACATGGATAGGAACAAATACACCGTTTAAATCTAAGTGTCATAAGATTTCCTCCTTCATGAAAATGATTGTGAGGAAATGCTTTCACTAAGAGAGATTTTAAGAAGATAGTGATTGTAAAATTGCATTCTCGAATTCGATTATGGTTACGGTATCCCTTTCCATAATTTGAATTGTGAGGTTTGGCAATTGTTTACACACACATATGAACTATCTAAGGCAAAGGTGTATAAGTTCAAGAAGACTTGATAAAAGATTATCAAAGCATTAAGTATTAGAAACATGGACTTAAGAAATTCAATAAGCATTGTTTTTCTGAATGTTAAGATGTTTATGAATACATGTCGAAGCTAGTGGGAGCATAAGTGTTATGTTTTATAATAATCATCATGATAGTGGGAGCATAAAAGTTATGATTGTATGATCATTAAGGAAAGTATTGCAAGGTTAGCAATATTAATTATAGAAAACAAGAGTCATACTTTGCAAAGTCGCAATAGTTGAAGAGTTGTTTTTCTATAATTAAGGGAGAGAATATTATGCTTCATTTCAAATATAAAGGTTTAGATTGAGAAATGTTAATAATTTTAGTCAAGGGTACATAGTGTGTTCTTAAAATTTCGATTATGATTACGACATTCCTCTTTACAATTCGAATTTTGAGAACATAGCAAATAAAACATTATGCGTCGTTTCCCATACGCTTCGGGTATAGGATCGTTTGCAAATGCTTTAATGTTTGACCATTCTAAAATTTTCCAAATGTCGAGCACATTTAGAGGGAAAAGGGACTAGAATTAGTTTTGACTAAAAGAATTAAACAACCTAGGACAATCCAAAGTTCGACGAGGATTGGTCACTTGTGAGTAGTTGGAAGTATAGTATTGGAAAATATGGAAATGTTTCCATATTGGATGGACCATATCGACATCATTACGAATAGATAAGATTCTATTAAGAATGAGTTGTCATATGGAAAATATGGAAGCGTGTCCATATTGGGAATTGAATATTGAAAATCTATGACTAGATTAGGAACATTTTATGCAAAAGGATGTTCAAAGGAATGTACTTTGACTGAGAGACATCATATCTAAGGAATTGTCTTGTAACAATCTCCGATAGAGGACTTTGTAACATTATTGGCAAAGGTCTTTGTGACATTACGAAAGGATAGTTGCATAAAATGTTAGAATCTAGCATATTCTATAAGTGGCAAGAATTTGATATTCTTAAACTTATGAAAAAGGATTTGGAGTTGTGAAATGAGAATGATTGGAAATGTGTCCAATGTGATCTATTTCACAAAGTAAGAACCATGAGTAAACATTGTGTGCATGCTAGGCGCATGGGACAAGTGTAATAATTCAAGTAAGAAGTTGATTAACCGAAACGACAAATAATGAGTAATCGATATGGTGATAAATAAAAGGTGTTTTATTTATACTCAATGGTTTGAGGCCATATTGGATTAGTATTATTCTTGTGTTTCACATTTGCATGTTTTGACTTCCAGAATAATTGAGTTTATTAAGAATAATCGAATTATTCAAACGGGCCACAGTCGTTCATATGATGGAAGTAGATATGAATGAAGACTATCGTGAATTGGTGTGTGGATTGTCTAGAAAAGTATTAGACATAAGCAAATGTTTGCTGCAACGTTCATGAGTGCTTACGAATATGATTTGAGCATTGGATTAAACCCACGCTCACTTGGATCACTCCATGAATTGTATCATGAGTGATTGGTGAGACGATAACATCTTATATTCTTGAAACCGAGATGTGTGAGTTGTATCTTGTGAATCGGTTGCACATTGATAATATGTAAACACAATAGTAACTTGGTGTTATAAAGCATATTGTTGTGTGTGATTCGATGAGTGAGTGCAAGCAAGCATTGTATCAAAGTTTATTCGTTCCTTTTATTCAAAGTAGGATAAAAGCGATATCTTTGGGCCCCTCGATGGTTTAGTGATGACAAACGTAAATGCTCGGCCGGGCTAGGGCTAATTTGATTTGTTCAATTAGTCTGTCGTCATAAATCAGAAATCGAGATATAGTACAAAGAAAATGATTTGAAATAATATGATATCTAGAATGGAGGAATATATGATCCCTTATCTAAGGACACGCGTATCTGATAGGATCAGAGTTGACAACGGCTTTGGAAAGCTACGATTGCAGATCAGGATCTGAAGTCATATGCAGAATACTTATTAGACTTATCCAAGTGGGAGACTGTTGGATTAGTGTCTAAGTCCATAACTATTTTGGTATGTACTTGACCCAATGGTGCATGGTCTTTTTGGGTTGCCTTCACCAAAGCAACTTGATAGGATGAATTATGGAGAAAAAGGATTAAATATGATTTATCAATATATTATGGGAATAATATACTAAAGGAGAAATCATATTGTTTAATTAATATTAGTCAATAATTAATTGGTAATTAGTTTTGTGACTAAAAGAGATTAATTAAACTTAAGGGACTGGAATTGTAATTATAGGATAATTGCAATTTGGGCCATGGATTGCCTTGAATCAAGAGGTGGACGAATTCTATGGGGAAACCCATAAGGAAATCGTCCATGGGCTTGATTAAAGGAGTCTATGGGTTGCTTAGGGCTTAAGCAACCAAATTAGGGTTTCCTTGTTAGATAACCCTAATAGCCTCACTATATATAGAACCCTTAAGGCTTAAAACTGTGGACAAGCAACCTTCTAGGGTTAGAACACGTTTTGGGCAGCCTCCATCCTCTCTCCTCTTCATCCTCTTGCTTATGGTGTTTGTGAACCATTAGAGGAGTGACACTTGTGACTCTAAGCCTTCCAAAGTCAATTCAAAGGAGGATTTTGGATTGTTATTGCCACATAACAATCAAGGTAACATTATAAACCTATTCTTATGTTAATATTGATTTCCATATGCTAGAATTAGGGTTTATAGTCTTGGATTCAAAGCATGTACAATAGAGAAACCTAGATCCAAGCATTAGGGTTGGTATGAGCACATAGGATGTCTTATGACCAAAACCCATCAGTATGTTCCAGAGTTTACAGAGTTAGAACCGGAAGGTTCACAGAGTTAGGACCAGAGGGTCCACAGAGTTATAGCTTTGAGTGGCTAATATGTGTTATTTGTGGTATTGTGGGGAACTCACTAAGCATTTATGCTTACAGTGTTTTGTGTATGTGTTTCACATACCAGTGATGATCGTAGGAAGGCGCCGACATGATCTGTACACACTCGTGGAGTTTTGTTTATGTGATTCTGGGACATGTTTTTACTACGATGACAGTGGATACATAATGTTTGATATTAATTTATGAATGAAAGTATGATTTAAAAATCAAAAATTTGTTTTGAAAAATCCTCGGTGTTACAATTTGGTATCAGAGCCTTGGTTTGAGGGATTCAGATTCGCCTTCGAGTGTATTTGAACTCAAACTAAGGATTTGAGAAAGTTTTCATAAAATAAATGCTTTTCCCAAGAGTAAAAGGATTGAGAACAAAACAGTGGAAAGCAGTGTGTATGATCACCCAACGCCCGAATGGTGATTTCCCAGAAATACCCTTACATTATGTGTTATGAGATATGTTATGATATGATATGCATGCTAGAGTAGGCTAGGTATTCTTATTAGGACTAGAGTTGCCTGATTTGTGATGCCTTAGCCTAGGGAGATTACTGCTATGAGATGCTTGAGAATGAGTAGGTAGCAATGAGGAGCTTATGAGAGCCTACCGAAGGGTAGCTTGTGTGCAACAAGAGATAAAGTATTGGTGATATGGGATCCGTGGAGGGGGGACTTGGAATGAGTACTGATGCAGTGTGGAAGGTCGTATAGGGCTCGTACTACTGGAAACACCGGATCAGTGAACAGTCCAAGTAGGAATCCTTAGGATACTAGGGAGCAAGTAGGGTTGAGTTATCGAGTGTGAGTATGCTCAAGCGAGTCTCTGATGATTTTTATGTTGTATTTTAGAGACATCATGGTTGGGACACGCCACAGGCCAAGGACTAGCGAGTGGGGTGCGAGCGATGAGGAGCTCCGCCAGATGACTCATGATGAGGTGGCTACTGCCATCCGAGCTGAGATTCTAGAGATGTTTGGGTCTATCAAGACCACTCTGATTGAGACTTTTATTGAGCGGTACGCTGCTCTTACTGATGCTGCTGTTGCTGCAGCCGTTGCTGTTGCCAGGCCACAGGGGGGTGACACATTGCAGTACCGGGAGTTCAGCAACACGAAGCCACCAGAGTTTGATGGGACTCAGGATCTAATAGTCACGATGAGATTGATCTCTGACATTGAGGGGTGCTTCTACACATGTTCATGTCCGGAGCATCTGAGGGTACGGTTCGCTTGGGAGTGAAGGATTGGTGGAAGTTCGCGACATCACACTTCACTTCTACAGAGCTTGTTGCGATGACCTGGGAGAGGTTTACCGCTATTTTTCGAGATGAGTACATTCCCCCGGTGGAAAGGGAATGGCTGGCCCAGGAGTTCTTGACCCTCAAGCAAGGTGCTGAGTATGTTACCACGATTACCAGGATGTTTCACGAGAGGGCGATGTTTTGCCCTGAGCAGGTGTCTACGGAGCAGGCACCCATGAGTCACTATCTGAGTATTCTGAGGAGGGACATTCGCGAGTTCGTGGTAAACTCGACGTACCGGACATTTTTCGAGCTTCAAGAAAATGCTCGGAAGAGGGAGATCGAGCTCGAGACACAGGCCAGGGAGGAGGCTGAGTCTGAGAGGATGGAGAGGCGACCAACCCAGTCTCAACCAGCAGCCAAGCAGGCAAAGCCCACTGATACGAGGTCGGAGAGCCAGAAGGGCCGCACTTGTGGTAAGTGCGGCAAGGGTCATGAGGGGGTACGTAGATCTGATCTTGCTACAAGTGTAGCAAGGAGGGTCATATGGCGAAGGACTGCCCCAAGGGATTTGCAGTGTGTTTCCACTACAATCAGACTGGCCATCGGAAGGCCGAGTGCCCACAGCTGCGGGGGTCGGCGCAGGGAGCATCACAGGGATTTACCCCTGATGAGGTTCGAGCTACAGAGAGTCGGCCAGTGAAGGCCGAGGCGCCTAAGGCTCGCGGGAGAGCCTTTCATTTGACAGCAAAGGAGGTCCGCGTAACGCCTGAGGTTGTGGCTGGTATGTATTCTTCCATTTATTTATGCTATGCTTGAGATATTGTGTTTATATTATGTTATGTGTAGGTACTTTTCTTGTGAATTCTGTACCTGCTTTGGTGTTATTTGACTCGGGTGCGAGTCGATCATTTGTGTCTTTAGCGTTTAGTCAACACATCAGTATTCAGCGTGAGGCGATGAGTCAACCTCTGCGGGTTTTTATAGCCAACGAGCGAGCGGTGTATGCCAGAGATGTGATTCGAGGATGTGTGCTTGAGATCTTCGGTGTTGAGTTTCTGATAGATCTGGTTCTGATTGCGATGGGGGACGTGTGCGTTATAGTGGGCATGGATTGGTTGAGCCGCTTCGGGGCTATTATTGACTACGAGCGACAGTTGGTGACGATGCGAGACCCTAGTGTGGGAGTGTTGATGGTATATTGAAAGGATACCTGAAGTGAGTCAGCGCTTTGTTCAGCCGCCAGAGCCAGGCAGAGTCTTCAACAGGGTTGCAAGGGGTTTGTAGCCTACGTGATGAATACCCGAGCAGCCGCGGGTAGGCCGAGTTCAGTTGATGATGTTCCGGTAGTGCGCGAGTTTCTGGATGTTTTTCCTGAGGAATTTTCGGGTGTGCCTCCCAAAAGGCAGGTGGAGTTTCGCATTGATTTGGTTCTGGGAGCAGCACATATCGCCAAGGCGCCTTATCGTCTTGCGCCGCCAGAGATGCAAGAGTTATCCTCGCAGCTTCAGGAGTTGTTGGGGAAAGGGTTTATTCGACCAAGTAGCTCGTCTTGGGGAGCTCGGATCCTTTTTGTCAAGAAAAAGGATGGTTCACACCGGATGTGCATTGATTACCGGTAGCTGAACAAGCTGACGGTCAAGAACCGTTATCCGTTGCCGAGAATCGATGATCTATTTGAACAGTTACAGGGGGCGTCTTGGTTTCCCAAGATAGACTTGAGGTCTGGATATCATCAGATGAGGGTACATGATGAGGATATCCAGAAGACGGTGTTCAGGACGTGTTCTGGGCATTATGAGTTCGGGGTGATGCCCTTCGGGCTCACCAATGCGCCAGCATCGTTCATGGATCTCATGAACAGGGTATGCAGGCCGATGCTGGATCGGTCGGTGATTGTTTTTATTGATGATATTCTAGTGTATTCCAGATCCCGAGAGCAGCATAAGGAGCATTTGAGGGAGGTCCTCGGGGTGTTGAGATCGGAAAGGCTTTATGCCTGATGATATATGGTCCACTAGCATGGCCTAGACTGCTCCAGTGCGCCAGCCTGGCCTGGCGCGCTCCTGCCAGTCCTGCCTGGCGCGCTCCTGCCAGTCCTGCCTGGCACTCCCTTGCCAGCCTTGCTGGGGACCCGCCGACCCGGCCTGGTGCTCCCTTGACAGCCTTTCCTGGGGCGCGTCCGCCAGCTCGGCCCGGCGCCCCCGGGCGGCCTTGCCCAACTCCTTGCTAGTTGGGCCTGAATTGGGCTGGCCCAAGGACTGACCTAATTCCCTTTGACCTAATTGTCCCCTATATAATGAATAGTATCTCCTCCATGGAGAGGGATCTTCCCCCATGGCTTAGCCGCCACACTATACTCCGGCCGTGTGGGTCAGCCGACACTCGCCGTCGTCAGCCACCATACACTACCACGAGCACCAAGATGGTTCTCTCCAGCTATGGAGGACCATCTCAGATCTATCAGTTGATCTATCTTGATCGTCGGAGTCCGCTCCTGGGGCACAGTCCTTGGGACGGCTCTAACGCATCTCTCTGATTGTGACTAGCAGATCTCCACCGCAGCAGAAGACCAGAAGAATCGTCGGAGTTCCAGGTCGCATCATTTGGCACCATCCCGGATTCGAGCAAGTAGCAAAAGCCTGAGTTGTTTTCAAGCTCATTTTTGCCTAGATTTGTTTAGATCTGATGTATTTTCATCGAAGGTTTGCTCAGATCTGTCTATTTCTACACTCCTTAGTTCAGATCCGTTTGAATCTTGGCAAAGATCTATCTAGATCTGATTAGCTATGTTTCAGATCTTTCGATCTGATGCACTCTTTATTCCAGATCTATAGATGTACTTTATCTTTAGCTCAGATCTTTAGATCCAAACATTTTTTGTTTACTCAATCATCTCTCAAGTTTAAAAACACCAACTCATACCTGTTTTTACTTGTATTTTCGGGGACAGAAGAGGTTCTTAGGAGCTCTTCTCCATTTTTGTTCATATTTTGGTGTTTTATGGAACCAACTTGAGAGTTGAAGAACTTTTTGGTAGATATTTACTTTATTTTCATTTTATGTTATAAAAAAAATCACGTTCAGTTTGTGATTTTCTTTACAAGACTTCCTTGAAGTTGTTTTCTTCAAAACTTAGAGAAGGAAAACAAAAATATGTTCAGATCTGTTTCTTTTTTCATACTTTGATATCTTGTTAAGCAAACTGAAGAGTGAAGAGAAGCAAAAAGTTTTCTAAGAAAATAATTTATTAAATCCGTTTTTGTTTTTTATTTTGAGGTTTTTTCAGAAAGATGAGATGGAAAGAAGCTTTTTATGAGTTTTATATCATCCTTTGCTTACATATTATCAAAAAACCCTTCCCAAGTTATGCATTTTCGTGTATATATTTACTTTCTGTAACAACCATTTGTACATATAGCTGTATGGCTTGTACAAAACCTTCAAAAAAAAGAGATAAAGAGAGAGGAAAAACGACTTAAGCTCATAATCTTCTATAAATCTTTATCTCTGTAATTATTTTGCTTGTACACAAAGCTCTATCCATTGTACACTTCTTAAAAAATTCGTTTATCCCTTCTCACCAAAACCACTTGATTATATTTTGTTATTTTTACCTCAAAGGTTTATCCTATCCTTTTCAAAACTTATTTTTCAGTAAAAAAGAAAAAAGAGGGGTAAAAGATGCACAGTGCACCAGACAAATTACAGTTGTCAACAAAAACCCACGTGGACCCAGTTACTCCATTGCTTCACATAAATGAACCGGGACCCACCCGGTTAAGCCACGTGGTCGTGGGTTCGAGTCCCACGGATGGCGCCAAATGATGGGACATCGACCTTCGGCGGGTCTTCTAGTCTTCTGCTCCGACGGAGATCTGGACATCACAGTGCAAACCCGTTAGAGCCGCCCTAGGGACTGTGCCCCAGGAGCGGGCTCCGACGGTCAAGTTAGATCAGCTAGAAGATCTGAGATGGTCCTCCATGGTTGGAGAGAACCATCTTGGTGCTAGTGGTGGCTGACGGCGGCGGGTGGCGGCTGAGCCACCCGGCTAGAGTATAGTGGCGGCTGAGCCAAAGGGGAAGAGTCTAGGGGAAGGTCCTTCTCCATGGATGAGGTACTGTTCATTATATAGGGGACAATTAGGTCAGGCCTTGGGGCAGCCCAATTCAGGCCCAACTAGCAAGGAGTTGGGCAAGGCCGCCCGGAGGCGCCGGGCGGGGCTGGCGGGCGCGCCCCAGGCAGGGCTGGTGGGCGCGCACCAGGAGAGGATGGCAAGGGAGTGCCAGGCGAGGTTGCGCCTAGCCGAGCCGGCAGGAGAGTCCCCAGCAAGGCTGGCAAGGGAATGCCAGGCAGGGCTGGCAGGAGCGCGCCAGGTCAGGCTGGCGCGCTAGAGCAGTTTAGGCCATGCCAGTGGACCATATCTCAGCAATCCCGAACCCCTAGCTCCCAAGCTTCAACAGATCAAAGATGGAAGTAGTATCTGCTCCAATCTCCGACCCTAATTCATCCACGGGAATATAAACAATAGCATCACCGACCATCCGGCACCAGCACAGCTGTCAAAATCGTAGCTCTGGCTCTCTCTCTCTTTCTCTCTCTACCATTGTCTCTAGGCTTTCAACCTCCAAGTACCGCCATCATCGCTGACCCAAATCTCCGCCAGAGCCTGTGACAACCCGATATTTCGAGTCAATGTAATGTAAAACCGATCAAATTTAGGTCAAAATGTAACCTTCCTAAAATCTTATTCGGATTAAATAAAGTAATAGGAATCATATCAAGGTTTGCGTACATAAAAAGAACGTCCAAATCTGACTCCGGATGAGGAAGTTATGAAATTTTGAAGAAATTCCTTAATCACGTCATTTTAATAAATAAATAATAAAAATAATTTCGGAATTAGCCAACGGAATCTAAACGAAAGTCGTAGATCATGGTCTCACCTTCGCGAGGATATAAAGAACGTCAAAAACGGAGTTCGTATGAGGGAGATATGAATTTTTGAAGTTTATTTATAATAAATATAAATTTAATTATAAATTCCCGGTAATATCCGAAGGGGAGTCATCGGATTGGACCGAAGTACGCCCTGCGTACCTTCGTACGCCCCGCGTACTGAGATCGAGGGTCTCGGATCGTCCACGTCGCACTATCCGAAGAGTTCTAACCCGTCCGACCCGTCCGAAGCTCCGACCCGTCCGACCCGCTGTCCCGTCCGACCCGCTGTCCCATCCGACCCGCGTACCCAGCAACCCGTCCCATCCGAACCGAGGCAGTCGAGGCTTCGGTCATGCATGACGTACGCGTACGCGCTGCGTACGAGCGTACGCCCCGCGTTCGGAGGCGGTTCAGCCTTCCTATAAATAGGATGCGAGGCTTTCCGAAAATGTTGCTCATTTCTCTCCTCTCTCTCACAACTTTGTCTCGTTTTCCGTGCCCGTTATAACCCGAAGCTCTGGTCTTTTTGCTCAAGTCCCGAGGGTCGATTTTACTCCCGAGATTCCCGAGAATCCCGAGAAAAATCCGTTTTCTGAGACGAGACTCTGCCCGGTTTTCCATCTCGCTTTCTTCAATCAATCAAGTGAGTTTCATACCCCTTAATCAACCTGTTAAATATTCTAAATGCTTTTATATGCTTTCAAAAGGGGGGAATACAAGTTAAATACTTATAGTTATTGTTTCAATCACATGTGATTGTACTAATCACATGTGATTAATAACTAGGGAAATCAGTGGTTTTATCACTATTCAAACTATCTGTCAAACTGTTTTACTTCTAAATGTTTTCCAAACCCATTTACTTTTCGAATTTACACTACAACTGTGATTTAAGCAAATGTTCCTTATACTTAAACTGTTTTAATCAAATCTACACCTTCAAATGGTTTTATAGATTGACATCAAGTCAATCTTTCTTTAAAAATAATACTTATGTTTCAAATGCCTTATAAATACTTATTTATGCTTTTATATTACAAATTGCATGCCCATATATGTATAGACGTATAAATAATGTTTAAAGGACTTAGGAAGGCTATCCACCTTGTTTCCTTTTCCTCGATTTGGATGTGGTCTGATAGGATTTTGGGTGACCATCCGAAGGTCGTTTCCATATTAATTATATATCAAATATACATATATAGACATGAAAGTACTTCCATAATCATATGTACTAAACGCACTGTTAACAAGTTACCATCGGGGTAACACAGAATCAAACTATTACAACTGCTAGATCAATGAGTCAGTTCATTCATGAGTCTATACTAGGAAGAGAATATATACAACTATACTACGAGAACATATACAACAATACTAGAACAAGAAACATTTCATCACACATGTAAGAATACGATAACAAATGTGATCCACTGTATCGGAGCATGCCTTAAATGTCATGGCCCGAGTTGTAGCCAGAATTCTCTTGGAGGGAGAGCGTTGAGTTTGCGTATAGATCTATACTGGATTGACTATCCTACACCTTGCTGCTAGCTACAGCCGGACCTGCAGGTCTGCGGGTGCCAAACGTCATTCCGTTATTACGACCGTTCTTTATGTCGTTGTTATCAGTCGATAGTATGGTGCAATTATCACATTATACCTTAATATAAATCCGGTTTAAGGTAGTAGTAATTAGTACAACAGTAGTTCTTATTATACAAAACTACAGTACTACAATGATTTACCCATTACATATTTTGGTGATAATCTCACTTAAGCATTAATGTACAAACTATATTTTATCAAATGATAATTATACTTGGGTAATCACACACTTTTACAACAGACGAGTTTACAAAACAGTTAAGCCTTGGTAGAAGGTTACTATTATAGAAAATATAGGATTTTCTGAGAGATTCAAACTTTTGCAAATACTTTTAAACATTTATTTACATTTTTACAACTTATACATTGGGACAAGTTCAAACGTTTTTGACAATGAACATTGACACTAAAATACTTATGAACTCACCAGCTTAATGCTGATAAACTCTTTCAAAATAACTTGTATTCTCAGGTCATCAGTAGACAGGTACCAATGCCAGTTTTTGAGATGACGGAGCGTACTCAAGACTCATCATTTTATTATTTTGATTTATGTTATATTTTTGGTGTCTAAAACTGTACAGAACACGCATGTATTAAAATTTTATATTTAATGCAATGGATGATGTTGTTTGCCTATTTACATTTACTGTGTTATGATTACCTTACATGACGTCCTCCGCCCCAGAACGTTTCCGCCGTTCTTGGTTTTGGGGTGTGACAGATTGGTATCAGAGCATTGTTTATAGTGAATTGAGTATATCAACCCATAAAAGATATACTAAACTATAAACCCATTGGGGATTAAACTCTGACCAAGAGTCTATACTTAAAATAATAAAATATTTAACTAAGTATACTAGTCTGCATTCATACTAAAATAAGTGTCACAATGACAAGAACAAAAGTATTACGATTGTTAAATATCACAAGTGAGCTCGGGGATGTATGGTCAGTCCTGGGAATGGCATAGCCTGATCAACTATGCTGATCCTAGGAGTGATTAGCACATGCCTTAGAATGGTTGTGATAGGTTAGCAAGTCTAAAAACTTACCAACAATACCACAAGAAGATCAATAGAACTTAAACTTAAAATACTATAGGAGTATTTTGCGCTACTAGTTACACGTATACTATATTCTTATACCTCTATTCTCGCGTAGATCTTGATGGCTAGATATCCATCATGGCGACCCGTACTTTCCCAATGAAGGCAATGCCGGGTGGATCGATGAAGAGCCCGAAGTTAATCATCCAATCCCTTTGAATGATCACCTCGCAGAAGGCTTTTCAGATGGGTCCGACTCCGAGCCTGAAGTCAACGACCTACCGATTGTAGGTCAAGCCCCGAACAACAACCCTCGACCAGCGTTTCCAGGTCCTACACCCATATGGGCAAGCAACCTGAACCGCTGGAGTAATGATCAGGGACAACCCTTACCATACTTTGGAGACCGAACCTTTTACAACGTCAGTGATGGTGGCTCTACTGACCGAGCTCTGCCTGTCTTTATCCGCAGAATAGCTCGTATTGTCGAGCAAAGTAGAGCAGCCGTCGACCGGGTCATAGAGATTGATGCCGACTCAGGTGTCAACACAGTCAGCATCCGCCGTCTTGAAGAAGACATGGAACGGACCCGGAGGACAAATAAAACCCTGCAGTAGCAGTTGGCTGCCTCACGAGCTGAAATATTGGAACTTCGAGCTCGTCAGAGGACTCAGGATCGACCCATTCAAGAAGTGTTTCGTCAAGTATCCGACCGCAGTACTCGCCCGGGATTTTCCCATCGCCGTTGGTTGATGTCTAGTACAGCTCCGTCTCTTAAATTAAAGAATAGCCTTTAACATCTGTGCTCCAAGTAGCGCTTGTGTGTAAAATGTTTCTAACTTCCGTACTCAAATTTGAAATCTAAGAACTGTCAAACTTTTCTATATGGTATGATGTATGACCTACTGTTAGGTCGATTTTCACTGAACTTATTACATCGGTAATACCAGTATTTTTGAGACCTATCTATCTGGGAAAAGTCTATACACTTATGCTTTCCTTCAAATATTTCTTATTAAGGTTTCAAACACTCTTTCAACTGTTGGAGTATGGTTAGTTAGTCCGTGTGTCACTCTCACGTTGCTTACAAATTGATTCTTACCATCTTTCTTATCTTTATAAACTTTTAGCTGAAGGATGCCTCCTCGCAAGTCTCCCAGGAATAGGAATAATCCTGCACCTCCACCACCTCCTCCGCCTCCGGTCATCGATACTGTAGCCCTGAATGCTGTTGTAGCTGCAGCAGTGGCAACTGCCATGGCTCAGTATCACTCTTCTGATGCCAGCAGAGGTGGAACCCCTGTGGAATCTATTCCGATCGAAATCCCTGTGCGCTCAAGGGAGTGCTCTTACAAGGATTTTACAAACTGCAAGCCGAAGCCTTTCTATGGCACCGGCGGAGTCATTGCTCTCTCGCAATGGTTCGAGAAGACTGAATCAGTCTTCGAAATCTGTTCATGCCCTGCTGCGTGCAAGGTGAAATATGCCGCATGCACCTTTGAGGGTAAAGCCCTAACGTGGTGGAACGGCCACGTCAAAGCCCTAACTCTCGTCGTAGCCAACGACCTGGGCTGGGAAACAATGAAAGACCTCATGACTGAGGAATACTGCCCGAGGGGCGAGATCCAGAAACTGGAGCAGGAACTCTGGAACCTGTCGATGAAGGGCACCAATGTGGTCGCTTATACTGCCCGATTCAGCGAGCTGGTGGCCCTCTGCCCCAATATGGTTCCCACCGAGGGGAAGAAGATCGAGAGGTACATATGGGGACTAGTGCCTCCGTATCAGGGGAATGTGCTAGCGTCAAACCCCGCTACCTTCGACAGTGCCAAACGATTGGCACAACGACTCATTGACCATGGAGTCAAAACCTCTGCAACCACAACCACCCTAGCCATCCCGGAACCCTCCAAACCCGCCGATACTAAGCGGAAATTCTGGGATGAAAGGAAGAAGCAGCAGGCTGCCAAAAAGCAGCAATTGGTGGCAATTCATGCCGCAGTAACCCCTACTGCTACTACTACTGCTCCGGTGAGTCGGTATGCTGGAAGTTCGCCCAAGTGCAACAAATGCAGCTACCACCACAACGGCCCCTGCCGTGAATTGCAGTGCTCTAACTGCAACAAGAAAGGACACACCGTCCGATTCTGTAAGTTCCCGGCACAACCTATCAACCAAGTCCCTGGCTCTGGCGCGAGCCCAACCTGCTATGGATGTGGCGAAGCAGGCCACTTTAAGAGGGACTGCCCCAAAGCGAGGAATGCTGGAGGAGCAGGGAGGGTACTAGCTATTGGCCACGAGGAAGCAGTTGCTGACCCAACAGTAGTAACCGGTACGTTCCTCCTCGATAACTCCTATGCATGCATTCTATTCGATAGTGGAGCGGAGCGAAGCTTCGTAAACCATAAATTTGCTCGCATGCTTAATCAACCACCTCACGCACTCAAAGAACTATTTACAGTAGAAATGGCTAATGGAAAAACTGAAAATACGAGTAGCATATACTTAGGTTGTACCTTAACCCTAGACAACCATTCATTTCCAATCGACCTCATGCCAGTCTCAATAAAAAGTTTCGACGTCATCATTGGCATGGACTGGTTAAGCCTCCATCGTGCCGACATCATGTGCTTCGAGAAAGCAGTCCGTCTAAACCTCCCGTCTAACGAAACTCTTATAGTCTATGGCGACAAACCCGGTGCAAGTCTTCGCATCATATCAAGTATTCAAGCACAGAAATACCTGCGTAAGGAATACCACGCATTCCTTGCTCACGTCGTCGACACGAACCTAGAAACGAAAGAACTAAAGAACCTCCCAGTAGTGAGCGACTTCCCCGACGTTTTCCCAGAAGAACTACTCGGATTACCTCCGCAACGACAAGTCGAGTTCAGAATCGACTTAGTCCCAGGAGCTACCCCAGTAGCCAAGTCGCCCTACCGTTTAGCACCAGCCGAGATGCAAGAACTCTCTGGTCAACTTAACGAACTGCTCAGCAAGGGCTTTATAAGGCCAAGTTTCTCACCTTGGGGAGCACCGGTCTTGTTTGTTAAGAAGAAGGACGGATCCTTCCGTATGTGTATTGACTACAGAGAACTCAACAAACTGACGGTCAAGAATCGTTATCCTCTACCACGCATAGATGATCTATTCGACCAACTGCAAGGGGCGAACTATTTTTCTAAGATTGATCTGAGATCCGGATATCACCAGTTACGAGTACTAGGGGAGGATGTGCCGAAGACCGCCTTCCGAACTCGTTACGGACATTACGAGTTCGTGGTGATGCCATTCGGATTGACCAATGCGCCCGCAGTCTTCATGGATCTGATGAATAGAGTATGCCGACCCTACTTGGATCAGTTCGTCATCGTTTTCATTGACGACATCCTAATCTACTCCCGAAGTAAGAAAGAACATGGCGATCATCTGCGACAAGTTCTAGGGACATTACGAAAAGAGAAACTTTATGCGAAGTTCTCGAAATGTGAATTTTGGATCCGAAGAGTCGAATTCTTAGGACACGTGGTAAGCGAAGAGGGAATCCACGTGGACCCATCCAAAATTAAGGCCATTGAGAACTGGTCAGCACCGAAGACTCCTACAGAAATTCGTCAATTTCTAGGTCTCGCTGGCTACTACCGCAGGTTCATTCAGAACTTCTCACGAATAGCGAAGCCTCTTACAACACTAACCCAGAAAGGCGTGGCCTTTGACTGGGAAGAGAAACAAGAAAGAGCGTTCCAAACGCTCAAACGAGCCTTGTGCACCGCACCAATACTATCCCTTCCGGAAGGAATAGAAGACTTCGTAGTTTATTGCGATGCATCGAATCAAGGGCTCGGATGTGTTCTGATGCAGCGAGGTAAGGTCATCGCCTACGCCTCGAGACAATTGAAGACACACGAGGTTAACTACACGACCCACGATCTTGAACTAGGAGCAGTAGTGTTTGCTCTGAAGATCTGGAGACATTACTTGTATGGAACGAAGAGCACTATCTTTACCGACCACAAGAGTTTACAACACATTTTCGATCAGAAGGAGCTCAACATGAGACAACGACGATGGGTCGAGCTACTCAGTGATTACGAATGCGATATTCGTTATCATCCGGGTAAAGCCAACGTAGTAGCAGACGCCCTAAGTCGGAAGGAATATTCTGGTCGCAAAGTCAAGTCATTATCGATAACCATCCATTCACACCTGACTAAGCAAATTCAGGCGGCTCAACTTGAGGCCATGAAATCTGAAAATGTGTCAAGTGAATCCCTTAGAGGAATGGACAAGAATTTAGAAGCCAAGGGTGACGGAGCTTTATATTTCATGAACCGGATCTGGACACCGAAGCATGGTGGCTTCCGAGACTTGGTCATGACCGAGGCGCACAACACTCGGTATTCCGTCCACCCAGGTTCAGATAAGATGTATCTGGATCTTAAGAAGCTATACTGGTGGCCTAATATGAAAGCAGAGATTGCTACCTTCGTAAGTAAATGCCTTACTTGCGCAAAGGTTAAGGTCGAGTACCAGAAGCCCTCTGGTTTATTGCAGCAACCAGAGATCCCGGAATGGAAGTGGGAGCGGATCACTATGGATTTCATAACCAAGTTGCCCAAGACAACGGGTGGACTTGACACCATATGGGTCATCGTTGATAGATTGACCAAGTCTGCACACTTCCTGCCTATCAAAGAAACCGACAAGATGGAGAAGCTTACGAGAACATACATTAGGGAAATCGTACGGCTACATGGTGTACCTATGTCCATTATCTCCGATAGAGATAGTAGGTTCACCTCAAGATTTTGGCAATCACTACAACATTCCCTAGGAACAAGGTTGGACATGAGCACAGCCTACCATCCTCAGAACGACGGACAGAGTGAGAGGACCATCCAAACTCTAGAAGATATGTTGCGAGCCTGCGTGATTGACTTTGGGAAGGCATGGGATACTCATTTACCCCTTGTCGAGTTTTCCTATAATAACAGTTATCACACGAGCATCAAGGCTGCTCCATTTGAAGCTCTCTACGGCCGTAAGTGCAGATCCCCTCTGTGCTGGGCTGAGGTGGGTGATACCCAATTAGCCAGGGGGCAAACTTCTGGCACTACTCTCACCGGTCCGGAGATCATTCGGGAAACAACAGAGAAAATCGTTCAGATCCGTGAACGATTGAAAGCCTCTAGAGACCGACAGAAGAGCTACGCTGATAAGCAAAGGAAACCTTTGGAATTTCAGGTGGGAGACCGAGTCCTCCTCAAAGTCTCACCCTGGAAGGGCTTGATACGCTTCGGCAAGCGTGGGAAGCTTAATCCGAGGTACATAGGGCCTTTCGAGATTCTTGCAAGAGTCGGCCCCGTAGCTTACAAACTCGAACTACCAGATGCACTTCGTAACGTACATTCTACATTCCACGTATCTAACTTGAAAAAGTGTCTATCCGACGAGACTCTTGTAATCCCACTCGACGAGATCGAAATCAACGAGAGCCTCAACTTCGTGGAAGAACCTATAGAGATCATGGACCGTGAGGTCAAGCAGACAAAGCAAAGCCGTATCCCTATCGTGAAGGTTCGCTGGAATGCCAAGCGAGGACCGGAATTCACTTGGGAACGTGAGGATCAGATGAAACTGAAATACCCTCACCTTTTTGCTTAGTTATTTGTAAATTCTAGCTTGCTTAAAAGTCTAATTTCGGGACGAAATTCCTTCTAACGGGGGGATGATGTGACAACCCGATATTTCGAGTCAATGTAATGTAAAACCGATCAAATTTAGGTCAAAATGTAACCTTCCTAAAATCTTATTCGGATTAAATAAAGTAATAGGAATCATATCAAGGTTTGCGTACATAAAAAGAACGTCCAAATCTGACTCCGGATGAGGAAGTTATGAAATTTTGAAGAAATTCCTTAATCACGTCATTTTAATAAATAAATAATAAAAATAATTTCGGAATTAGCCAACGGAATCTAAACGAAAGTCGTAGATCATGGTCTCACCTTCGCGAGGATATAAAGAACGTCAAAAACGGAGTTCGTATGAGGGAGATATGAATTTTTGAAGTTTATTTATAATAAATATAAATTTAATTATAAATTCCCGGTAATATCCGAAGGGGAGTCATCGGATTGGACCGAAGTACGCCCTGCGTACCTTCGTACGCCCCGCGTACTGAGATCGAGGGTCTCGGATCGTCCACGTCGCACTATCCGAAGAGTTCTAACCCGTCCGACCCGTCCGAAGCTCCGACCCGTCCGACCCGCTGTCCCGTCCGACCCGCTGTCCCATCCGACCCGCGTACCCAGCAACCCGTCCCATCCGAACCGAGGCAGTCGAGGCTTCGGTCATGCATGACGTACGCGTACGCGCTGCGTACGAGCGTACGCCCCGCGTTCGGAGGCGGTTCAGCCTTCCTATAAATAGGATGCGAGGCTTTCCGAAAATGTTGCTCATTTCTCTCCTCTCTCTCACAACTTTGTCTCGTTTTCCGTGCCCGTTATAACCCGAAGCTCTGGTCTTTTTGCTCAAGTCCCGAGGGTCGATTTTACTCCCGAGATTCCCGAGAATCCCGAGAAAAATCCGTTTTCTGAGACGAGACTCTGCCCGGTTTTCCATCTCGCTTTCTTCAATCAATCAAGTGAGTTTCATACCCCTTAATCAACCTGTTAAATATTCTAAATGCTTTTATATGCTTTCAAAAGGGGGGAATACAAGTTAAATACTTATAGTTATTGTTTCAATCACATGTGATTGTACTAATCACATGTGATTAATAACTAGGGAAATCAGTGGTTTTATCACTATT